>NW_006399759.1:8886646-8909269 GCF_000299155.1 Elephantulus edwardii
AATGTCTGAGAACATCCCTCCATCACCTCATGACAACAGACCCCAGGATTCTGGTGCCCTCCACACCCCCGGCCAAGTGTCTGTGAGTAGAGAGTTGGTTTCTCCTGCATAGGCAGCCTGTCGCCACATGGGGTGCCCCCGCCTCCTCTCTCCTGTCCACCCTACTAGTAGGGTGCAAACACCACGGAAGCATGACAGCTTCTTGTTACTGTTGTTAGGTGTCATCAAGTCCACTCATAGTGACCCTGATCTGAGTCCTGCCCTATCCTGTGCCTTCCTCACACTTTTCTGACACGTTAGAGCCTACTGCAGCAGTCACCATGCCAGTCCACCTGGTCGAGGGTCCTGCCCTCCTTCACCCACTCTCCACCTTATCATCATGTCCCTGTCCAAGGAATAGTAACATGCCTGAAGCATGTGAGGTGAAGCCTTATCTTCTTTGCCTCCAAAGAGCACTCTGGCTGCACCCTCTCCAAGATATATCTGTTCTTTTGGCCGTCCATGTGAAGTTCAGCACTCTTCTCCAGCACCACAGCTCAAGGCATTAATTATTCTTCTGTCATCCTTCTTCACTGTCCAGTTCTCTGATGCATAGTAAGTGGTCAGAAAGACCACAGCCTGAATCTGACATACCGTAGTCCTCAAACTGGCACCACTATTACTCAATAATTGGGGAAGTCCGTAACTACAGGCTTTCCCAGTGTAGTGTGTCTCCTGATTGCTGGTACTAATGGTGTTAACTAGATCCAAGGAAGATAAGTTGTTGACAGTTTCAGTCTTCTCTCTCTCTACATGACAGCTTCAGAAGTTTAAAAGGACAACATCAGTCCACTGATCCTGTGGAGGGTTGAGTAAGTGGTGGGCCCTTCACTTTAGAACATTTAGAACACTAGAATTTTTCTGAGCTCTGATGGCTTAGCAGCAAGAGGTTGTGCTGCAGTCCAGAAGACACACGGCTCGAATCCACCAGCTGCTCCGAAGGAGAAGGATGGGCAATCTCTCCCCGTGCAGTTAACTGCCTCTGAAAACCTGCCAGAGGGTCAGCTATGGGCTGGTTCCAACTCTACAGGACACAAGTACAGGATTTTCTAGGGAGTGAGTAAAGGATCTTTATGGAGGCAGGTCCCGTATTATCATTCCAATATTCCTGAAGTGAATAGAGCCTAACACTACAAAAGGTGCAAAATTATAAAGAAAAGTAAGTCCAGAAATGGGTGTGTTCATTCATTCAGAAAGGTCACCAGGCCCCTTCCTCTATCTACAAACCTCACAGAAGGCTCTTAGAATTTAAGATCAAAATCTACTCTGACTTCATAACTAGAGTGAGGGGATGGATTTGGAGGAATTTGACTGCCTTCTGAACCCCGTGAGGCTCAAAATATTGGAGTCAGAATGAGGCCAAAGAAGGGAAAGGAAAGGACTCTTCTAGTCACTCAGGTTTGGGGCTTGAAAGGAAGAGGAGATGGGCAGTGTGAGGCCAAAGGTGACCCCCAGGGCCCTGAAAGGAGTGGCGCGTGTGTCCCCCTGTCAGGGCCAGAAGAGATGGGCAGTGTGAGGCCCTAAGAAACCAACAGATAATGAGATCATGTCTAAATAGAGCCTTTATGACCCCTAGGGGCCCAGGCGCACTGCCAACTAATAAGGGGGCCATCGTAATTCTGAATTTGCTATAACCAAATCGGAACTCTGTCCTAGCAAGAGTCCCCAGTTGAGAGAATGTACATTCATTGCCACACCTCCTGACTGGAGTTCATAGGCCTGAAGCCTGGCTGGGCCTGCACACTCTGCCCAGCCTGGGTGATGAGCATCCTGGGTCCTCAGTGCACACAGTTACAGACACAACAGTGACATGGAGGCCCTAGGTGCTACCGTACGTGTTCCCCAAGGAGAGCACACTTCTGTCTCCCAGAAGGGAGCAGAACGTTAGACACAAGATGTGAGTCTTCGGTCATGGGGGCACCAGTGCCCACTGAGCTGTTCAGTCAGGTGACAACTCTTGCTTCCAACACCATGGCATGGTCACATGACCTTAGTCATTTCTTTCCCTCCAAACCAGAGGAGGAATCGTTGCACACCAGGCACTGATACCCCAGTTGAGAAAGAAGTACTTTGGGTCCTGGGTCCAAAGCCTCTTTCCATAGCTTCTCAGAATCCCAGCTCTGGTATTACTTGGGGCCCCAACCCACGTTCTCCCTTCTCCACAAAACAGTCACTGCATGGCTTGAGGAGTGTGCTTGTCAAGTACTGGGGCTGGGCCCTGCCTTCCCCTCCTCCTTGACCTTCCTGGAATCTCTGTGCCATCTCTGTATTGGGCTGGCCTTGTGAAGAAGGACTAGTCCTATGTGGAAGAGTCTTGTGGAAAGGAGGTAAAGCGCCCTGGTGACAGGTAGCAGGTGGCAGGGCAGCGGCACTGGCCTTGGGGCAGGAGCCAGGTGCAGACTTGACTGTGATGGGGGTGGGGGGGCTGTGTGGAGAGAGAACCTGAGCGTCCTTCTGAACCAGCTCCTGGGGGAGTCAGGCTAAGGATGTCAAGGCATGGGTGTGGCCCCAGGATCCTGCTCTGAAAAGGCCTCTTTTTCTCCTGATGTTGGTTGGTGTTTGTCTCCCCTTTCCTCACTTCCTCAGCAGCCATCTTGGGTTCACCCTTTGCCACCCAGCCTGGGAGCCCAGGTCCCCCTCTTCCCACTCCCCTCAAAGAAGAGCGGAGGAGTGAGGAATACAGAGAATGACAATTGAAGTGAGTAAGAAGTGGGCTGAAGAACTGAGGAGAGGTGGGCGAAGGGGAGGAAAGGAACAGGCAGAGAGGCAGAGCCCAAGGTGAGGCAGGAACTAGCTGACATATGGATGCAGCAGACCAGACCTGACCTGCAAGGGCAAGAAGATGAGAAAAGGCCAACACAGGAGAAACACTGAAGGAGGAAGAGTCCAGTGGCTGCCTCTCGGTCCTGAGGCCGGGGCTTGTGGTAATTAATTTCCTTTGTCCTGTTGTTGCCACAGCTCGTTAGCTCCGGATTTTACCCTAATTACATCCCCACTGGCTTTCCACCCGGGGTCCCAATTAGCAAGGGCTAGAGATAGTGCTGTACATGGCCTTACCCTGGGGTCCCTAACCTCTAGCCCAGCCCTTGCCCCCGTAGGCGCAGGCCTGGCTCCCTCATCACCTGCTCTCTGGTTTATTTCCCTGCTCCTCCTCCCTCTCTCCGGGCTCATCCTAACCTCAGCCCCATTTATATTGCTCAGCTGCACCCTCAAAGGGGGTCGCTGGAATGTCCCTGGGGGTTGTCTGCTTCAAGGATGGCAGCTTATCTTCCTGCCTTCAGCCATCACTGGAGAATTGAGGGGAATTAGATTGGGGTCATTGAGAGGCCTCTGGAGCCAAACTTTGCAAATCGTGTTGTTTGAAGCAAGGGTGGAGCTGGGAGAGGCCCTTGTTGAACATTTCTGTTTACCAAGTCCCCCACCCTGGCCTGCTCACAGCCCACCTCAGGCAGTCTCCTAGCGAGGCTTTCTCTGCCCCCATTTTATGATGGAGATGGTGTCTTTATTCCCCTGTGTACGCTTCCAAGGGGAGCCAGCTCCCAAGACGAGGCTGTTCTCTCGCTAAATTGTGCACACACAGCTCCCCTCCAAAAGACCTTTCCGCCCAGCACACCCAGGCGCACCCACGACAGGAATGCACTTCCCTGCAGGGACCCGGGGGGCTCAGGAGCTCCGGAGCCAGCACACCCCGCCCCCACCTGGTGCCTGGAGATCGCCATCGGCATGGGGGGCAGATGCAAAGAGGGAAAAAAACGGGACTTGGCCCTGAGAAAGCCTCGAACAGAGCCGGAGACATGGAGGAGGGAGACAGGGAAAGGAAAGCCCGGCAGTCAGGCAAATAGCAGAAGATAGAAAAACCCAGCAAGATGAAATCGCAGCAGCGTGTGGACGTTAGGGATTGCGGGAGTCAAAAGAAACCCAGCAGGGGGGTTGCTCCACTCTGCAAGGCTGGAACACGCATGTGCTAAGTGCCTGCTGTATGCAAAGTGCACCGTGTATGGGATCCCACGCCGTGTCGTCCTGTCAACTGTACTGTGTTCTCAGTTCGCAGAGGAGCAAGGCCCAGAGAGGGTGGGTGACTTGCCTGTGAGCACACAGCTGGGAAGCGACGAGGCCCCTCCGTAGATGATCCCTTACTTCCCACTGCATCCAAACTGCAGAAGTGGTAGCACTTCAGCCACGTGTTCAAAGGAAGGAGGAGAGAAATTCCGGTTTGGGGGAAGGGGAACATGGCCGGGAAGTGGATTGTTAAATCATTTCGCTTACTTAGAGGTTGGTTTGCCACTTAGAAAACCACCAGGAAGACATTCTTACCCGAATTTGGAGGTTCTTTTCCTTTTCATCTTAAAATGACCTGGATTGAGTGTCTGACTCCTAATGTCACCTTCTATCCTCTGGGCCTCCCCGGTCCTCGCAGACATAACCTGTACTTGTCACAGATAATGGATTTGTGTTTTCCCACTTACCGACTCCGTGGAGCCAAATCCAGCTAGCAAGGAAGATGCAAACGATAGCCTAAGCTAATTGGTGCAGTGTACCCGTGCCAGCTGTCCTAAGCACCTTGCCCGAACTCCCCACAACATCCCTAGAAGATACGGTATTCCCACATCACCTCCTATCTACAGATGTTGCCACTGGAATGAATACAATCACCCAGGGGCACAGCAGTAGCAGGTGGCAATGGCTTGAATCCAGACAGGCTGGCTGTGGAGACCTCCCTCCCGGAGGCTGGAAGCAGTGCCTTTGCAGCTAATGGACACTGACTGAGCGCCGTTTCTGGCCTGGCACTGGCCTTCAATTTCTACATGTATTATCTCATTAAGCAGAAAAAGAGGCAGAGACAGCTTGTCTCCTGTGGAGCCTAGATCTTCCATTAGGCTCACTTAGCATTTTGGAGGCTCTGCTCACGTGGACATTCACTCCTGTGGCCCCTCGGCCTCCAGAATGATCTTGCAGATCAGGTGGGGAGGTGTGTGGGGGAGCCCACACCACTCCCTTCCCTGTCACGCTCGGCGCTGGCTTTGGCCACACACTTCACAGACTTGTCAGCCTCCACCGACATCCCCCCATCTGTAGACTCCCCCATTGAGCTCTGGTGGGGTTATCCACAAGCACTTCCTGTCTTACCCATCGAGAGGCGATGATATTCCTGCTGCAGTTTGAGATTTGGGGCAAATTAGAGAATCATGCAATTTTAAATATGAAGGAACCTCTTGACAACCCAGGAAACTGAAAGCCAAAAAATCAAATGGTCCAGGCCCACTAAAGAAGTGGGGGCAGTGGTATTAGAGGGGTTTGGCTGGTCACCCTGTCCTTCTGTTAACATGCATCAAAGGGACTATATCCACTGCTTAGGATTGTCCTGAACTTTAGGTGTTTCTTAAACTCCTTCCCCACAGGAAAACATCAGAACACTGGCATAGCAGTAGTTGGTGCTGTTGAGTTGATGCTGACTCGTGGTGACCCCATATGTACAAAGGGCATAGGGTTTTCATTACTATGACCTTTCAGAAGCAGATTCCCCAGGCTTGTCTTCAGAGGCACCTCTCAGTGTGCTTGAACTGCCAACCTCTCAGCTAGTAGTGGAGTGCTTCACCAATCACCTGCCCTCTTTCACGCTTACCCCACTCATAAAGTCCTCCCGCCAGCTGACAGTGATGCTTCTGCTAGTAAACAGGCCTTCATCAACCACAGGTGCTGGGGGCCTTCAGCACATGGTACCATCCTCTCAGAGAGAGGCCCACCTGGCAGTGGCCCCCTCAGGAGCCCCTCCCATCTCTGCTCCTTTCAAGACCTCTGCAAAATCAGAGGGGTGGCTCTGTGCATATTACATGCAGCATAAAGATGGAGCAGAGTTCTTAATTTGCTATCAGCACCATGAGTGCCGAGTCCTGGAGACCATCTGTGTGGACGATGTCACCACTGCCCTCCAGCCAGAGGGAGAAGGCAGTCCTCCTAGGTTTTGCATGTTAGTTACTCCAACATCCAGGCAGCTGTGGGAGTTGGAGACAGAGAAGGCTCACCTGCAGTGACATCAACATGTGAAATAACAGAAAAGACACTGTCTCTTAGTCCATGCACTAATTCCTTCACTTGCTCACACACAGTCTCTCCATGGCCGCTTTTAGAACAGCATGCCAGCGATTTCATACACTGTTTCTCACTCTTGTCTTAAATATGTCTGGTCTTGGTTATTTTAAAAACACACACAGAAAGAGCCATTTTGGAAGCAGAGCCTTCCCTCTGGGATGAGCTTTCATGGGCGCCTGCATTTGAGGGCATGCTCAGCCTCTGTCAAGCCAGCACGTTCCTGTGCGTATCCCTCGCTCTGCAGCCTGCGGTGATGTCACCGTGCCTCAGCTGTTTTCCATTAAACCCTTCACGCTGAAGCTGAGGAAAGGGCTTCAGCAAGTGGGTTTTCCAAAGGGTCAATCTTATTTTGAACAAATGTGTCAAAACAAAATCAACTCAAGCTGAAACAGACCCAAAGCAAATGAAAACATTTCTTCACAGATTTACCTTAAAAATTACAAAAGCAGAGCAGGGTGTTGATAACTGCCCAGAACATAGCCCACAGGGCCTCCCCAAACCAGGGGCTGCAGAAACAGCCAAGTAAACACGGGGTCTGGGGTGATGGTGATTCCTGCCTGCGGTGGGCCAAGGAGTGGGATGGGCTAATGGATAAAAAAGGTGGTTTGAATCCACCAGCTGCTCCGCAGGAGAAAGATGGGCACTCTTCTCACGTGATATATGGCCTCTGAAAACCTGCTGGAGGGTCAGCTATGAGTTGGTTCCAACTCAATGACACATAATGACGACAACAACAACAGTGCAAGGGGAGTCCCTGTGGTGCAAAATGGTTAACTTGCTGAACTGCTAATTGAAAGTTTGGAAATTTGAGTCTATCCCAAGACACCTCAGAAGAAAGGCCTGGCAATCTACTTCCAAACAAATCAGCCATTGAAACCCCTTCTGAGCACATGTGTTCTCTGACACATGGAGTTACTATGAGCTGGAGTCAACGGATTTAGTTTTCTTATGAGAAAGCATCCACTTCCTCTCCCCTGCCCACCAAACCTCACCCACTGCAGACACCAAGTGGCAAAGGGGCTGGGGCACCCCAGGAGGTGTGGGAGCGGCTCATTCCCAGCCTCTGCATCAGTAGTCTGGCTCTTTGGGGAAGAAGTATTCTAAAAAGTTCATTACCACAGGGGCCAGGTTGTTACCATTTAGACCAAGGATATGGGCACTCTGCTTACTGCTTTGGGTCTAACATGGAGGAGGGAACAGAAGTTAGCCTCAAATTTTATTTTGTCTGGACCAAGAGGTATCTTTTCAAATATTGGAATGGCTTGCACGTGGTGAAATATCAGGAGATTTCACAATGAAATCTGCATGTACAGCTTCTCAGGGAAAGTTAAACATTCTGGCTGTGCTGGTCTCACAGTTCCCCCACAGCACGTCTGCTAAAACAGAGTCTGAACATGCTCAAGCGATGCTCACCCTGGCCAGGCCCCAGGTGTTCCCGGGCAACTGCTTCGGGTCTAACCTCAGCCATGAAACATGTTTTGCATTTTTGCATTCTCTGAAGCCCCAGCCAGAGAGAGCCTACACAGGGGGCTTTCCTCTGACTTTACAATGAAGAACAAGCCTGTTGAATAAGAGCTAAGAAAACTGCATTTCTGAAAACACTAATTTATGAGAGAGCACAAGAGTGAAGTTGTCACTGATTTTCTTTTATGTGGATCCACAATCAATGCCCATGGTAGCAGCAAGGAAGAAATCAAAAGACATGAAGGATTGGGGAAATCTGCTGTCAAGGACCTCTCCAAAGTGCTAAAGAGCAATAATGTCAGTTTGAAGACTAAGGTGTGCTGATCCAAGCCATGATATTTTCAACTGCTTCCTATGTATCAGAAAGTTGGATGATGCCTAAGCATCACAGAAAAATTGATGCCTCTGAACTGTAGTGTTGGCAAAAAGTACTGGTGGATTGTGGGAAGCCGAATTTCTTACCAAATATTTGTAATAAACCAAATGCTATTTCAGGATATGAGGGAGGCAGATACAAGCCGGAATTCACCCTGAAGGCAATCCTTAAATATTTACAGGGGTAGACACTAAGACAATCCTTAGGCGTTTACAGGATTCTTGTATGGTATTTGCTAACCCCTCCATCCACCAATCTTGACCCCATATTTTTCCTCATAGAGCCCAGCCTCCTGGATAATCTGTTTTTCATACAGGTTGAAAAGCTATGGAGACAAGACACATCCTTTGAACCATGCAGTTGGTTTCCTTGTTCTGTTCTGACGACTGCCTCTTGGTCCAAGTATAGGTTTCGCATTAGAACGATCAAGTGTTCTGGGATTCCCATTCTTCTCAGACTCAGCCACAGCTTGTTATGATCCACACAGTCAAATGCCTTTGCATAGTCAATGAAACACAGATAGACATTCTTCTGGTATTCCCTCTTTCAGCTAAGATCCATCTAACATCAGCTACAATATCCCTAGTGCCACGACCCCTTCTAAACCCAGCCTGGACTTCTGGCAGTTCTCTGCTGATGGGCTGTTCCAGTCGTTTTTGGATAATCTTCAGTAAAATCTTGTTTACGTGTGAAATTAATGATACTGTTCTATAGTTTCCACACTCTGTTGGATCACCCTTCTTTGGAATGAACAAATACAGATCTCTTCCAGTCAGTTGGCCAAGTGGTTGTTCTCCAGATTTCTTGGCACAACTTGGTGAGCACATCCAGGGCAGCATCTGTTAGCTGAAATATGTCGATTGGTATATCATCTATTCCTGGAGCCTTATTTTTTGCTATTTCCTTCAAAGCAGCCTGAACTTCTTCCTTCATCACCATAGGCTCTTGCTCATATTTTGGTTCATTAAATTCTTCTGTGTCTGCCAATTCCTTTAGATACAGTGACTCAGTATATTCTTTCCATCTTCTTTTGATACTTCCTGGATCATTTAATATTCTGCTGAAAGTATCCTTGATTATAGCAACTCAAGGTTTGAATTTGTTCTTCAGTTCCTTGAGCTTAAGAAATGCTGAGTGAGTTCGGCCCTTTTGATTATCTGACTCCAACTTCTGCACATTTCATTGTAATATTTTACTTTGTCATCCCATGCTGCCTTTTGAAATCTTCTATTCAACTCTTTCGTATCTTGACTTCTTTCTTGTGTTTGGCTTCTCTGCACTCCAGTGCAATTTTCAGAGTTTCTTCTGACATCCATTTTGGTCTTCTCTTCCTCTTCTGTCTTTGCAATGACCATTTGCACTCTTCCTGGATGATACCCTTGATATCCTCCCACAACTCATCTGGTCTTCGCTCATTAGTGTTCAAGGCCTCAAACCTGTTCTTGAGATGGTTCTGAAATTCAGGTGGGATAGACTTAAAGTCATATCAACAATCTATCAACAATCTGTGTTATGCAGATCACACAACCCTGCTCGCTGAAACTGAGAAGGACCTGAAGTGCCTGCTGCAGAGTGTCAAGGACTGCAGCCTCCAATATGGATTGAGGCTCAATGTCAAGAAGACAAAGATTCTCACCACTGGACCAATTGGCAGCATCAGGATGGATGATGAAGAGATTGAGATTATTCACAGCTTTAGTTTGCTTGGCTCCACAGTCAATACTCTTGGCACTAGTAGCCAGGAAATTAAAAGGAGCATTGCCATGAAAGAGTCTGCTGTTAGGGACCTCTACAAAGCAGTGAAGAGCAATGGTGTCTTTCTGGAGACGAAGGTGCGTCTGGTACAGGCTATGGTCTTTGCTATCACTTGTTATGCATCAGAGAGTTGGATAATGACCAAGGAGGATAGAAGGAGAATTGATGCCTTTGAGCTGTGGTGCTGGAGAAGAGTATTGAGGGTATCATGAACTGCTAGGAAAACAAACAGATTCATCCTGGAAAGGGTTAAACCGGGCTGCTTCTTGGAGGCAAGGATTCTGAGGCTCCGTGTAATATACTTTGAACATGTCGTAAGGAGGGACAGGTCCTTGGAGAGGGACATCATGCTTGGGGTGGTGGAGGGACAGCGCAGGAGGGGAAGACCTTCTATGAGGTGGATTGAGTCAGTGACTGGGGTAATCGGGATGGGAGTGTCAGAGGCAGTGCGACTGGCACAGGACAGAGCTGAGTTTAGGGCTGTTGTACAAAGGGTCGCTATGAGTCGCAAGCAACTCGAGCGAGGGCACATAACAACAACCCCTCCCTCCTGAGTGAAGCATACGTTTTTCAATAGAAAGACCTTCGCTTCATTTGCATTGAATTCTCTTAGTGATTTGGGAAAATCTGCAGTTAGGGACCTCTCCAAATTATTGAAGGGTTAATGGTGTCAGTTTGAGAACTAAGGAGCATCTGATTCAGGCCATAGTCTTTCTGATCACTTGCTATGCATCTGAGAGCTAGACAGTGAATAAGGATGACAGAAAAAGAATTGACTCCTTTGAGCTGTGGTGTTGAAGAAGAGCACTGAACATCTCATGGACAGCCAAGAGAATAAACAAATATGTCTTGGAGAGGATGCAACCAGAGTGCTCTTTGGAGGCAAGGATGATAAGGCTTCACCTCACATACTTTGGACATGTTGCTGGGAGGGGCTATTCTTTGGATAAGGATATAATGCTGGGAAGGGTGGAGGGTTGGCAATGGAGAGGAAGACACTCAACTAGGTGGCTGCCACAATGGGCTCTTGTGTGTCAGGAAGTGTGAGGATGGCACAGGATAGAACAGGGTTCAGATCTTTTGTTCCTAGGGTCACTATGAGTCATACTCGATTGGACAGCACCTAGCAACACAACAACAACAACAACTACTGAGTAGATCGGGTGCTCCTTAGAGGTAAGGATGAAGATGAAATTTCTTCATCTTCACTTACTTTGAACATATTGTCAAGAGGGACCAGCCCTTGAAAAAGGAGACCATGCTTGGCCAGACAGAGGGGTCCGTGAAAGAGAGGACACCCTCAGTGAAGAGGATTGGCACAGTGACTAACAATGAGCTCAAGCGTAGCTGAGGTCATGAGGATGACACAGGGCGTGGCAAGGTTCAGGTATGTTGTTCAGAGGGTTGCTGTGACGTGTAGGGAGCTCTCATGGTCTAGTGGCAAGAAGCCGCGCCACAATCCTGAAGGCACACGGTTCAAACCACCAGGTGTTCCAAGGAAGAAGACTGGGCAATCTCCTTTTGTGTGATTAATTGCCTCTGAAAACCCTCCGGAGGCTCAGTTATGAGTCCTTTCTGACCCAACAGCACACAACAACTACATGAGTCGTACCCCTTTCCTCTGCTACTTCGGAGCAGAGCCTGAGCGCTCTGGGAAGGCAGAACCAGGGAGAAACCGCACTGCTGAGTCATAGGCCGTCCCCATGGCCCCAGTCAGCTGCTCCCAGCACCAGCTGGTGCCCAAGGCCGGGGAACTCCAGAGCCAGAAGTCCCACACAGCCCAACCTATATGTCAACTGCACGGTTTGACTCATCAGTGGTCAGTTTAGAATCTGCATAGGTAAATCTAAAAGGCAGTGTTCCTGGCAGACATGACCTTGGATCACACCAAAGTGACAGTGGCTCTGATAGTGCAGGTCAGGGGGGCCTGCACGAGGTGGCCTCCCATCGAGAAGGGATAGTTTTAGAGAAACAAGCACTTGAGGAAGTGTATGAGGGGAGGAGACCCCTCAGGGTCGCACAGCCAGCCTCCCCCCCTCCTGTTCCTTGATACGTTTATGCCTCAACCTCTTCATTCTTTCAACACCTTGTCAATACCTTGAACTTGCAACTGGGTAGCACAGCTTCTCTTCCCGGCCTGTGAGGGCAGGGATGGTGACATTTCTTTAGCTCTCCTCACACTGATAGTGTCTTCTCCATGAATCCCCAGTGACTGAAAACAATGCTAATGGACTGTTAGCACAAGGGCGGGTGATTTGTCTTGTTCAAAACAGACAGATGGAATATAGATATCACACTTTTTCACATTAGCTCACACTCATGGAATGATGGGATGATGTCTGAACAAAGTTTACAACTAATAATATTGCTTTTCAATAAAAGATAAAAATTCCCCTACCTGGAGCTGATTCTGACCCACAGTGAGTCATGTGTGACGGACTGGAAAGCCGGCAGGCCGTGATCTGTACAGAGAGAGGTCGCTAAGTATTCCTTCCACAAAGCCATTGCTAGATTCAAACCTGCAACTGGAAGTTCCCAGTTGATCACAAACGACTTGTGCCAGCCATGGCCCCTGGAACAGGATGTACCCCTTCCCACACACACCCACCGACAGGGAGTGAGGAGAAAGGACTTAGAGGACAGTGCTGGGTGTGGAGCGACAGGGACTCAGGTAGGGTGACCTGGACAGAGCACTGCCTTGAAGGTGAATTAGAACCTAATTATTGTGTGGGCCACTTTGTCTCACATCATCCGGGCATGTTGTCAGGCAGGAGTCATCCTGCTGGGGAAGGTGGAGGGTCAGAGATAAAGAAGACCCTCAGAGAGGGGCTGGCACAGGGAGGACAGCACATCAAAGAGGACGAGGTGGGACAGGAGAGGGGAAAGCACAAATCTGCTTTTGATAGCGTCAGTACTGACTGTAGTCACCTCAACAGCACCGAGCAAGAACAATTCCTATCAAAACCCACTAAGGGACTACTTGTTAGTGCTGTTAACAACCATGTAGAAATGAGTTGTGACCTAGCAGTAAGAAGCTGAGCTGCAATCGCAATCCAAAGGTACCAGGTTCCAGTCCACCCGCTGCTCGAGGAAGAAAGATGGGCACTGTCCTCCTGGGCAATTTACTGCTGCTGAAAACCCACTGAAGGGTCGACTATGGGTCAGGTCTGACTCGAAGGCACGCAACAACAATGACAACGACAAGTATGTGGTATAAGATGGACCATAGGGTTGTTTGAACAAAAGAGTGAGAGATTCACATGGCTAAGTAGACGCGTGAACCAAGGTCTACTTACCCATGGGGTTCCTTCCACCCCTAGCTGCCCAGAAAGGCAAGGTGTCTGTCACCTTGAGGTCTCAAACTTGTTGTCTAGTGAGCTCCCCAGCCTCTGTCCACCAGTCTCCAGCTCAACTGCCAGCTCCTAGGGAGGTTTAGCGTGCGGCTACTCCCATCTGGTCTGACTGATGCTCAAGTGATCGTGCTTTGTGGGTGCCCCTCAGCCTGCCTCCAGAACTGTTACTCCCTGTTACCTCATGCTGCAGCTGCTTCTGTGGCCACGGTGTCTCAGCCATTCCACCGATCCTCACCTCCTCACCACTGGGACTCCGTTGCTAAAACATCAATCTGTCCTTTCTCAAAGCCTTGCTGATTCCCCATTTTATAGAGCTCACACCTGTAGGACTTCCTCCACTTACTCTACGAACTGGATAGAACCTGCAGGCACCTGGTGCAGGGCCCGCTGTGTGTCTTTGTCCCCCACATGCCCTTGCCAACGAGGGCTCAGCCCTTCCTGGGATTGTCCCATCCTCTCTCTCCTCTTCGCCAGGCTGGGCCCCTGCTCCTTGAGGACAGTCCCTGGGTTCCCCAGCCCAGCCCTTGTCATCCTCGGTGGGCCTCAGGATGCCCTGGGAGGAACAGGACTCTAAGCAGGGGGAGGGACAAACTAGTAATCCCCACCTGCTCCTTTCCAGAGTGTGACCTCGGTCACCCCCCTATCCTCTGTGTGTATAAAATGAACACACCTCGGGTGCTCTGGTGGCCTAGTGGCAAGAAGCTGCACTGCCATCCCAAAAGTCTGTGGTTCAAATCCACCAGATGCTCTGCTGGAGAAGCATGGGCAACCTTCTCCTGTACCAGTAGGATCTGACTCAACAACATACTACAACAACTAAAAGAAAGTGTCACTAAAAACAGAACAAAAACACAACACACCTCCAGTGGTTCTTGTTGTTGTTCTTGTACGTGCCTCATAGCGGCCCTGTGAACAGGGGTCTGACCCCTGCCCTGTCCTGTGCTGTTCTCACCGTCTCCAACCCCCTTGAGTCCATTGCTGCAGTCACCGTGTCAGTCTGTCTTGTGGGTTTTACTCTTTATACTGTCCCTCCGTCTTTCCAAGCATAATGTCCTTCTCCAAGAACTGAAGCCTCCTAACAACATCCTCAAAGTGTGTGAGACGGAGTTTCACCGCCCTTACCGCTAAGAAGCATCCTGGTTCCACTTTTTCCAAGAGACCTGTTTGTTCTCTCGGCAGCCCATGGGGTAGTCAGTACTCTTCTCCAGCACCACAATCAAAAACATGGATTTAGACGTGTTTTAGTAGTTTAGTATTTAAAAAGCCAAGAGCATTTGAGTCACCTCCGATGCAAGGGCACTCTACGTACGTCACAGTGGAATTGTGCTCCATGGAGTTGTCTGCGGCACGTTTTTCAGAGATGGCTCGCCATGCCTTTCCTCCAAGGCACTTCTACGGTAACTCAGACCTCTGACTTTGAAGTTGCAGCCAAGAATATTAACCACTTCACCACTCAGGCATCCAAGGATTCTGTTAACATTCTGTGAAACATTGGAACAGTATTGAGCACAAAGCAAATGGCCCATAAATGTGTCTGCCTTCCATGGGCCATAAGTGTTCCCTCCAGTCTCCGAGGAGAAGCTCACTTGGGCACCTGCTCTGTCAATCCTGCGCCCTCAAGGACAGAGAATCAAACGATACTGGCCAAGCCCTGCTGGAATAAGAGACTTGGGATGCTGATGCTACCAGGGCCTGAGCCCCACACTTACTGGTCAAACCTAGTGGTCAGAGTCACCAGCAGAGGAATCTCTCAGGGGTGACCAGGCTGTCCCAGTGTGAGCTGCCCTTCTCTCTCTGCATGGTGGAGGGTGGAGAGCCAAGCTGGACCTCACCCCGACTGTCCAAGACAAGCCTATTCTGGGCTGGGGAATGGACTCAGGGGCCCAGGGAAGGGCCAGGACAGGGTGCTACACAGACCCCATTCCTCACCTCAGGTCTGCTCATACCCTTCCCAGAAACTGACCTAGCCCTGCCCTTCCACCTGTCCCTGCTCTTCCGAGCATCTAGCCCACCCCCCCCAGGGCCTCCTGCCCCTTTCACTTTCTCTCACACATGTTTGTTTGCATTTGGTTTCTACCAGTCTTCTTCTGATACTCTTCTCCAGTGACCCAATGTGTCACATCCAACCCCAGAACATGACTTTCTGTGTTGTGTGGAGCAAGAAAAGGTCCTTCATCCCTCCTCCACTGAGGTGCTTTCTTCCACCCCAGTCATGATGGGAGGCCTGGCAGCCCTGCCCCTTCCTGGGGGTATCCCCGAAACCATCTCACTTCTCCTTCAGCGCCTCTGTCCTCTTCCCCGCCTTCACAAAAGAAAAGCATCACGTCTTATGCTCAAAGGAGATAAAATTCACTTCAGTGACGTGCTCCTTCAGGGAGGGGCCACCCCCACACACAGCCTAACACTTCTCAACGCCCTGCCCATGACACTTAGAGGACCAGGCCTTCTCCTCACTGTCCATAACGGAGTTCTATATCCGAGTCATGGCCTCAGCCGGGTCTGTGAGCTCCTTGAGGGGAAGCCAGCATGGCATCTGGCAGATTTCTCCTTGTTGTTATTGTTAAGCGCCATTGAGTCAGCTGGTGCTCATGGCAAATTCATCAACAGGTTGACACCTGGTTGTTCTGCATCGTCCTCAGTTTGCCATGCCCACCCCCATTGCTACAATGATGGTGTCAGTTCACTTCCTTGAGGGTCTTCCTCAGTTTTGCTGAGAATGGTACAGTGACTCTCTGTATTTCTTTAATCTTTTTTAGATGTTCCCTGCATCATTCAATATTCAACAATCACCCACGGAATCCTTCAATATTGCAACTCAATGCTTGAATTTTCCTTCAGGGTATCCGGCTTGAGAAATGCTGGGTAGTCTCTTTCCCTTTCGTTTCTAACTTTAGCTCTTTGCACCTTTCATTATAATACTTAGCTTTTGTATTCTAGAGCTGCCCTTTGAAATCTTCCATTCAACTTTCTTACTTCCATATTTCCTCCCCTTCACCACGTTGAAGAGGAAGTTTCAAAGTCTCTCCTGACATCCATTTTGGTCTTTATTTCTTTTTTAGTCTTTATAATGACCTTTTGCTGTTTTCATGGATGAGATCCTTGATGTCATCTTCCATTTGTCTGGTCTTCAGTCATTTATTGAGATGGTTTTTCAACTCAGGTGGAAAAAAAAAATATATATATGTTGCATTTTTACTTTCATGAACTTGTTTCCATTTTCTTCAATGTTAATTTTAACTTGCATAGGAGTAATTGATAGTTTGTGTCACCCTGGCCTTGTTCTGACCGATGATACTGATTGTCTCCAGTATCTCCTTCTGTAGATGGCGTAGACTTGACTCCTGTGAATTCTCTCACCCAAAGTTTACTTGTTCAGTACCCACTTATATTTTCTAAAAGTAGGTATTTGCAACGAATCGATCATTGATTGTACAAAGCTAAATGTTCACTTTCCACCCTCATTTCTGTCACCAAGACCATATTTTCCCAACTACTAGTCCTTTGTTTACTGTGACAGTGATGTGCCAATCGTGGTAATAGTATCCATGGTGGACAGTGTTGGCTGGAGCTTCCCAACTAAATCAAGCCTGGAAGCAGGAGCGGCATCCACTTCCAAAATGGCTTGCCTCCGGAAACTCTATGTATGAACAGTGCTCAGGCCGATAGTTCATAGGGTCGCTATGAGTCGTCTATGACTCGATGGCACCTAACAAAAAAAACAACAGTCCTTTGTTTGCAACTTTTGCATCCCAGCTGCCAATTAATATTAATGCAACTTGACTGCATAGGCCATCAATTTCAGATTGCTAAGAAGTGATTAGAAAGCTTTAATTTCTTCATCTTTGGCTTTAGATTTGGTGTGTGTATTAGAATGATAGCCGTATTAATAAATCTTCACTGAATACATACTGATACTATCCTCTCACTGACAGTATTATTGTACTGGAGGATAGATCTTGAAATGTTCTTTTTGACAATGAATGAGACAGTGTCCCTCTTCATTCTGTCCTTCTCAGCAAACTAGATGATATGATTGTCTGACTCAAATGGGCTAATACCAGTCCATCTCGGCGCACTAATGCCTGGGATGTCACTCTTTATACACCTGGCAGATAGTGAAAGCTTAACAAAGAGCTTTCAAATGTACAAATAAATCCTACCCACAAATGTGATTATCCTGACAATACACATACAATATTGAAAGGTTAAGGGGGGAAAATGAAAGAGGCAGATGTGGCTAAACGGCGGGCCCTAAACTTTAACTCACAAAATGTATTAATTACAGAAAGATTCCACCAAGGATTTTTCTTGGCATGTAAATTTTTAAGAGATGTCTTTTGAATGTGTGAAAATTTGAAACCAAGTTAATGATAGGCATAATAACCTGCCTCTATTGGAAGAACACATTAACATGCTCTGGTGGCCGAGTTGTTAGGAGTTGCACTGCAATCCCAAAGGATCTCGGTTTGAGTCCACCAGCTCCTCAGCAGGAGTGAGATGAGCAAACTCCTCCGCTGGTGGAGAGTCAGTTATCAGTCTTTTCCCACTCAGCGGGAAACAACAACAAGGGCTGTAGTGATTGAAGAATCAATGCACCCAGGAGACCTTCCACATCTGTCCTTTTTATTTCTCATTTGATTAAGTCCCTCACCTTTGAAATACTTGTGTCCTTTCCCAAATTTCCTCTCTTCTAGCTCAGACACTTAACTGGACTACCTCCCAGAAAAAGAAGAGCCTGATTCCCACCAATTAGAGGTCAGCATACCCCAAACCCCGCCCCTCCATATGAGTGACAAGCATCAGAGTCAGCCTCCATACAGCGCCACCTGGAGGTTGAGAGTGCAAATGCGGCACGTGCAGAGCAGGTCCAGCCAAGAAGGCTGCCCACCTGCGGGCCCTTCCTTTCCAGCTCCCAGAGGGAGTGGGCCTGAGTCCTGACTGACAGGCCACATAGAGTCACCATGGAGTTGTTCACGTGGCGCTTCCGAGGAGCTGCCAACAGCAATTTTTCGCCTGTTTACTCAAATTACTTTTTCCAGTATTTCTCCTTGGTTTATGCCATAAATTATCTCTACTTGACTAGAATAGATTTGATTATGAAAAATGGCTTTGGAAAGTGGCACAGTGGTCACTTTTACATATTTTGTTGTTAATGCTTCAATAGCTTGTCCTTTGGGCCTAATTTTCATCATGTAAAATGGATGCCTGAGGGTGCCTTTGCTCCTGGTCCCCCAGTCAGCTGGGTAGGGGAAGCAGGAGCTGACTCAGCCAGTGGTCTAGAGACCCTGAAAGGGTCCAGATTTCCTGCACTACTTTATCTCCTCCCTCCCTGGAAAGTTAAAGGAGACTTTAACTCCCTCTCTGTGTTGCTGGATATGAGTCGTTGTTGTGTGCCATAGAGGAGACCAAACTCATAGCTGCTTTATGAACTGTGGCTCTGAACCCTGCCTCATTCTGGGCCAGCCTCACCATCTCTGACACATCTGACCCCACTGCCCCAGTCACTGTCTCAGTCCATCTTCTGCACTGACCCATGATATCTTCCAAAGACTGGTCCCTCCTGGCTACATGCTTAAAGTATGTGAGATGGAGCTTCAAAGACCTTAACTGCAAGGAGAAACCTGTTTTCACCCTCTTCAAGAAAGACCTATTTGTTCTTTTGGCAGTCCATTGTTGTTGTTGTTAAGTGTCGTCGATTTGAACACGACTCATAGCTACCCTTTGAACAAAAAGACCTGGACTCGGTTCTACAACTATCATCGTTTCTCTAAATTCATGGAGTTTCCAGAGGCATGTTGTCTAGGAAGTGGATGCCACTCCTGCTTCCACTATGTTCACTACTCTTCTCTAACACCACAACTCAAAGGCATGGATTGTTCTTCTGTCATCTTTATTTATTGTATAGTTCTCAGATGCATGGCAAGCAATTGAGAAGACCATGGCCTGGATCAGGCACACCTTAGTCTCTAGTCTAAGTACTGAGATCAATACTGAATAAGACTACTGACTAAATACCGAGATAAGTAAGGAGATGAGTACTAAATGCATATCCCATGGACGACCAAAGATCAGACAAATCTGTCAGAGGCGGTGCAGCCAGGGACATCCTTAGAGGCAGGGCTGGTGAGACTTCACCATTAGGAGGACTGTTCCTAAGAAAAGGAGGACGTCAAGCTGAATGGGAAAGGTGGAAGGTCAGAGAAAGAGAGCAAGACTTCGAGTAGATGGATTGACACTGTGACTGTGACAATGAGCTCAAGCCTATCAGAGATGTTGAGGCTGCTTCAGGCCACAGCAAGATGCAGATTCATTCTTCTTGGGTTAATCTGAGCTGTTGTCAACTACCCCACTCAGGACTCAGAATAAGTAAATAGGACTCCTAATTTGAAAGGAGGCCTGTGGAGTGTCCCCAGTCTGCTCCTTGGCTCGGGTGGGTTTCTTGCTGTGTGCTGAGTGGTTCTTGGGAGAAGCACTTGTAGAAGGAACCTCGGTCACTGATCATTGTCCTCGGCAGTGGGCTTGTTCTGGGAGAGGGCGCTCAGAAGTGGCTCTCACAGTGCCTGGGCTGTGCAGAGGACAGCCTGGCATCTGCCCCACACAGCCCTCCCCTCCATGCGCTCGGCCTCAGGTTCTTTCTTGGAAACCCCACCCTCCACCACGAGGACAGCGAAGGGGGAAAGAAGGGGCTAGAAGAGGACTTGTTAATATTAGGGAACATCCATGTTCAGTTTCTGTCCAGGACAACAGCCTCCTCACAAAAGCCCCAAAAATCTGGTTTGAAAAGATGTTTCTACATCACATCCTTTGACTAGGGAGCTCTGGTGGTCTAGTGGTAAGATGCTGCCCTGCAATTCCAAAGGCACATGGTTCGAATCCACCAGCGCCTCCACGGGAGAAGGATGGGCAATCTTCTCCTCTGCAATTATATTTATTGTCTTTGAAAATGCACTGGGATGGGGGTCAGCTATGGGCTGGTTCTGACTTGATAGTATACCACCACCACAACATGCTTTGAAAACAGAGTTCTAGTGGGAGTTCTGGGTGAGAAGCTGGGCAGCCAGTTCCAAAGCAGGCCATTTGAACCCACCAGTTGCACTGTCAGAAAAGAAGGGCAATCTCCTCCTGCGAGATTTACAGTCTATGAAAACCCACTATGAGTTGATTCTAACTTGACAGTACATAACAACAACAGATTTGCTGTGGAAAAGTGGTCCCTGTGACTCAGGGTCCCCTCCCCCTCCTCAAGCCCCTCCTTCCCTCTCCAGTCCTCTCCTGCTCTGTTTATGGCTCCTGATGTCCCGGCCTAGAGATCCTCCTGGTGGGATCTCTAGGTAAGAGATCAGGTAAGGAACTGAGATTCAGATAGAAGATTTGAGGTGAGAGAGCTAGTGTGACGAGCTGGGCCAGAAGAAAGCTCATAAACCGGGGGTAGGGCGGGCAGGGAGAAAAATGCAACAATGAATGAATGGAAATCCAAAATCTCTGTAAATGTTCATTAAAATTAATAAAAGAAAATTTTAAAAAAAGAAAACTCATAAACCTTGGTGCCCTTTCCAGAGCTCCCTGAGGAGAGTGTAAGGGGGTCAGGGCGGGGACATTTGTGAAAAGGCTGAATCTAGTGCCAGGCACTTAAAAAGCTCTCATTAAAAGTTAACAGAATCTTTTCCCAGTACAATCAGCCATCAATCTCTTACTCTTTTTTTTTCAATTGGTATTTTAATGAAAGTTTATAAAGAACTTGGGTTTCCAATCGTTCATTGTTACACATTTTCTTCCCTATCCCCTCCACCCCAGATTGCTTTTTGCTTTGGAAAAAAAATTCTTTTAATGTTATACAGACCCCCCACCCCCACTCTTTCTTTTATTCATTTTAATAAAAATTTACAGAGATTTAGGTTTTCCAGTCATTCATTGTTGCACTTTTCTCCCTCCCCCCCAATTCACTCTTCTTTCTCAAAAGAAAAAGAAAAACTCTTTCATTGTTATGTGATCCCTCCCCCCAAGTCCACTCCACTATGCAGCCTTCACTCTGGACTTCTGTAATGACAATAATACCCATTCATATGTCCCTTTTAAACAGTTCTCTTTGTCATCTGTTTCGAAGCAATATACATCATTCCTCCCCTCCTTTGTCGTCTTCCCTCAACCCTGATGTCAGTCCCGTTTTACAACAGTGGCCCTATTCAATAATTGTCCTTTTGTGACTGAGATATTTCACTCATCATAATGTTCTTCAGGGTCATCCATTTTGCATGATATTTCATGAGTTCCTTGTTTTCAATGCTGTATAGTATTCTACTGTGTGAATACACCAGAGCTTCTCTATCCATTCATTTGTTGATGGGCACTTGGGTTGTTTCCAGCTCTTTGCTATTGTGGACAAAGCAGCAATAAACATGCGTGTGCATATATCTGCTTGGGTGGAGGCTATGATTTCTTTATAGGGTAAATTCTTGGTAGTGAAATTGCTGGATCAAATGGTATCTCTATTTGTAACTTTTTGAGAAAGCGCCACACAGCCTTCCACAGTGGTTGCACCATTTTACCTTCTCACCAACAGTGAATAAGGGTTCCAGTTTCTCCACAACCTCGCCAGCATTTGATGTTTGCTGTTCTATTTTGATATTCTTACTGGGGTGAGATGATATCTCAGAGTTGTTTTGCCACCTCCACCCTTAAAACTCATCACCATCCGTTCCTGTGGAATGGCTGTTGGATTCGAACTACCTGCCTTTGGCTTGTCAGCACAACTCTTTATCCACTAAGCCATACTCAAGCTCCTGGCAATTCAGGAAGCCCTGGAGGAAAGGCCGGTCTAAACTGACTTCAAGGTGTTTGGGGGCAGATTTTGCACATGCTTCTGGGCTCTGAGGTGGGGAGGATAGGAAAAGAGGAAAGCAGGTGTTCAGCCTACCCAGGGGCAGAGGTGTGAACCCAGCCCCACGCAGCAATGATGGCAGGCTTGTCTCGGCCTCAGCCACCCTGAAGTGTGGAAGGGGCCTGCCTCCCCTGGGAAATCAAGTGTGAGCACACAGCAGGTGTCTCCAAGCTTGTGAAAGGACCCAGAGAGAATTCCACCTGGAAGCCCATTGTACAGATTGTGTAGCATTAGGAAACTTCTCCCCTTCTCCTTCTTGCTTTGTGAGACAAAGGGTAGAGAGAAATAGGGGGGTGATTAATAATGGAAGTGCTGGCTAGTGTTTGTGGAGTTACCTGGCATTGTGCTGGTGTCTGTGGAGCGTGCTGGGCACTGTGCTGGTGTCTGTGGAGAGTACTGTGCTGGTGTCTGTGGAGTGTACTGTGCCGGTGTCTGTGAGTGTACTGTGCTGGTGTCTGTGAGTGTACCAGGCGCTGTGCTGGTATCTGCGGAGCGTACTGTGCTGGTGTCTGTGGAGTGTACCGGGCGCTGTGCTGGTGTCTGTGAGTGTACTGTGCTGGTGTCTGTGGAGTGTACCGGGCGCTGTGCTGGTGTCTGGTGGAGTGTACTGTGCTGGTGTCTGTGGAGTGTACTGGGCGCTGTGCTGGTGTCTGTGGAGTGTACTGTGC
>NW_006399759.1:8910071-8919955 GCF_000299155.1 Elephantulus edwardii
GGGCGCTGTGCTGGTGTCTGTGGAGTGTACTGTGTTGGTGTCTGTGAGTGTACCGGGCGCTGTGCTGGTGTCTGTGGAGTGTACTGTGTTGGTGTCTGTGGAGTAGTATACCAGGTACTGTACTAGGGACCTAATATTACCTCATGGATCAGGCACAATCAGCCCCAATACCCTCACTTGTGAACTCACAAGATCTGGTGAATGGCCACCCTGCATGCTATTTCACGTCTGCTAGAAGAAATGTCCTTCACCTGCACTCCAAAATTGCCTGAAAATTAACATTTCCCTTAAGGACACCCCATGGTGTGAGGACTTAGCTGGAAGTCTGACGAATTTAATGCTTTGTCTCAACTTGCTGTGTTACCTGAGGAAACTTCCTTAACATCTCTGAATCTGTATGTCCTTTTTTTTTTTTGCCTAAAAGAGGCTATTGTTCATTGAGCTTCCTGCCAGCTCTTTGGAATCCCAGGTTTTATACCCAGGAGAAGTGAAGGCAGAAATGCAGAAAGACACCTATAGGTCAGGATTTATTATAGCACCTTTCATGACCGCCAAAAGGCAAAATCCAGTGAAACACTTCACCCCAAATGAATGGATTAAAAATCTGTACTTGCACACAATGGAATACTACTTTGCCATGTAGACAAAGTTCTGATGAGCCTTGAGAACATAATGCTAAGTGGAATAAATCAATTGCAAAGGAACAAAGAGTTGGTCTCAAATATATGAAGCAAACAAACAGGAACGAAAGATTATTAGTGGTTACAGAAGTGAGAAGGAAAAGGGACATTTTTTTGCTTAGGAGTCACAGAGATTGTGTAAATGATGGTGGAATAACTTGGAAAATGATAGTGGTTAATGATGGTGATATGATACGAAGAACGTTGGATTGATGTGTGCCTTTTCACCACAATAATAATTGGGGGGGGGAGATCTTTTGAAGTGGTACAGGGTTGGAATCCAGGTCTTCAATTATCACCGCTGCTTCCTGCTACCTAGGGACAGATCCCAGCTTGGAGTAGACTAGGGAGGAAAGAACGGGTTCACTGGGACCTTGAGGAAGCTACGGGGGCGGTTCATACACAGCCAGCTTCTCTTCACTTCCCAGGCTTTGCAGACACACAGACACACACAAAACACATCCAAAGACATACAGATGCATGTACCTGGCACACACACACACGCACACATAAACACACACATTTCCCTGAATTCCATACTTTGTTCACTTTTCAAAGGCAAGATTGACCAGGTTTTAGGAGATCTAGCCGGAACCCAATGTTGGTTTGGGGATCTGAGTGCAGAGGGCACTGTGCTTTTCCCACTCTCCCAGTAAAACTAAGGATCCAGGAGTCCAGAGCCCAGGTAGGAATGGACCGTGTCTAACTGACCAGGCTGTGACTGCCCACGTGTCCTCCACTCTGTGTGGCGGCCTCAGCAACTGAGTGGATCTCAGTCTGAGATTGCAGGCGGTGTGGAGGCAGTTCGGCTGGAGCCGGAGGGGTGACTCCTGGCCCTGGAGGCCGCTACCCTCCCTGCCCGCCCCTGTCAGTGGGGGCTTCTGGAGAGGAAGACCCTCAAGTACCAAGGATTATGCTGCATTGACAAGTTATCAAGCAAGGGGGCAGGAGGAAGGTGTGCAACAATGAGTGACTGAAAGGCTACCTTTTCTATAAACCAGTCATTAAAATCACGATTAAAAGAAAAAAATTATTAAAAAACAACAACAAATTACCAAACAGTGTCTTAGAACAGAACACCTTTACTATTTGACAGTTCTGTAGGTTGAAGTCTCATTGGGCTAAAGTCAAAATACATGCAGGTCCATGTGCACACAGAGAATGTGAAGGAGGGTTTTGTTGGTCTGGTGGGTTTTTTTTTCCTTTTCCAGTTTATTGAAGCTGCCGAGCTCCTTGGCCAGTGGCTCCTTGCTCTGCATGAAAAGACAGCAGCGATGGTGGGGTAAGTCCTCACATTATGTCACTCTGACACCCACGGCCTCCCTCTTCCACTTCTAAATACCCTTGGGATACATTGACCCCACTCAGATAAGCCAGGATAACCTTCGCATCCAAGATCAACTCACTGGAAACCTCAATACTACCTGCCACCTTAATATCCCCTTTGCCAAGAAGACCATCATATCATGCCATGTCCCAGCTGGAGGTGAGCACACCTTAGCTCTGCTGTGTCCTGTCATCCTGTCTCTGCTCTATTAACTGGGATGGGGGGGGTGGGGAGGGGGAAGAACAGACCAGAATTTCCTAAGAACACCTGGGAGAGTGTATCTGCATTGAGAAGAGGTTACCCTGAGCTTGTCCATGTCTCTGTGGGATGCTAGGGACAGCTGGGATTCAGGCACTTGTTCCAGTGTGTGGGACGTGGAACAGGTAGATGGAGGGATCGTCAGGGGCACGTACAAACTGACTTCAACGGTTCCTGAGGATCTTGTAGGCCTGGGAAAGATGGATGTCAAGACATGCAGAGACCTCCACAGAATGCACGGGCTACACATAGTAAGGAAGTCAGTCTGTCCTCAACAGATAGAGAAAACTGCCTCTGGGAGACCCTCTCAAGCTGAGAAATGTCTGTTAATAAATTTCTATTAAATGATCATTTGTAGTATTTCTGTTAAAACAGCATTAGGTAACTAAGACATAAAGGAAAGAGGTCCTCATAAATGCTACAACGTGGATGAACTTGAAAAGCATGCTGAGTGAAAGAAAACAGACGCAAAAGACGTGTATTGGATGACTCCATATCTATGAAACGTCCATATTCAAAATCAGAAAGCCAATTCTGACTCATGATATTTTCTTCTATCTGAGGAGTGGTTGGTAGATTTGAACAGATGACCTTTCAGTTGTCAGCCCCAACATATTATGCTCATCACCAAAGGCTCTTTATGAAGCACTTGTTGTTGAGTACTGTCGAGTAAGAAACGACCCATAGCTGACCCTTTAGCAGGTTTTCAGAGGCGGTTAATTGCAATGGGAGGAGTTTGTCCATCCTTTTCCTGTAGAACAACTGGTGGTGTCCTCGAACCGCGTGCCTTCAGGATTGCAGTGCAGCGTCTTGCCACTAGACCACCAAGTGGTTAAGTCATAGAAACAGAAAGTAAACTAACAAAAATAACACTGTAAGAAGGGTATCAGGAGAAAATGGACAGAGACTGCTAAAATTTAGCCAAAGACCCAACTCAGATCCACTTCTTCAGGGATACTTTCACTTCAGCCTAGATCACTTCTTGTTTGAGCTGCACAATTTTAGTTCACGATTAACTGACTACAGTTTGGGGATTTGCCTGCAAACTTCTCGTGGGCAAAGAAAGCTCTCCAAACTCCTTGGAACAATGTTAGACACAGAGGCTATACACAGAAAAACAACACAAAACGAAACTAATTGTTGACTTACATCCCAGTAAAAGGAATAAATGTCTACAACTGATAAAGACTAGTAAATATCAGGAAGAAAAAGAGCCACAATCTGATAGAAAAGGATCAGAAGATACACAGACTAATAGTTCTCAGAAAAACAAATGCAAACTCGGTAGCCCTTAAACACATGAAAAGATGATCAACCTCAAAGTAAAAAAAGTACAAAACAAAATGTACATTTAGAGATGCTGCTATCCTATCAGATGGGCAAAAATCCAAATATTTGGCAACATACTCAGTTGGCAAGCTCTCATTACTGCTGGGAATGCAAAATTCTATAATCCCTGGGGGTAAAGTTTAAAAACTTTTTCTTTTGAAATAATCACAAATTCACCAAAATGTTGTCATTACAGTACAAGGAGATTTTTGGGTGGAGATTTTTTTCTCTGAAAAATTTGTAAGTTTTCAACATCATACATTCTAGACTCCCCAAATCTTTAGTAAGTATTTTGTAGAAATAAGAACCTTCTGTTTCATGACCAGAATATAAACATCAAAATCTGAAAAGAAACTTTGTTATATTGTTGTAAGTTTCGGTGTGGAGACAAGTATCACTCACAGCAATTCTGTGAACAATAGATTGAAAACTTGTTCTGTCCTGCACCATCCTCACAATCTCAGCCATGCCCAAGGCCATTTTTCAGTCATTGTATCAATCCATCATGTCAAGGATGTCCGTCCCTTTCTAAGTGTGATGTCTTTTCCAACCACTAGACTTTCTGAAAATAAGGCCAAAGCTTGTAAGATAAAGTACCCTGGTTGCACTTCCTAGAAGACAGATTTTTTTTTAATTTTGGAAATCCATAAGATACTCAATATTATTTTCCAGTTCGACAATTCAAAGGCACCAATTCTTTGTCCTTCCTTATTAATTGTCCAACTTTCACATGCATAGGAAGCCACTGAAAAGAGTATGGCTTGGGTCAAGTGCACATTAATCTTTAAACTGACATCCACACTTTTTAACATTCCTTTAAAGGTGCTTGGCAGGATTTTTATCAGTACAACATGTCTTTCGATTTCTTGAATCCACGGGCATGGATTGTGAAATCAAGGAAAATTAAATTATTGACAATTTCAATCTCTTCTCCATATATCCCGATGTGGTCTATCGGTCCAGTGATGAGGATTTTTGTTTTCTTGAGGTTGAAGTGTAACCTATATTGAAGGCTCTACGGTCTTTGATCGTCTTCAGTAAGTCGTCTTCACTTTCTGCAAACAAGGTTGTGTCATCTGCCTGATATAGGTTATTGGCAAGCATTCCCTCAATCTTGATGCCACATTCTTCTTCATACAGTTCAGATTCTCTGCTCAGCATGCAGATTGAATAGGTATAGAGAACGAATACATTCCTACTTCCTAGTCCTCAGATCCTATTCAAGTTTCCTAAGTGGTTTCAATAACATCCATTGTATCAAAATGCGCCAGTCCAGAATCACACATTCAGTTGTCCTGTCCCTCAATTGACCTTGATATTCATGACTTCGGCACTTTTTCTGCAGATTTTTTTTTTAATTTCAGGTGGGCTTCTTTTCCATTTCTTCAGCTTCCATTTGAACGGGCACATGAGTAATTGGCACATGAGTGATGTGTTTCCCAGTCAGCACCTGTCTTAGTTTTGACTGCTGATACTGAGCTTCTCCAAATGATTCCACAGATGTAGTAAATCGGATTCCTGCACAGATGCTGTTCATTGGGTAAGGTCCATGTGTAAAATACCTTTTGTGTTTTTTTAAACGGTATTTATGATGAATAAATCATTGAATGTACAAAATTCAGCCATTTGCAATCTAGTCTCATTTCTGTCACCAAGGCCATGTTTTCCGACAACCACTCCTTACTGTTTCTAGCTTTTGCATCCAGCCACCCACAATTATTAATGCATCTTGGCTGCATGTTTGGTCAATTTCAGGCTGCAAACGTTGATTAAAATCCTCAATCTCCTCCTTTTTAGCTTCAGTTATTGATGGATATATTTAAATAATAATCCTATTAACAAGTATTCCTTGCTTACATATGGATAGTATCTTATCACTCACAACATTGTACTTTAGGATAGATCTTGAAATTGCCTTATTTTTAAAATAAAATTTTATTTTATACTGGTTTACTTAACAAAGTTCATATACATTGTTTTTCCACACCAGATCTTTCCCTTTTCTTTTACCCACCCTTGCCCCACCCATCAAATGTGTGGCCCTATCATTACCCCCTGCCCATCCTCACCCCTCTGCTCCCACCCTCCCCACGTGGATCCTCGTACACATTTTACTAGTTATCTTTCTATTTCTACAATAATGGTCTGATATTTGTCCTTATCAGACTGAATTAATTAACTTAGCATAATGCTCTCCAGTCCCTCCTAAAACATTGCCTTCTTCAGTTTTTCCGTTCCTGACGTAGTAGAGTATATGGTTGTCTGATTCAAAGTGGCCCATGCCAGTCCATGGTAGTAGATCCAGGCTTTTCTTCTTAGTCGTGTCTTTGTCAAGAAATTCCCTTGAAACATGTCCATTATGCGTGACATTGCTGGTATTTGAAATAGCAGTAACACAGCTTCCAACATCTTAGCAATACACAAGTTACCAGGAGGACAAACTGATAGATGGAGAGTGGGTATATAGACATGTATACACACAAACACACACATCTGTATGTATTTCTACATCTATCAATATACGCTGAAAACTGCATTTATACCAATATTTTCCATTCCAATCCCATATTATGTGGTTCTTCTTTTTTCTTTTTCTATAACTGGCCTTCATACAGGAAGCCGCTTCATTTGAAAGGTGATGGGTAGAAGGAAAAGAGAGAACAAAATAGGGACTGTGAGAGCGGTTGGGTTCTGAGATCATGAAAGAAGATTGGTCAAAAGTGAGGGAGGAACCAACAGAGGAGTGGGGAGGAAGGTCCAGGTAAGCCAGGAGGGTAAGGGCCGAGGAAACCTGGAGGAAGGAGGGCGTGGCCTCCTCTGGGATGGTAGCGGAAGGAGGAGGAAGAAATGAGGGAGCTGTGTAGGAGATACAGAGAAAGGCTTCACCACCAACGCCTGGCACTCAAAGGAGAAGCTAGACATGAGGGCTGATGTTGGAGCGCGATGCAGATGTCGAAGTATGTTTGCTAGAGGGAAGGGGCTTAGCTAGCATCTAGAAGCAGAGGAAATTTTATGGCAGCTGTTGTGAGAAAGCCAGTAAAAGGGCAAGAACTGACTAAAAAGATGGTGCAGTGACACACATCAAATCCCACAGAATGATTTTATACCTTTTTCTCCCCCTCTGTGAATTAGGATAATAACAAGCATTTGCATAGCATGTTACAGGTTGCAAAGCACTTTCATATCCACTGCTTGTTTTAATGCTCCCAGCATTTGTGGTAGGCATATAGCTCTACCCAGAGACTCTGGGCCTACGAGAGCATCTAGTTCATGGTCAATGGGGTTCCCAGGAAATGAGTTGACTGACAACTGGTTGAGGTTTAAAAGAAATGATCCCGCAATACTCAGACCCAGCAATTGCTCCAGCTTTGAAGGAATATCCAGGAAGTTGTACCCATGCCAATAGGAAGCTGGTCTTCTCCAAAGGAGACATCAGCCCTCAGTCCCTCAGGTGCAGCCATGGACAATGGACCAGGGATTTTCTGGCAGTAAATGGGTCAGAACTGCACTCTTCTGGCAAGATGTGAGTTCTGGACATGTGTGCCAGCCATGTCAGACATACTCTGGTAACTACTATGTTTCCCTCCTCTCCCCTCCCCCTCCCAGAGTTAGTCTTCATTCTTCATTGTGGGTGATTTTTTTCCACCATTGTGTATTTGGTGTGTGGGTGGTGGTGACATTTTAAAATTTAGTCACAGGGTCAGGCCCATGAGATGTATCTTAGGCTAAGTTCTCTAGAGAAGCAAAACCAATGGGGTATGTGTGTGTGTGTGTAGGGGGACTTAGGGATTTATCTCAAGGAAATACCTCACATGCTTGTAGAGAGACTGACAAGTTCCAAGTCCTTGGGTCAGGTCAGACATCAGGCTAGAGACTTCTCCTGATACATGCAACTGCAGTGGCTGGTGAAACTAAGGTTGGCTGATCAGACGGCAGGATGCTGGCTTCCAAGGCTGGCAAAGCCAAGATCAGAAGGAAATATGGCAGGTCCCTGACTCAGGTTTAAAGGACCAGAGATCAAACTATGATCAGCAAGATAAAGAATATAGCTTGAATGAAAAGCAAGAAGGCTTTGCCTGGGGTGTGTGTGTGTGTGTGTGTGTGTGTGTGTGTGTGTGTATTCAAGGCAGATTGCACCCACAACAAACCCAATTTTCAGAAGATTAGAAATGATTACATTCTACTAGATGTTATTCATGGACTGACTGCATCATAACTACCAAACAGAAAATCATAGGCAGCCAAGTTGACACACAGCCTTACCCATCCCAAGAAGTCACATCTAGTCCTGGTTGAAGACACATTGCTCGGGGATCCTGATTCACTCCAGAGTTAATCATGATTTGGACTCTTTTCCTGTGGGAGAGTCATGCATTTTGAGTTGTAGGCGGAATGAGTCCTTTATGCACTTGCAGGAGCACTTTTCAAAGAGAAAAACTTACACAGACGCTGGGCAGGTTGCAGTTAAAGTGCAATGCATTTGTCCCATGTCCTTTGCTTTGAAGAACATCCTTACCCCTGGTCTATGAGGCTGGATATTCAGGAGTAGACAAGCAGCCTTACCCATCCCAAGAAGTCACATCTAGTCCTTGTTGTTAAAGACACATTGCTCAGGGATCCTGACTCATTCCAGAGTTAATCATGATTTGGATTCTTTTCATTTGAAAAGGAGTCACACACTTAGAGAGTGCCACCTCCTGAACACACACTTAGGGGGCGGACTTGTGATCCACACTTTTAATATTCCTGTCCCACCTACTATAGAACCTGGTTTAGGAGGGGAAGTTCTGTCCTGGAGAAAGTGAAACCAGGGTGCTCTTGGAAGCAAAAATGGTGAAACTTTCTCTCATACTTTGGTCTTATCCCCAGGAAGGACCTGTCCTTGGAGAAGGACATCACCCTTGGAAAGGCAGAGTGTCAGTGCAAGAGAAGAAGACCCGGGATGAGATGGACTGGCACAGTGACAGTGGCAATGGGGTCATATGTGTCAGTGATGATGAGGTTGGCTCAGGACAGGGCCCGGTTCAGAACCATTGTTCATAGGTCGCTATGGGCCATAGTCGACTTGATGGCACATAACAACAGTGATCAAAGTAAGAACAAGTGAAGCAATCAGTAGAATGCTTGTTGAGTAGGAATTGAAAATGAAACACAATAATGTTTTAGAAAAGAACACCCCAGTCCAGGACAACTGTGTAGTTCAGACCTTGAGGCTAAGATTGGAAGAGGGTATGGAGGTTCATGCACTGGAGAGGGTTTTCTAAAAAAACCCCTTCTGTCTTGGCCCAAAGAAAAATCACATGCTTCCATAGGGATTCTAAAGTGGGAGAATGTGAATGGAAGGCTGCTGGTTGGAATGAAGGAGAAGTGGGAGTGGCACCGTCCATTTTACCCCTGGTGACCACTCCCCAGATGTTTGCTTCCTATCTCTCTGACCTGAGGCACTGCAGGTGTAGCATCTTACCTCCAAAGGGAGGGATGCGCCCACCCCTGGAGACACCACAGTGACTCCATTGACCTGGAATGCTGCATGGTCACATTGGGATCCTTATGTGTCTAGACAGCTATAGTTAGGTGTCATTGCATTGCAACTGACTCCTAGCTGACCCGCCAGTGGGGTTCCAGAGGCTGTAAATCGCAGAGGAGGAGACTGCCTACCTTTCTCTCCTGAAGCAGCTGGGGATTCAAACCACTTACTTACCTTTAGGTTGGCGGCACACCTTCTTCCCACTAAGCCACTAGAGTTCCTGGGTCTGTGACAGCATGAGGCACTGCAGGTCTAGAGGTCTTACTTCACAAGAAGAAGTGTTCCCATCTGGGGACACTCAGTGATTCAACTGAACTGGAATGTCACCTGGCCACTTTGTAATCTTTATGTGTCTAGATAGCCAGGGGTGGGGGTGGGCGGGGGAGAAGTTACTATACTACCCTAGTGCCATACTGGTTCATGTGTTTGTTCCTGATATACTAGGGAAAATGGGACCGATGTTACATAATGAAGATAAGTAAGAGTACGTCTGGACATGCATACAGGAGATCCCTTATGGCTTCTCCTAACAGTCCCCTAATTGATTAATGTCAATGAAAAAATACAATGATCCAATTCCAATATAATTACTAATGGTCTGAACCCTTCAGGAATGATGGCTTGAATTACCCCTACTAGGCAAAGTGCCTCAACCAGCTGAGGCACTTGCTGAGGTCAAAGGAAATACACAATGGATAATGGTACAAGGTGGCTGCAACTACTAGTTACAACCATGTGACTAGTTACAGAAAGGAAGTATTTC
>NW_006399759.1:8922421-8926416 GCF_000299155.1 Elephantulus edwardii
ATGAGGTAGATTGATTCAGTGACTGGGATAATCGGGATGGGAGTGTCAGAGACAGTGCGATTGGCACAGGACAGAGCAGAGTTTAGGGCTATTGTATCGCTATGAGTCGCAAGCAACTCGATGGCACATAACAACAACAACAACAACAACAACAATGTAATATAATGTAACTATCCTCCATTTTTGTGACATGTTGTCAATCAACTGAAAAGCTGGTGTGGCCTGCATCTAATACATATGGATGTTCTAGCAAAGCTCTTTATTCTACCTCTTGCCTCTGACTAACTGTCCTGCAGTTTTGGGACATGAGCCAGCAGCCTGCCATCTGACTTGCTGAGTTTGGATTGATCAGCGCCCAGCCCCTACAATCATGTGAGTCAGGAGAGGCCTGTAGCTTGATGTCTAACACTCTCTGATTTGGGACTTGCCAACTTCGACAATGGTGTGAGTCACTGGCCTAGGGGTAGAGAGTTGCGCTGCCAACCCAAAGCAGCACAGTTCGAATCCACCAGCTGCTTCTTAGGAGATATGCAGTCTCCTCCTGTGCAATGTACACCTTCTGAAAATTTCCTGGAGGGTCAACTATGAATACATTCTAACTTGATCACGAGTTGTTTGTTGTTGTTTCTTACATATATTTAAGGGAAGCTCTAACAGTGAATTGCACTGCTACCATATTTGTTGCTACAACTCTTTTGGTTTTCTCCAGTGTGAATCTCCCAGTATCTCTTAGGGGAAACACCGGCAGTCGCCCCGTGCTGTGATTCACAGCCTGAGAATCCTGACAGAGGGAGGCTGGTAAGTCAGAACGGACTCGATGGTAGTGAGTTCGTGCTGTATGTTTAAGGAAGACTTGGTAGGGTAGTGCATAACCTGTTGGGCTGCTAACTGAAAGGTCAGTGGTTCAAATTCATCAGCTGCTCCACAGTGAAGCGATGGGTAGTTTCTTCCTGTAAAGATTTACAGGCTTGGAAATCTAGTAACAGGTTGCTATGAGTTGGAATTGACTCAACAAAAGTGGGTTTGTTTTTAGCATATATTTTATTGGTTTCACTCCTCTAGAGAGCCCAGCCTAAGCCACCTAACCTGTTCTGACTGAGAGATTATCTAGGATCAACCAGAATTCTGATCAGGCTATAGTCGGGCAGACACAGGTGAGGAAGTACAGGAACCAAAAACTTAACCCAGTCTGAGCTAAGCCCAGTGTGCTGAGCTGTGGTGGTTTTGGAGGAAGAAGACACGGAGGGTTAGCCAATCCTGAGATGCTGCCTTTCCAGACCTGGATACAGGGGCCACACTTCGAAACCCACCGTGTATTGACATGGTTGCTTCTTACTGCACACAAACCCCTCTCATGCCTCCAGCAATACAGACTTCTAAAATCCCACACTCCCATGGGTCCTAGTGATTTCCTAACTACATCAATTCATGTCTAATTCTGGTGAACAGTTGTTTACATTTTTTCATCTTGGCCTAGAGTATTTAAGCATGTAGAGGACAACTGCAATGTTGTAAAGACCTGATATGATTTTAGAGTCTGGCAGACCTGGTTCCGAATCCTGGCTCAGTCATTTTCCAGTGGTACAGAAAACTAAGCCTCTGTAACCTCATCTTCAGAATAAGAACGATATCAATGCCATGTGGACAAGAATGTGCCAAATCCAGTGCCTGGTACACAGGTGACAGTAAAAGTTACTACTGTTTGCAGCAATATTACATAAGCCCTTGACGAAGGTAGAGGTAGACAGATCAGTAATCCTTCTAGAATTGGACTTGCCTTAGAAAGCAGAGAGCACTATTTAGTTGTTTGCAGATGCGCATTTTGATGTAGAAAATAAAGGCACATAGAGCCTCATGATCATATAGTCAATCAACCAAAGTTTATTGAGAACTTACTATGCGCCAAATACTGGGCTTCATGTAGCATTAACAATCTCTGAAATGGGAAAGGTAGAGGACATGGGTAACACTGGTCACTGAACGATGGTGTCATTGACAAATGTAGGAGAATTCTGTGGTCTCAGAGCTTGAGACTGCGGGAAAGTGGACTGAAGGACTCACAAGTATTGTGGAGCTTCCTGAGGAACTTCTCTTGTGAATGAAAAGGGCAACTCTGTGTTCCAAAAGGTTCAATAACTTTGTGCCTGTCGGGCCTCAAATCGTTTTTCTCTGCTCCAGTCATGGCTGATGACACGAAGCCAAAACAGACCTGAATTTGTACATTTGGTTGAATCAGAAAGAGAAGTGAAATGTGAAGAATTAAGATAAACACTTTGCTGAAAACTTAATCTCCCTCTTCGGGAATAAGGGCAATATGAGCATTGCATAGCAACCAAATTTCTGGATTAGCAGAGACAGAAACAACAGTACCTACTCAAAAATGGTCGTCAACTGTGTCCCTCTCCGCTGTCCTAACAATAATCCAGCTCCCGAATCTGGATCCAGAAAGGACTCACTATGCTCCTTCCAAATCTTTTTTATTCCAGGGCTTTGACCTATAATTTCCCCCCTTTTGGGCTATTGTTCTGGCATACCTAAAGGCTTAAAAATGTTAAGTCTGCTCTGATTTTGCTTTATTAGACATGGACGAACCAGTTCCAACCAGTTAGAAATCCTACTTCCTATAAATCTCAGATGGGTGCTATGGTAAGCCAGTGGCAAGGAACTGTGCTGCCAACACCAAAGCAGGCGGTTCAAATCCACCAGCTACTCCGTGGAAGAACGATGGACAGTCTCTTCGTATGCAATTTTCGGTCTCTGAAAACCTTGTGGAGGATCAGCCATGAGTCAGTTCTGATTTGACAGCACATAATCTTAGAGGAATGGGCGGGGGGGGGGGAGAAAGGAAAAAGAAGATTGACATTTTGCAGTAAGAATCTGTGGTGCCTGTTTCCAATAGCCTCTGCCCACAGATGGCACAGCGTGTACCTGGAAGGGGGAGCATGCCATGTCTAGGTCAGGGTGTTGACAGCACTACAATAATAGCGGAAGGGCTAAGGGGGAATGCAGAGTGGGAGATGGCTGGTGGCGTGTGGGCAGAAAGGGCCCGGAGCTGGGCAAAAAGGCTGGTGGGGTCAGAGGGACTAACACGAAGTACTAGAGGAGGCTGTCGAGAAAAGGTGATGAACAGATTGTGGCTGTTATTGCCCCCCGCTGGTGGAATTGGAGAGCGATGCCCCAAGTTAGAAACCTGGACCCTAACTGTCCTATTGGGCAAATGAGAACAACCCACATGGTGAAGATGAGTGAGCATGAGAGGGCGGAGTGTAGACCGCGCACAGAATTTTAGAGCAGGAAGGGACCTTCAATGTCATTTCGTTGGACCTTCCACCCAATGAAATCTCCCAGTCTCCCAGTGGCCATCTGAGGGCACTCAACTCTACTTGGACACCACAAGGTACGGGAAGCTCACTCTCTTTAAGGGAGGGCCGTGCTCTGAGGTGCTCGAGCCTTCCGGACGGCCTGGATGAGTTGGCGCCGCGATCTCGGCCCTGCCGAGCGGGCTGGGCTCCACTGCACCGCGGCACCTGGCGGGGGTAGCGGGCGGGGTGGGGGCTGCGGCGCTGCTGGGCCGGCGCTGCTGTCCCCAGCCCCAGTGCTGAGGCACACAGAGTGCAGTGGGCTCTGGCGGAGGTCGGGAGAACTGCAGGGCGAAGGCCGCCGGGGGCTCCGCGGGCAGCGGGGGGAGGCACTTGACACCGGCCGGGAGAGAGGAGGGACTGCTGTCCCTGCGGCCAGTGCTGGATGCGGGGACCCAGCGCAGAGGCAGCGCCAGGTAGCGGTGCGCTCCGCGGGGGGAGGGCTGCAGCAAGGCCCAGGGCTCAGCTCCGACCCAAGGGGCGCCGTGCGGCCAGGAGCACGGCCTGCGGCAGGGGAGGGAAGCTGCGGGGTCCGGCCTTCGGCCTCATAGCGGATGGGGTCCCCAGGCGGGGCAGCAGAGGCCCGCAAGTGGCACCGAGGGCGCTAGGACCGGCCGCGCGCCCAGGCCGCTCCCG
>NW_006399759.1:8927286-9017385 GCF_000299155.1 Elephantulus edwardii
CTCCGGCCCCCGCCGTGGCCCGCCGAGAGCGGGGGAGGGGGGCGGGGATCGGGCCCCGCGCAGGCTCCGCGGCGGCGGCAGAAAATGGCAGCCTGGCACGACCCGGCCCCCCGCCCCTCCCCCGGCTCCCCGCCCTCCTCGGCCCGGCGGGGCGGAGGACCCAGGAGGCCCCCGCGGGCGGGCTGGGGGCGATCGGGGGGCCGGCACGGGGAGCGCGGCGCTGCCATCCTCCTCCGGCCACCTGTGGCTGGGGGGACGGAGCGGCACAGCGCCGGGAGAGGCGGCAGGGGCGGGGAGTGCCCACTTCGGGGGCACACCTCCCTCCCTGCAGAGGGCCCGGCGGCACTGGGGGGCCCATGCCCGTCCCCTCCCTGCCCCCCCGCGGGCCGTGGGAGCCCGGGCGCGGTGGCGGCGCCGCAGTGTGGGGGCGGGGTGGGGGCGGGCGAGGATCCCGGGCGGGGGCCCCGGGGCCGGAAAACGCGAGGGTGGGAGCGGTGGGGCTGGAGGAGGCGCAGGTGGGGGGCCCCGGGGCGCTCCCCGCGGCAGCCCCCCCACGGCACACACTCACACGCACGCGGACACACTCACGCACAAGCACCCCCGCCGGGCCGGTGCAGACGTGTCCTTGAAAGCTTCGCATCTGCACTGTGAAGGACGAGGCCTCGCCGCGGCTGCGGATCCGAGTCCCCGGCCCCAGGTCCGCGCACTGCGGGGGACCCCGGGCCTGGGAGCCGGGGCGGCCCGTGTCCCGCCCTCACCCCGCTCCCCTCCCCCACGGCGCGGGGCCTGCCTGGCGCGGGGCCAGGACCCGCCCCCCCAGCCCCTCCAGCCCCCCAGTGCTGGGGCCCGCGGTCCTCGGGCTGCCAAACTGCGCTTCGCCTTCCTGGAGCCTCCCTTCTTAGGGGCACCCTCCCCCTTCTTCCACCCCTCTGCTATTTCCCTCCTTCTCTTCCCTCATTTCCCCCCCACCCCGCTATCAGGCCCGTAGAGTGGGTATTGGAGCTCAGGTAGGGAGTGGGGGCTCACTAGTCCCCAGGGGCTTTGGACCCCCCACATTACAAGGGGAGCCCCCGGTGGCTGCACCTTGACCCAAGATGGCGTCTTGCACCCAGCTGGCCAGCTCAGCCTGCCCAGGCAGAGCAGGAAGGCCAGAGACCCAGAGCCACACAAATTGCCCCCTCCTGGACCACTGGGGGACAGGAGAGTGTGGGAGCAGCTCTGTAGGTCCTGTGACCCAGCTTGCCCCTCTCGGCGGTGCCCAGAGGCTGCCATCATCATCCCTGGGGGCCTGCTCAGTCTTCATGTTTCACCCAGGGCTGCCAGCGGCCACAGCGGCCTTCTGGGCTGTCAGGCCCGCAAAGGGATCCTGGGATCAGGTGCCGCCCCGCTGTGCCTCTTCCATCCCGGCAGATGCGACAGCTGCAGCCAGGGGAGATTTTTCTCCTAAGCTTTGCTGAGGTGTTAGCGCTAGCCTGTGGGATTTGAGGAGCCCAGCTGTCAGCCGCCCCTCAGGGTTGTCTCTGCAGCAGAGCACACAGGGTCAGCAGCAGGATTGCTTGGGCTGTGGAAGTTCCTGCTGGGTTTTGTGGCGCATGTAAATCTGCACAGTGCTACCTACTACCTCCAGGTTCCATTGAGGGCCTGGTTGAGATGTTTGCCAGTTCTGTGAGTGTGTGTGTGTGTGTGTTTGCGTGTGAATGTGTGTGTGCTTGGTGCATGCAGCATCCAGGCACAGGGCCCCAGGGGAACTTGTGCAGCGGCCCTGGCACCTGCCTGCCTCCCTTCACTGGGCCTGGCTTCCTCTCCAGTTCCTTGGGGTTCGTCTCATTTAATGAGTGGCCCATATCTTAGGCTGACTAAAAGCTTTCCTTATTACCCCACTCGGGTCTGTGCAACTGACCCTGGAAAAGGTAAATTCTTTTTTGACTCAAGAAATGGCTGGTCTACAGGGGAAAGGCCACCTAGTGAACACTGGAGAAGCCCAGGAGAGGACGCTGTGTGGCCATCTCTCAGGGTGCCTGTAGACAGGATCCCTCTGTGTGTTGGTGGAGGGGGGAGTTGGACTAGAACATGAAGGTCTATTCCAACCTTGAAATTCTATGGCTCTGATTCCAGTGGCAGACTTTGCGACTCAGAAGTGGGGAGGAGGTGATCTGGTTTCCACTCCACAGTGCTAACAGGGCAGGCTTCTGAGGAGAGGTGGGATGGGGTTACAGGGTCTCCAAAGGGGATGGGTCTCTGAACAGAGAAGCTGGTGTGTTGTGTGGGGGTCCCCCAGGAGACTTATCTGCCACATCTGTCGCCACAGGGGGTGTGAAAGTAGAGTCTGCGTATAAGTCTTCATACGTGTGTGTCCTTCTGTGTGGGTCTGTAGGAAAGCTGTGCAGATAATTTGAGAAATTCAGTCCAGTTCACCTGAAGGCCCTCAGCCCTTGGCTGAGTTTTACTCACCTGCACACACATTGCTATCTTCAGTAAAAAACAACCAATCTGTGAAGAAGACAAGCCAAGCCATAAATTACCTGTGTTATTTATTACGTCCGTCAGGAAGAAGCAGGGCCAGGCCTCAACTCTGGAGCATGCCAACTCTGCTTGGGGTCACAGCTCCTTCAGTGTATCAGTTTGAGTTCCTTGCGGGACACAGATCTTGCCTTGGTTACATCTGTGCACCCACCCCAGTAAGCATGTCCAGGCTTTCCATTTCTGCTGACCAGTGGGGCCCTCACAGGACATTTATGTACTCAGTCCCTACCCCTCTCCTTAGAGGTGGGGCTCAGGAGCGTCACTCTAATGCCTCTATCCCTCTCCTTGTACCAGGGTGGGCAGTGGCCATTGCTATCATGAATGCCAGCTCCTCAGGCTCAAACCTCTCTTTGCTGGCTGGCTCACTAATAGGTGGTTAAAAATAGATAGATAGATAGATAGATAGATAGATAGATAGATAGATAGATAGATAGAACGAACTGCTTCCACATGCCAGAGGCTGACTGTTACCATCAGAATCCAGATATTGGAATATAGAGTTGAAAGAGTTGAAAGAGAACTTTAGGTTCTGAGAACATTTAGAGCTGGGTTGGGGCTGTTTGGATGTGGGAACTTGCCCTGCTGCTTCACAGGCTTGGAAATACTACCCAGCATCTCAGGCCAAAAGGCCCAGATGTGTGCTTATTCCCCTCCTTCTGCGCTCACACTTCCTGTTGCCTTCAAGGTGTCTAGTCCTGGGGTTCTAGTTCTGGTGCCTCCCACTGCACCCAGCCCTCCCCTCATGTGGCCAGGGATTAACCAAATGTGTCTCTGACCTCTCTAGCTTGGTAACAGGCTGTAGTTAGCACAAGGGTGCAACCACAGGGATTGTTTCCACTTCCGTTTTGGCATCTGGATAGCAGAGGGAGCTGTGGTGGGATTCTGGGGAAGGAATTGCACTGCCAACCCAAAGGCAGGTAGGTCACATCCACCCCCCTGCTCAGACGGAGAAAGATGGACAGTCTGTGAGACTTACAGCCTCTGAAAACCTGCCAGAGGATCAGCTATGAGCTGCTCTGACTCTGTGGCAATGTGTGAGAAAGGAGATAGTAGAAGGTATCCTGGTGATGCAGTGGTTAAAATGCTGGGTTGCTAACTGAGATCTTGGTAGTTTGAACCTTCTAGTCTCTGTGAGGGTGTAAATACTAATACTGTGCGCCTATACAGCCTAAGAAATCTAGGAAGTGTATTATGGGCTTGGGAGAGTTGGAGTCGGCCTGTCAATGGGAGAGCCTGTCCCTGTGGATGGGGGAGTCCATCCTTGTGGATGGGGGAAACCCACTTGCTCTTTCCCGACAGAGGCCTGGGTGCTTTGGTGTGGTGAGCAGGGTCTTCATAGTAAACTTAGATACTGTACTGCTTTTCACTGACATCTTGAAGTCTCATTTTTAAGTCCTTTCTCTCTTTGACTGTCCTTCCCTCAAACACATCACCGCATCTGAGATCCATGCAGCATGGGGCTGCGATTCTGTGTACCTGAGCCTGCTTGCCCTGGGCTGAGTGTGTGGATATGACAGGGGCGTGGCATGCATGTGGCTCTGTGTATCTGTGTGTGCAGCATGTGTAGTGGTGGATGCAGCAGTATGGGGAGATGACTGGCTTAGACAGGAGCCGGTTTGGAGTCAGCATAAGGACCCTGAGTGAGAGGGCCCTGGGTTCTGACACTTGTCAGCTGTGGGATCACAGGCAAGTCACTTAGGTTCTCTGAGCCTTAGTTTCTTCACCTGTGATGTGGGACCAGGACTAGACACTCCCTCTTAGATTGATGTGATGATTAAATGACGTAATGACACAGGCTGACTATTTTCATCACTCAGCGGCTGGTGTGTTGGCCCTCCAGGAAGTGCCCCGGAAATCTTGTCCACCTTGCTGCCTAATTTTTTTATTTGAGCGGGAGTGGCAAATTCATGGATAGATGAGGAAAAAAAAATACTGATTCTGATTCAGAATCTTAAGAGGTGGGGGCTTCTTAGCACCACTTGGCCTTCTGCTCCGGAGTTGAACAAAGCACATTGTCAACAGGTTGCATCAACCTTCAATTGCTACAGTTTCAGTTCTTTAGCATTTTCCCACCATATTTGTTTCCATTTACCAGAGTTCCTGAGCATTTCCCATGGGCAAGGAAGGCCCTGGGCCAAGCTTTGAGGGGGCAGAAAGGGGAGTGGATTCAGGACGTGCCCAGCTAATCAATAATGAGATGAGGACTGTGAGAGCGGGAGAAAGAACGTTCTCAGGGGTGAGGAAGGGCATCATCAACTGGTCAAGGATACCTTCTTGGAAGAGGTGGCACCTGAAGTTGGCCTCAAAGCATGGAGATGTGGCCTGTAAGCTGAGAGGGAGTGATGCTGGACTACTGAATTTGTGCGGTTGAGGCGTGGAGGTGAGGCAGGAAGGTGGACAGGACCTCAGGTATGCCCCAGTGGCACGGACCCCCGAGAATCTCCGTGGACTGTTCTACTTCTGGCTGTTGGGAGGGGTGGAGGAAGGAGTGGGGAGCAGATTGATAGGAGGAAGGGGTCCAGTGAGCCTAATCAGTGAGGAGTCTTGACGATTCCTTTTTGTTCTGTGGAATGGGGTTTAAGAGCTCAGATGGGGAAGAGAACAGACCATGGTTTGAATTCCGTCGACCGCAGGGGGTTGGGCAAGCAACTAGTGGCTGTCATGGCGTGGGTAGGGCGACCCTGGTCCTACCTCCCACATCGGTCTCTGTACCTCCTTTTGGCCGCCCCCCCTCCCTTTAAGGATCGGAGCGCCTCAGCATCCAGAACATTCCAGCAAGGGCTGCGAGTGCGAGGGAAGTGGGGGCGGCACCTCAGGTTCCTGCCTCTGCAGCCTGGCTCCGCCTCTGCTCTCCGCCGGCGCGGTGCCTTCTCCGCGGGCTGCAGAGCCCAGCTCGGAGCTTGCCCCAGGGGTGGGCGACCAGGACCCCAGGCTGCCGGCGCAGATGCCCGGCTTAGGGCTGCCAGTGGGCAGGGCCGGCCAGGCCGGATATCCCTTGCTGGTCACGTCGCTGCCTTGGGCCACCGGAGGATTGACACGGGGTGGGGGTGGGGGTCGGGGCGGACTCCCGGGACTTTCCTAGCAGATCCCTGGGTAAGTAGATTTTGGGGTTTTTAAAAAGATAAACAGTAGCTTTGCATTCCCCAGTCTTTCTGCCGCGTTTCCCCCTGACCCTAGGGCTTCTCAGCCTTATTCAGCTAATAACCCGGTTCCTTATTTTTCTCTTTCCTGCGATCATGATTCTCTTCCCGGTCATCTCTATTGATCTTCCCTCAGTGTTTCTGTTTCAAATGTCAAGGTCATTTTTAATTCTGAGCCAGCCCTGAATTTGTTAGCAGTCCTGTCTAGGGGACGAGGGAACCTCACTGTCTGTCTTTGGAAGCGAAAACGTGCTGGGTCTCCTCGCTCCTGGGCCTGCGAGCTCTCTCTATGACACTACATATTAATGACCCTGGGGGGACTATAGGAAGAGGGTGGGATCAGTATAGGAGATGTTCCAGACCTGCTGGATGGTGGGGTTCCAGGGATCCCCACTTGTCAGGTGTCCTTCAGCCAACTAGGACTCGCACAGACCCTGTGAAGGACAGACCTGAATGTGGCCCCATCTTCCTATCTCTGTGGTGCTCAAGCCCCGGTTAAAGGATGCTTATAGAGGGGAGTGTGGGCCATTGGATTGTCTGGTGCACTGAGTCATTGGCTGGATGTGGCCTGTGTGGCTTGGTTTGGGCCTGGGAGCTTATACCCCCTCCCTGGAATGTAGGTGAGGGGAAGGCGCTCTCAGGCACTGCAACAGGCATTGGAGGAAAGATCCTCTATGATTAGCGAGCGCTTCCTAAGTAGAGCATTGTGCTGCAAACATAAACTTGGTTCGAATTCAGCAGCCACGCTGTGGGAGAAGAATGGCCATTCTCCTCCCGTGTAGTTTACAGCGTCAGACCTGCTGGAAGGTCAGCTGTGAGTCAGTTACAGCCATAGCAGGGTCTGACTGATTGACCTGTGCAATTTGACAGGCTCAGTAAAATACATTTATAACTTGAGATACCTATTTGGATTCCCCAAAAGCCTTTGGAATGAGGTAATATATATTCTCTGACCTGGTAAGATATCCATAACATGTTGGATTAAAAATAAAAACAAACATACCCTCACAAATGGAAAAAAAAAACCCCAAAACAAAATAAACAAAAACACCAATGAACACAAAAAGAATCAGTACTATAATATAATCTGGTTTTGGTAAAATTCCTTTAAAACATAAACAAAAGTATCGTCAGTGTAGAAAAAGTTCTGATGGGCTACAACTCAAACTGTCAGGCCAGACTTTTCCTTTATACTTTTATGTTCTTTGAAGGAGTATAAATAGGCATGTGGTATTTTATTAACAACAAAGGCAAAGCCCCACCTCTTAAAAGCTTCCATGAGAATATTTTTTTTTTTAAAAAAAGCCAACCAAACCTGAAAAGATTGAGTTACCCTGGGGCTGGGGGAGATTGACTGTTTTTTATAGTGGATAAGAAACGGGCTTTGAGACTGATGTAAAAGGTAGGATTAAACAGGTACTTCTCTTTTCTAGAGAGGTTGCAAAGAGAAATCGTGCAGAAACTGAGGCCTCTTAAGTACGGTAGGCCTGGGCTGGTCGCGATGCGTGAGAGCAGAAAATGGCTAACTGGCAATGGCACACACCAGGCACAGCGGCCCAAGCTTTCCTTATAGGATTTCAGCTCTCACTTCTGAGTCTCTATTGCAAACAAATCATTGAGAATCTTCCCTGAAGGCATCAGTGGGTGGCCCATCGGTTATTATAGCCCAGATGACTTCACAGGATCTCTGGTCATATTAGGGCCTGGCTAACGTGTAGAACTGGGGTATGCCCAAGCCCTGACATGATGCAAGCACTTGGGCAAAATAAGGCTTCTAGAGGCCCACCAGGGCCAGAGGGGGTGCCTGGAATGAGCATGTGGCTCCTTGCTGTGGCTTTGTCCTTTCTGAGATTTCATTCCCTTCTGCAAAGCTGGGATTTCTCTGGTTGAGCTTTGAGCCCTCTGGCCCCAGCAGCCTGATCGCTGGACATTTAATCTTGATGCCCATCCAGTAATCTTTTCAGAGTCCCCTGCTCACGTGGGACCCAGTAGATCCTCCAGTCCCCACCCCCCTCATTCCCTCTGGTCTCTTTGGAGCCAGAGCAGGCCGGCTGGCTGGTGAGCCCCACATCCTGGAGGCAGGGGAGGATCTAGACCACAGCCCCGCCTGGCTGCTGGCACACAGCAGTGGCTCCTAATGGTTTTATTACCAGCAACAGTGTAATGCTTGTTGCCATCCTCACAGCCCTGTGGTTCCCAGCCCAACTGGTGGTGGCCTGAGGGCCCTGCCTGGTACTGGAAGCTCAACTGGGAAGCCCAGTGGGGTTGGATAATTGCCTCTGAGCTTTCTTCTGTCAACACCCTCCTAGAAGCCTGGAGTCTGAGCTGGGGAACGCTGTTAAGGTGCCAGGAGCCCCCTGGTTGGCAGACCTGGCAGCACTCATTTTTTTTCCCTCTCTGGAGGTCCCTTACTTCAGATCCACAAAGATTTTTCTTTCACTTATTTATTAAAGACCTTTTGTGGGCCAGGCTCTGGCTGCAGACCTGAAAGATACAGTTCTCTCCCTCAGGAAGCCCAGGTTCAAGTCCGTGAGTGGAAGAGCAGTCACAGGGCAGGATGAGCAGCGCTCTGAGGGGGGGAGGTGGCGGGTGGCATTAGAGTTAATTAAAAAACAAAAACCCAAACCAAAACAGCAACAAAACCACTGCTGATTCTGAGTCAGGACCCTACAGAACAGAGTTGAACTGCCCCACAGAGTTTCTGAGGCTGGAGATCTTTCTAGAAGCGGATGGTCACACCTGTATCTTATGGAACTACTGGTGGGTTTAAACCACCAAGCTTTTGATTATCAGCCAAGCACTTTACCATTACACCATCAGGCCTCCACAGGGGCTTAGAGAAGGAAGTTTGATTCAGGGGGAAGATCAGGAAAGGAGGTGAGGTTTAAGGTGAGTCTGAAATGTGAGTGTATGGTATTGAGCTATGAAGCCAGTGGCATGGTGGGCTGGGGTGGAACGTGGAAGATCGGATGTTATCTGCTAGGGAGTGCTGAGCTCCGAGGAGACTCACATCCATATTGGAGAAAGACATCCATGGAGGAGACACTGGTCAGTGTAGCTATAGTACGATGGGCATGGAGGAAAAGGGGCTGTTGGAGGCATTTAGGAAGCAGCATCAGTAGGAAGTGCTGGGTGATGGCAGGAATGAAGGAAATTGGGGTGGCCTTCTGATTTCTGGCTCAGTCAGCTGTGAGGGTGGCAATGCCATTCTTGAGGGACAACAGCAGGGACCACGATGGTGTGCCCTTGGGCAGCTTGAGCTGGGCTCTGGGGAAATCTGGGAGTACTTCTAGGGGACTCAGTGTTGGAAGTAGGGCTTGGGGAGGGTAGGATTTCCCTAAATGGATCTGGTTCAGGAGGCCTGATGCTGGGGTCCTGGGAAGACAGAAGTCCAGTGTGATCAACCAGAAAGTCAGCTACATTTTAGTCCTTACATGCTAGGCAACTATTAAAGTTTGTGTGTGGGGTTTTATTTGTTTTTGAGTGAAAGTTTACAACTCATACTAGTTTTCATTCATCCATACGCATTTGTTTTATAACATTAATTACAATTGATTATTTAATGACTTACAATGTCCCATCAAACCTTTATTGTGAATTGTCTTTCCCTCCATCCAGCTCATCTTCATCTTTGCTCCCCTCTCCCTCCCTTCTCATCTCTGTTAACCCTCCAAGATGAATTTGATCTGTGTGTAAACCATTCTTTAGCTTTTTATATTAGTCTTATAGCGTAACTGTCTATTTGTGACTGGCTTTTGTCACTCAGCACAATTTGTTCAAGATTCATCCATGTTGTGCAGTACTTAATGAATTTTTTTATCATTTTCTTTTTTTATTAATTTTAATGAAAGTTTATAGAGACTTTGGATTTCCATTCATTCATTGTTGCACACTTTCCTCCCTGCCCACACCTCCCCCCCAGTTCACTTTTCTCTTTGAAGGTAAAAAAAAATAGAATTTATTTCATTGTTGTACAACACCTCCCCCCACCAGTCCACTACATTATGCAGCTTTCATTGTGGACTCTTGTCATGACAATAATATGTAATCATACATTCCTCCTCAACAGTTCTCTCCATCATATGTTTCAATGCAGTATACATTATTTATCCCCTCATTTCTTAGTTTTTCCCTAACCCCGACGTCAGTCCCGCTTTACAACAGTGACATTTTGCAGGATTTGTCCTTTTGTGACTGAGATATTTCACTCAACAAAATGTCCTCCGGAGTCACCTATTTTGTATAATATTTCATGAGTTCCTTGTTTTTCAATGCAGCATAGTATTCCATTGTGCGGATATACCATAGCTTCTCTATCCATTCATTTGTTGTTGTTGTTTCCAGCTCTTTGCTATTGTGAACAAAGCCACGATAAACATGGTGTGCATATATCTGCTTGGATGTCAGTTATGGACTCTTTGGGGTATATTCCCAGTAGTGGAATTGCTGGGTCAAATGGTATTTCTATTTGCAACTTTTTGAGAAAGCACCATACCACCTTCCACAGTGGTTGTACCATTTTACACTCCGACCAACAGTGACTAAGGTTTCTCTATAACCTCGCCAGCATTTGTTGCTTGCTGCTCCGTTAAATTTTGCTATTTTGACTGGGGTAAGATGATATCTCATAGCTGTTTTGATTTGCATTTCTCTTAGAGCTAGGGCTTTTGAACATTTCTTCATGTGCTTCTTAGCTATCTGAATGTCTTCTTTGGTAAAGTGTAAATTTTTTATCCTTTTCTAATGATGTGTAATACTCCATTGTGTGAATGTACATCGTTGCCTTAGCCGATCATTTGTTGAAGGACATTTGAGTTGTTTCCAACTTTGTTTTGCAGCCTTATTTCTCTGGACTATGTATCAAATGGGCTTTCTATACCCAATTTTCTAAGGAAACACTAAACTGCTTTCCACAGTTGTTGCACGATTTTATGTCCCCACCAACCGTGTATGAGCATTCCAATCTCTCCACAACCCTCTCCAGCCTTAATTGCTCTCCATCTTATCGAACTTTGCTATTTTTGCTGGGATGAAATGATATCCCATTGTTGGTTTGATCTGTCTCTCTATAATAGAGCTCACTGACTCCCAACACATCTACCTCCATTATCCCAGTCACTGTATCAATCCATCTCATCCGGAGTCTTCCTCTCCTGTGCTGACCCTCCACCCTTCTGAGCACGATGTCCTTCTCTAAGGATGGGTCTCTCCTGGCCACATATATGAGGAAAGGTGTGTCGGAGTTAGTGAAACTGGCTCAGGACAGGGCAGGCTTCAGAGCTGCTGTATTTAGGGTTGCTGTAGGTAGCAGGCGACTCAACGGTACATAACAACAACAACAATAGAGCTCTGGTGGTCTAGTGGTAAAGGACTGAACTGCCAGTTCAAATGCATGCAGTTCAAATCCACCAGCTACTCCACAGAAGAAAGATGGTCTCCTCCGGTTCAGTTTCTTGTCTCTGAATATCCACTGTGGGTCAGTTCCAACAGTAGATAACAATAGCTAATGATCTGAAGTCCTAAAGATTGTCTTCAGAGGGAAATGTATAACCAGAAGCTTACACCACATGCATTAGGGGTGCTAATGTCTAGGGGGTCTGTACAGGGTTTCTCATTTTTAGTATTTGCCCCCAACTGGCTGTGTGACCTTGTGGAAGTCTGTTGACCCTCTGAGACCGTGGGCGGTTACCCAGTCCCTCCTGCTCTCTTGGAAGAGGCGGGTTGGCTGAGATAGCGCTGGGGGCAGGAGACAACAGCCGACTGTTTTTCTGGAACTTAAGTGAGTCTTGTGTGTCATGTGAATGTAATCAGGAGGTTGTGTCCAAAGGATTTTTAGAAAAATGCCATGAACGTGCCCATACCACTGGACCTCGGGCAGAGGCGAGAGAGGCAGCCCATGTGGCTCCAGGGACACTGTGCGCTGCCGGCCTCAGGGCTCAGCTCAGCTCCGCCTGTTCCCAGGGTGGATCCATAGATAGACTGCTCAACCTCTTAGCTTCAGTCTTGCCATCTGCAAAGTGGGGAGAACCTCACAGGTTTGGGCTTTTAATTGTTTCCTATTTATTACTTCCTGCACTAAATCTGGACATTTTATTTCATTTGTCTTTCCAAAGAATCATGAAATGGTTTTCCCTACAGGTGCTTGAGAATGAAGGCTTGATCACATCTGTTGACTCTCTGGCACTGGGGAGATACTCACACTTCTCTCCCACTCTTTCTTCTGGCCCCCATTTCCTTTCTTACCTGCTGAGTTCCCTCTCGCTCGTGGCCTCCCCCACGGCCTGTCACTCCTGCCCTCCTGGCCAGTTTTGAGTTGAGTTCTTGGGAAGGTTCACGTGTTGAGTTTCGTTGACCCTCTGGCTCCCATTTCTTCTCCCCAGACCTGGATCATCTTCGTGTATTTAAAGAGCAGCTGCTGAGCTCAGTGGGCATGGGAGGGCCAGCTCTTCACTTTAGAAAGGAAAGGATGGTCTGTTCACTGCTGCCCATGGCTGCACGGACAGGAGAGGCCAGGAGACCAGGAAAGGTAGTCCAGCAGGGTAAGCCTTGGCCAAGGAGCTGGCTCTGTGTGCAGAGCCCGGTGGGGCCCACGAGGTGGCTTAGGGAGTGGTCCTGGTGTGGACCTGCTCACGGAACTGGACCTCAGGTGATGACGGGGAGAGCGTGCTCCCTGCATGGGCACATGTGGCAGCCACGGGGCTGTACTGTGACCCCTGGGATGTGCAGTTCTCCTTTGGGGAGACTTTTGTAGACAGAGTCTGGCTGTGGGGGAGATGACTGCTCATGGGGGTTTGTGATGGTGGTCATGTTGGCAAGAAGGTTTTGGTGACAGTCTGGCCAGCTCGGGGTAGGGAGTGGGGCGGGTGGGAATCCAGTCAAGCTGCACATTTCTCTGGTTTATAAAGATCTCTAGCTGTCAGCACGCAGCCCAAGCAGCCCTCCTGAAGCTGGGCATATATGAAGTGAGGGTCTGGCGGTGTCATCAAATGAAATGTACAGCGTAATTAATCTGGCATACCCTTAATGCTATGCATAATTGTGCTGCATGGTAATTAGGTGTAAATGGTAAGCCGTTCACATAAATGTTTTTGTAATTGGTATTAATTTTGCAGAGGCAAACCAAGTTTATGTGGTTTCCCCCTCTTCTTGCTCTGTTAGTTTTCTAGTACAGGCAATTTCCCAGCTTTTGGAGGAATTCTATTGCAAATGTTTGTTTTTGGGGCCATGTTTTGTATTTTCGCTCAGAACAATGTTATGAATGGTTATGAGGTTCCCAAGCTGGTTTCCAAATGTCTCTTTGGCTCTTACTGTAGGTGGAATGTGTGTTGTGAGGCCCCAGTTGCTCCTGCCTCAGGTTCCTCTGTACTGGGGAGTGTGTGTGTGTGTGTGTGTGTGTGTGTGTGTGTGTGTGTATGCACACACTACCAGTGAGAACAGGCCATTCCTGGGTAGGGTCTTAAGTCAAAGTCTAAGTTTCTTAAGAACTCATAATGGCCTTATGCTGTAAGTAAATACATGATAATCGTTGAAAACAAATATGAAGCCCTGACATTTGAGAGCTTGCTGTGTGCCAAACACTCAAGTCAGATTGTGTTTTCTGTCATTCTATGCTGTTGAGTTGGGATCAACTCATAGCTGACCCTCTAAAGGGTTTTAAGAAGCAGTAAATGGCATGGGAGGAGATTGTTCATCCTTCTCCCACAGATCATCTGTTGGATTCGAACCACATGCCTTTGGGATTGCAACACAGCTTCTGACCACTAGGCCACTAGAGTGCCCATAGCTTTAAAATGGCCTGATGAGGTAAAGATTCTTGTTGGGCCTGTTTTATAGATCAGAAAATTCAGTCTTCTGAATGGCAGAACCAGAGTTTAATGCAGAATCTGACTGAATCACCGTTGGGGAGTAAGAGGTAAAATGAACTTCACTGGGACCACTCAGACCTGCACCCAGAGCTGCAGAGAGCAGGGACCAGTGATTCAGGGATATGCTGCAGCAAACTTGGGGCTATTCTTTGTCCCTCACCCCCCTTCTACAGGGGTTCTGCCTTGGTTGGAGCAGGAGGTGAGGAGGAGGCTGACAGTGGCCAGTTGTGATAGCATCAGACTCTTCTGTCCTCAGTGAGGGGGGCTGTGCTTTGACAAGCAGAGGACCTGCTCCTCAGCACTGAAGCTCTCACTGTTCTGGCCCAGGAGGGTCAGCTGTTGGTTCGTTGGTGTCACTTGGATGGCCTGGATCTGACAAGGTGGGGGTGACAAGGTGCAGATGGAGGAAGCATGGGTGGTCTGGGGCCAGCATGCTCACAGGATGCTGAGGCCTCCACTCCTAGAGGTACGTCACTGACACCTTGACCTAGGGCCCTCATGACCCCTTCACTTTGAGCACCTGAGGACACAGTGTGTCCACGGGCTGTAGCTCCCGGCCTGGACAAGGTAGGGCAGAAGCCTAGGCACTCCCTGCAGAGGGCCCTTCCACTGACTGGCACACTTCCCTGGGGAACTCTTCCTGGTGACCCCTAGAATGGGGGTTGTGGGGGGTCACTCTAGGCACCGCAGCACTGTGCTGGGGATGTTGCAGCTGCCTGGGAGTGATTTCACACAGTCCTCTCTGCCTCAAAGGTCACCCGGAACAGGGAGAGAGATAGCTGGGACAGGGTGAGGCACTGCACTGTGTGCTGTAGGCACCCCGGGATGGGGGTGGGGGTGCCACGGGTGTGCTCCAGCCACACGTCGGGGGAAGCAGGAGAACCCACAGTCGGACACGTGACACAGTTACCAGAGCTCAGAGACAGGTCCAAGATCCCTGGGTGGGAGTTGGAGGAGAAGAGGGAGTGGGCCCCAGAAGCAGGAGAGATGATGGATGAGGATACCCCCACTTCTCTTTTTACTTACTCATTTCTACCCACTCTTCAAATGTCAGCATTTAGCAGGAACTATCTCTGACACTCTTAACTTGGATGGTGACCCTCCACTGATTCCCATTGGAGACAGTGCACGTTCATAGTCATCAGACACACACGTTATTAGGTGACTGTTTTCTCATAGATGGTAGTAAAGTGATTGGAGCAAGGGGCATCCTCTAATTCTAACGAAAGTGTCCATGGGCCATGGTGGGGCTGACTGTACTTTCTTTATCTTGTGGGATGATAGCATTCGCTAGTTGGCTGTTTCTCCTTCTAGACTTAGCGTCACCTATTCCTTAGACGCCGTGTGGGCAGAGGGCCTATCAGATGGCAACAATGCCTAGACCTGGATTCGGGGTCAGCTGCGACAAGTGGGAATGAGGCCACATCAGTGCCAAACCAGATCGGAGTGAGGTTTCTATCCTGCATAAAAGTCACTCGTATCAGAGGCCTTCTAAATAACAGCTTCAGTGACTGTCACTCCCATGCCATGTGCTTCAGCTGCCAAAGGCATGCAAGCCAGTGGTTTTGAGAGCATTCACAGAGTTGTGCAACCATCACCACAATCAATTTGGAGATTTTGTCATCAGACTTCTTAGGTTTGAGTTTTATTTGGAAAGAGAATTTACTTTTATTTGAGGTTATTGTTGTTGAGTGGCTTCATAGTATGGCTGATTATTATTATTATTTTTTTTTAATTGCGGAAACAATGTGTAAAAGATCTAGGGCTGAGAGGCTGGGTTTGGGAGACCGAGACACCATCACAAAATGACCACCAAGGTCTCGCGTGGTGGTCCCAGGCCTGGAGATGAGGTGTAGAGCCCGAGGCTCAGATGCTGAGGGAGCGAGGGCCTGGGGGAGGGGCCAGGAGGAGCTCGAGTTCTCCAGGGTTGGGGTGAGGCAGCAGAGTGGATGGCAGTACCGCTTCCACGTGGGACAGGGAGCTTGTTCCATGGCAAATATGAGGAAGCTGCCTCTGGAAGAGCAGGATTCGAGGTGACTGAAAGTCATCGGGTGGGATGTTCAGAAAATAAATGAAAGATGGAGTCCGAGTGGTAGGAGGTCTGTGTTAAATCCAGATCCTCGGAGGAAGAGAATTTAGAGGACAGCTGAAGGCAGAGCGTGGCTCTCAGGGGGCCCACTGTGCAGTAGTGGGAGCAAGCCTGCTGACCAGTCCAGGAGACGGTAGAGGAGCCCGAGGAGTGAGTGAGGACCAGGAACACACTACCAAGGAGGTCACGGGGTGGGGACAGAGACTGCTGGAGAGCCCCCTTGTGTGTGAGCTTCCAAAAGGAGGGACTCGGTTGTTCACGCAAGCCTGACCTGGCAGCGGCACCCAGTAAATGATTGCTGGAGGAGTACTAGAACCAGGGACGCTTAGCTGGAAAGGATGCCGAACAAAGCTCAAGGGCCATGAAGATGCAACAGGCTCTGGGAGGTGGAGGATGACTTCATCAGTGAGGGTCTGTTCAGCAGACAAACCATAGACTGCTTTCAACAAGGAAAGTGATATAAAGAATTAACTACACCAGGAAATTAGAGTAATGAGGGATTGGTTGTTAAGAAATAAACAGAATGCCAAAGAATATAGAAATTGCCAAGATAAGAAGGAGCCACTACCCTTAGATCTGAGCTAGGGAACCCAAGGAGGACGTCCCCCAACCAAAGCAGAGATCTGGACTTTCACGGAGAGAACACCACCGTGGCACAAAATTGCTGACATGCTGCATTGGGAGAACTTGCTAGAAATGTGTGTTCTAGAACTTATAAGAAATCTGCCCTTTTTCTGGCCAGGGAAAGTCATTCATAGGGAAGTGTCTAATTAGAGTTATGTTGCTCCTAGACACCCAGGGCTGGTGCTGGGTGAAGCTGCTGCCTGCTGCTAACTGCTATCTTTGCTGAAGCCAGGTCTGTGCCGCAGGAGCTTGATGGTGGGGACGCATCCGCTCTGCAGGAGCTACAGTGCTGCAGCAGCAGGCTGCTGGAGGAGCCATGGCAGGATTGGGAGGACAGTACAGGAGCTAGGGAGCTGCAGGAGCAGTTGCTGGGGGCTGTGCATGCTGCTGGTGCAGGGCACTGTAGGTACTTCCATGCTGCAGGAACCTGGCATGGAGAAGCCACTTCAGTGTTGGAGCTGGATGCCCGGGAAGCAGCTCAGGCCGCAATAGAGAGATGCTGGAATTGCCCAATCCACAGGCATTGGAGACTGGAGGAGTGGTACAAAAGGCAGGAGCCCTCCGAGAGAGCACATCCAAACCCCCAACCAGGGAGGAAAACTTTGCTGCGCTATTTCTTGCAATTCTCACTAGTATGCTCTCCTTTCAAAGCTTAGTGTCACATCAGACGGCAGAAGAAAAAGATTCGGCTCCGTTAGCACAGAGCAGGCAGTGAAGGGTGAATCTGGTGATAACTAGCACAGCTCACCCGTTGGCAACTCAGCTTCCATTTGTAACCTTATGTACACATGTGAAGGCGCCTTGGAGGTGTGGTGGGTTATGCGTTGGGCTGCTACTCAGCTATTCAAATCCCTCAGCTGCTGCATGGCATCAGGAGGATCAGCTTCCTCCTGTAAAGAGTTACAGGCTTGGAAACCGGACAGAGGGTCCCCGAGTCAGTGGTAGTGGGTTTGGTGTGGGTATGGACATTGGTGGCGTCATGGTTAACCTGCTCAGCTGCTAACCCTAAAGCCGGCAGTTCGAACCCACCAGCTGTTACATGGGAGAAAAACGAGGTCGTCTGCTTCTGTAAATATTGACAGGCTTAGAAATTCAATACAGTTACTCTGAGTTGGGATTGACTTAACAGCAATGAATACTCACATCTGAACTCTCAAACAAGAAAACCTCTCTATATAATTACCTAAGTTGAGGGGGACTGGAGAGCATTATGTTGCGTGAATTAACTTAGTCCCAGAAAGATAAATATTGTATGAAACCATTATTGTAGAATTAGTATAAGGATCCAAGAGGGGTGGGAGAGGGTGAAAGCGGAGGGATGTGGATGTGCAGAGGTAGGGGGATTAATCATGGGGTTGTACAATGTGATGGAGTGGGGTGAGGAAAATTGAAAGAATTTGTTCTTAAAAACAATGTATTCATATTTTGTAAATAAACTAGTAGAAAAATTTAAAAAATACATCACCTGAATTTAATTATGGGGTGATTTCAGACAAATAAGAATAAAAGGACTTCTTACAAAAAAACCTAAAAAGCCGTTATGCTTTTTTAAACAACTGGAAGAGTTCTCATCCTTTACTTCAAATGAGGAGTCCCAGTTAGCAATCCTTGTAAGGAGCCCAGGTGATATGATGCCAAAATAAAAAGTTGGCAGTTCGAATCCACCAGGCTTTCTTTTGGAGAGAGTGGTGGGAGTCTCTTCCTGGGAAGATTTCTAGCCCAAGAAAGGGTCTCTATGAGTCAGAATCAACTCAGCAGAAGTGAGTAATAATCATTGCATTAATCACTAGCTATATTAATAACTTCTCAAATTTAGCCATAGTCCCATTCCATAGAGTAAAGGATACAGTTAACTTCCAACAGCTTTATATATAAGCTAATGGGAAGGAGAAAAACAGTGTTTTTTTTCTTTCTGCATCCAAAATAAAAGTAGAAAATGTGCAAAACCACTGCACTTCTCATTTCTGTCATTAGTCACAAGGCCACAGTTGATACCGCTCTCTGTGGCTTCCTTCTTCCTTTACCCATTCTGTATTTCTTCCTTCACTCATTTAAAACCCCTACTCGTCAAGAGTTTTTCACCTGCTACAGTGACTCAAACCTTCTTTCCATAAGGCTCTGAATCCTCTTTTACCTGGGTCTTGCCTCTTCCTTTCTCTATCCATCCCCCCCCCGCTCCCCCCGCTTCTTCTTTCGTCCTGCTACAGCTTTCTATTGCCTTTGCTACTGGGCGTAGAAGTTCTGTGAAGTGCCTCAGAGGATGCTCTGGTTTCAGACATTGCCTCTTCTCCCTTGAGTGTAGCAGCAGCTCTGCTTTTCTTCAGTAGCCAGGCTTCCTCACCCTCACCAGTAGAATAACTTCTCCCTTATCTGTTCATCTCAGTATCGTAAACACTATTGCATTCCTTGGTGGAAGCATTTTCCCTTTGGGTTAAGATCTTCAGAGTCTTTAGAGGTTTCAGTGGTCTGAAGGAGCCCAGGGGCCATATGCAGGGGCTAAGTGAAGGCCCTTGTGGTGGCTGGTGTGGACTGTTCTGTACAGAGGGCTGGCAGAATACAGAAACACACGGATGGCGCCCATGAGCCAATGGGGAGGACAGAATCAGGCCTACGCTCATGGCCGCCAAGGGCAGCAGCCCCTGGAGGAACCGTGTGGCCCATTCTCACCTGGCTGCGGCCTCGTGACCCTGTGTTCCTGACTCCTTGGAGAGCCCCACTTGTCCTGCAATACTTGGAGTCTGCTACTTCTTTAAGCATGTTTTTATTGGTTCATGTTGGCTTCTGTTAATAACTTCATCTCCTTAGGAACATCTATAGACAATATCTACATGCAAAGGAGATCCATTCCTTTAAAAAAAAAAGAAAGAAAAGACTGTATAGGTGAGTAAGAACAGGTGCGTTGATTCTTAGATAGCGTTGAGTTCAAGAGGGGCGTCCTGCTGGTCCACCCACCGCCCTTTGAGTGCTTCGAGTTCAAAGACCAAGCCTCTCCAGTCGTTCTAACCCATGAGCACCTCTGCCAGAGAAAGATGGACAGTCTCTTCCCAGGCGATTTACAGCCTCTAGAAACCCAGAAGAGGGTCAGCTGTGAAGTGGTTCCGGCTTGATGGCAAAGGTTGAGAGTGAGTTTTCCATGTGGAAAGGGTTTGAAGCCTTTCCAACAATTGACAGATAGCCCATACAGCCAGTCACGACTGTGAGGAATGTGTTGAAGATAAAGATTCAGTCATTTCAAAATGAGGACAGATTACCGTAAAATCAAAGGGCAAGTACTGCTTGCTCATGTCTAAGTCAGAGGTTCCGGACGTGAGGACTCTCCTGTAATTTGGGTATGAACCATACTTTGCCTCTGCTTTGGAGGCTGCCACAGTAGCCACTGTTGTTTTTAGGTGACCCGTAGCGGTCCTGTGAACAGAACTGATGCTTTTGAGTCGTGGAGAAGAGTACTGAGTATCCCATAGACGGACTAAAGAGCAGACAGACACGTCTTCCATAAAGTGCAGCCAGAGTACTCCTCAGAGGCAAAGATGGCAAAGCTTCATCTTTCATACTTTGGATGTGTAGTTTGGTGAGACTGTTCCTTGGAAAGGGAGATCAATGCTTGGAAAGACGGAGGGTCAGTGAAGGAGAGGAGGACCCCAACGAGATGGACTGACAGTGACTTCAGCAGTGAGCTCTGGTGTGTCGGAGATGATGAGGATGGCACAGGACGGGGCAGGGTCCAGCTTGGTAGTCATTAGTATGAGCCTCCACGAGGCTCCTCTCTGCCAAGGCGGCTGCCACACCAGCCAAGAGGGCGGCAGGTTTGGAGTGATCGTAAATGCTCTGCCGGTGGTGCTGGGGCTGACAGAGCCATGGCCCTGAGCGTCGATCACAGTCATCTTCGTATGGCTCTGGAGCCAGGCAGATCAATCTTGAGATGGGGAACAGGACTGTCTCCAGGGGCTCTTGCTATCCTGTGGGCAGCTGGTGGTCTGGGCAAGAATGTTGTGGCTGAGATTCAGAACGATGTGATGATGGGCTTCTCACTCCTGCTGTGAGAGGAGTCGTCAGAAAGGGGCATCGGCTCGCTCCCTCCCTGCTTGTCCTCATCCAGCCCCAGTCTAGTGACCCATGGCAGTAGCCAGGGGTGAAGACATCACTTCTGGAAGGCACTCTGTTTTCTGTAGGACCAGAGCTTACCACCACTCCCAGGATGCTCTCCTGACTTCTATAGCCCAGAGGACTCATGGGAAATTTGGCCTTGAGGTTGATACCTGTGGGTTGTTCTTCACTTTGGGAACATAGATGACAGATCCTGAATGGGCTCTGGGGGTGAGGTGGGGAGAATTTTCAGCGCTGATCCATGTTTGCAGACTCTGGAGTGAGGCATACCTAGAGGTGTAATCTTGCCCCGGGACTCTGTACCTGGGCTACTTTGCAGAAGTAGGAAATCCCTGCAAGCTGTTTCTTCTTCTACGAAGTGGGAATAACAGTAATATATGCTTCCTAGGATTGTTTATGAGTATTAAATGGGACACTGCATAGCCCTCCACATAGTCCTAGCATCAGGTAGGTGCTCAGTGTTGTTGTTAGATGCTGGTGAGTCAAATACAATTCAGAGAGCTCCTATGGACAGATGATCTGAACCCTGTTCTATCCTGCACCATCCTCACACTTCCTGACAGACAAGAGCCCATTGCAGCAGTCACTGTGTCATTCTGCCAGGCTGAGGGTCTTCCTTTCCTTCACTGACCCTCCACCCTTCCCAGCATCATATCTTTCTCCAAGGAATAACCCCTCCTGGTAACATGCCCGAAGTATGTGAGGCAAAGCTTCATCATTCTTGCTCTCTGGCTGCATCCTCTCCAAGACATATCTGTTTGTTGTTTTCGACATCCATGTTCAGTGCTCTTCTCCAACATCACAGCTCAAAGGCATCAATAATTCTTCTGTCATCCTTATTCATTGTCCAGCTGTCAGATGCATAGCAAATAATCAGAAAAACTGTGCCTGAATCAGATGCTCCTTAGTCCTCAAACTGACATCATTACTCCTCAGTAATTTGGAGAGGTCCTTGACTGCAGACTTTCCTGGTGTCTCCTTATTTCCTGACTCAGTAGTTGCTCAATAATTGAATGAATAAATGAACATCTGATTCCTTTGTTGGGCAAGATTATGAGCTGTATTTGGTGTTAGTTTCTGTCCGTTCATCCCCCCAGTCCATGGTGGCCCCATGTGTTATAGAATTTCTTCATACAGTTTTCTTGGCTGTAATCTTCATCGAAGCATTTTGCCAGGCCTTTCTTCTGTGGAGGTGCTTGGTGGGTTCAAACCACCAGCCTTTATGTTAGCCCCTGACTGTTGTGATTGAAAGATTGAGTTCCCCTCCCCACTGTCCCTTCTGCTCTCATTACTGTTGAGTCAGAACCAACTCGTAGCTGACCCTACATTGAGCTTCCCAAACTGTGAATCACCTGGGAGAAGATTGTTCATCTTTCTCCCTCCTGGTGGATTCGAACCACCAGCGGGCTGCACCTTTGGATTATAAACACAGCGCCCTACAGATAATGCCACTAGAGCTCATCCTACTGCAGACAGGCCTAACAGGAAAGGGAGACTTTCAGAAAATAATTTTCAAATGTCCAACTACCATTGAATGGATTAAGAAATTGTGGTACATTCACATGATGGAGTACCATGCAGCACAGAGGAACAATGATTTTAAAAATTACTACCTCCCCCGTGATGTCAAGCACTGGGCTCCAATTACCCCCAGGGACACAGTGCTCTCCAGGACCTTTGACACCTGGGGATCTGAGGGGCCCTGAAAAAAGAAATTACTGCCTAACTTGGGAGGGACTGGAGAGCATTATGCAGAGTGAACTAACTCAGTCCTATAAGGACAAATACTGTATAAGACCATTATTGTAGAAATAGATAACTAGGAAAATGTGTATGCGGATCTAAGAGAGGAAGGGTGGGATCAGAGAGGTGAGGATGGGCGGGGGGGCATAAACATAGGGTCACACAATTTGATGGGTGGAGGGAGGGGTGGGCAGAGGAAATGGGAAAGATTCAGTGGAAAAACAAAGGGTAAAACTTTGTAAGTAAACCAGTGTAAAATAAAAATTTTACTAAAAACAAAAAAGAAAGAAAACCATTTTCTGATCAATCCATACCCAAAATCCATCTATCTGAAACGGTTGTGTGCTAATCTTGAAATCAGAATGGAGTGGGAAAATGTGAGCTTGGGCTAAGATGATCCTGGATTTGTATTTTGAATTTACTTAATAACTGTATGATCTCAGGAAGTTTTATTGGCCTCATTTATTGTGTTTCATTTTTTTTTATATGGAAAATGAGCAAAAAAAATAGTGTTGCTGTTGTTATGTGCTGGCAAGTTGGAAGCAACTCATAGTGACCCTATAATGGGATTTCAGAGGCTGTAAATCACACAGAAAGAGATTACCCATCTTTCTTCAGTGAAGCAGCTTTTGGATTAGAACTGTGTGCCTTTGGGTTGACAGTGCAGCTCCCTACCATTAGGCCACCAGGACTCCTGTAGCGTGCTTACTGTGTGATCTTGGGCAATTTTATTAGCCTTGTTTATTATACCTCATTTTTTCCTCATCTGGAAAATGGGCATAAAAGCACTTCAAATGGTGGTGTGAGGTGTGAGGGTAAAGAGATTAACAGCAGGACTGTAAAGCTCTGTTCACAGGGCCCGACACATAAACATTATAGGTTACCGTGTGCATGTTGTCCATTTACGAGCTCTCCAGGGATTTGCAGAAAGGAGAGGAAAACTGTGGGCTGGATTAGTCAAGGACTAATAATGGTTAAGATTTACTGAGTGCTTTCTCAGTGCCACACGCTCGGGCAGGCCTCTTTAAGGCATTTGATGTTAATCCTCACAGCAGCCCTTCAGGTGAGTGCCCGATTGTCTCCATTTTATAGATGAGAAAAACCGAGGCAGGGTTTCACCTCGGATCACACAGCTGAGAAATAACAAGTGCTGTCTGCCTCCTGCGACCCTGCACTTAGCCCTGTGCTGGGCTCCTTCCTCATGCCCTGGGGTGGATATCAGTTTACGGAGTCAGGATTGTGTTGGCAGGAGGAACACAATCTCTACTCACTCCACAGTAGTGAAAGACATCCACAGAAGTTTAGGAATGCGGTTGCCTCAGGTAAAGGCCCTTCCAGGGACCCAGGCCATTACTCCAATGCTTGGTCCATGTTTTTACCTCCTAGTTCTTTATTCCCAGGCAGTCTCCTGAGGTGGTGGGGACAACAGCCAGCAGCTCCTGACTCACATCCTTCTGGTTTCATGTCTTTCCAGAACATGGGCAGACGTTCCAGGAAGGCCTCTGATTGGCCTTGCCCGGTCACGTTCTCACTGCTCACTCTGCCTGGGGTGAACAGTAGGGTCACCTAAGCCACAACCAAAACCCCATGAGGAGTGTTCCCCAGTGGAAATGTGGGGACAGGGTAACTAGAAAGAGTGAAGCAACTGAAGTCTACTATAAGAAAGTAGGCTTCAGAGAGAGGGAGGAAGGACTTGCCACAGAGGTGGCCAGATACTTTCCAGCAATTCAGCTACAGGAGTTGAGGTAGAGAGGAAGAGGCAATAGTGACGACATTGGGAGTGTTTCTGGTGGAGCACGAACTCAAGAATTGTGGGCACTTGCGGCTTTGGGTTTGGAGGAGGAGAGTTGTATGTGGCCCCCTCGTTGAGGTGGGCCCGTGGGTTAGCAATCTGGTATGGTACTGGATGGAGCAAGGATGCGGAGGAGTCCAGGGGCTGGCCTGCTGGGGCTGTGCTGACAGGTGGAGCTGTGAGGAGGTGGCAATGGTGTTGAGGACAGCGTGTGTTGAGGACAGCGTGGTGGTGCTGGTGGGAGCTGACGTGGCAGAGGCCGCCTCAAGGCTTGCGTGGATGGTCGCGTGGTGGGTGTTCCGGCCTGACGTGGGGTTAATGAGGGAGCTGGGTTGTGCTCAGGAACGTAGGCAGTGATGACACACGCAGCGGCAGTTTGGGAGGAATGCAAAGAAGGCGCACCAAGTGGCACATGGACTAGATTTGGTGGAAATGATGTGTTTGGAGAATTAAACATTTTGGGTGGGGCGGGGGAGGGCAGTGCCACTTTTATAGCTGGTGATGGAACCCTGTGTGGGCGTGAAGAGCTGATAATGGTTATTCTGTGGGATGTGATGGCTTCATAGACTGACAGAGGTGGAAGAACCATGGAACTATAGTACAACACCCGCTTTGTGGAGGGGGTAATGGTAGCCAAAGACAGCCAATTGGAATGTATGCCCATCCCCGCTCTGTCTTTAAAAAATTAATTTTTATTTTCTACAAATAGCCCATGCATATAATTTATGGAGTCAGAGAGTTCCAAGATGCTTCTTAACAAAATGCAGTTGTTCCTTACATACTCCTAACCCCTCCCTCATATCAGAGACAATTACTTTCAATTCTTTTAGCTTGCTTCTGCTAGAAATTCTACATCTCCGTCTTTCTGAGTAATGACCATGGTTTTTAACTGCCAATTTTTGACAATTCCCCAGTGATTCTCAATTTTGTAGGTGAGAATTAAGTTCTCTTACATGGTCAACGCTTCTGTTTCCCAGCCCTCCCTCAAGAGTAGGGAGTTACACTGACAACCCAAAGTTGACCGGTTCGCATCCACCAGCCAGTTCCCAGGAGAAAGATGAGCAGTCACTTCCTGTGTGATTTATAGCCTCTGAAAACCTTGCTGGAGGGTCAGCTCTGACTTGATGGCAGTAACATACACATGCCCCTCCTAACTAGTTTGTTGGCAGGCAAGAAATGGCCCCTGAAAGATACCCATGCCTGAGTCTCCAGACCCTGTGACTACTACCTAACATGGTAAAAGGATGTGGTTAAGTTAGAGATCTTGAGATGGAAAGATTATCCTGGATTATCTGATGGGCCAGTGTAATCACAAGGGTCCTTATAAGTGAAAGAGGGAGGCAGGAGAGTTAGAAGGGGATGTAACGTGAAAATACAGTCAGGGTGATGTGAGGTGAGAAGAAGACAGCGGCCAGACAGCTTCTGGAATTTGGAAAAGGCAAAAAAGACGAATTCTTCCCCCTCGAAATTCCACAAATGAGCATTGCCCTGCCATTACCTTATTTCAGCCAATGAGAACCATTATATGGACATCTGAACTCTAGAACTAACAACACAAATGTGTGCTGTTTTAAAGCACAAAGTAATTTGTGACATGAGCAATAAAAAATCCACACAGCATGCATATGCGCTCACACGTGCACACGTACACACACTATATATACATATGCATACATAACACACAGATATTTGTTAAGCAAACACACAGTGCTTACATTATGGGGTCCAATATCATTATTCTTCAACCACAGAAACTTGTGTGTACTGAAACCCTTTCTTTTCTTCCTGTTTTGCATGAGGTTAATCATTACCTTTCTCATCTGCCTTTCTTTCTTTGTACCTGTTGTTAATTGCTAACATACTTTCTAAAAGCCTTCAGTAGAGTTTTCCATAAGGGTGGTCAGTTAAACTAATCAGTGTTGCGTTTCCGTGTTTTGATCATCCGCTCTTTCTCTGTGGGTGGGTTGTTCCCTAAGCAGGTTGTTAAAGTTCTGTGATTTCCAGTTGTGGTCATTCTTGGAGCTTCTTTGCCTGCTTTCTTTTAGAAGTCCCCATTTTCTAGAACCCATGTCTTCTTCCTTGGTTTTGCCTTCCTGTTTGGAGCACATCTTCTCAGACAGCTGTCCCTCAATCTCCAGACCCCTCAGTATCCAGATCCACTCACTTCCTGGGTTCACATAGCAAGAGTTCAAACAATGAGCAGTATCTGTTGTTTGTAGTTGTTAGTTGCGTTAAGTCAAGTATGACTCATTGTGACCCTGTGAACAACAGATCTGAACCCTGTGCCATCCTGTGCCAGTCTCACAATCTCTGACACAGTCAAGCCCGTTGCTGAAGCCACTATGTCAGTCCACCTGGTTGAGGGTCTTCCTCTCTCCCACTGTCTCTCCACCTTTCCAAGCATGATGTCCCTCTCCCAAGAAATTACTTCACCTGGCAACATGCCTAAAGTATGTGAGATGAAATTTTGCCTCCAAGGAGCACTCTGGCTGCACCTTCTCCAAGACCTGTCCAAGACATATCTGTTAATTCTTTTGGCAGTCTACGGAATATTCAGTGCTCTTCTCCAAAACCACACAGTTCAAAGGCATCTATTCTTCTACAATTTTTATTCGTTTTCCAGCTCTCACATGCATAGCAAGTGACTGAAAAGACCATGGCCTGAATCAGGCGCACCTTAGTCCTCAAACTAACATGATTGCTCCTCAATAATTTGGAGAGGTCTCTGACTTCAGACTTTTCCAGTGAGATACCGCTCCTCATCTGGCTACTGGTACCAAGTGTATTGATTGTGGACCCAAGTAAGATGAACTCACCTGTCGCTTAGTCAGGTTAAAAAGATGCCTCAGGAGCAGTGGGCTCAGCAGTGACAGCACTCGGAGCTCCCGCGTCTGGAGTCACATTAGTGGCATCTGAACTGGCTCCCTCTGTGTGTGGCTGGGGTCAAATCGTCATCACATGGCCTCTTTCCCCCATCATCCTAGAGTTTCCACCCCCTTCTCTCCACTGCTGGACCCTGTGTCCTAAAAGACCCTTTCCTGGGGCTTCCTAAGAAAAAAGCTTGCGGCCTCATCCATCTGAAAACGGCTTCCTTCTGCTGTCACACCTAGGTGATAATTGGACTGGGCAGGGAGTCTGACAGGAAGAGACATTTCCTTCATAGTTTTGAAGGCAGTAGTCCTGTGTTTTCTTGCTTTCACTACTGACATTGATAGTCCTGAAGCCATTCTGATTATGAATCCTTTATGCAACAGTCTTCTTTGCAGTTCTGTGGGTCTTCTCTTTGTCTCCATGTTCTATGTTTTACAATGGTGTGTTTCGGTGTGGATCTGTTTTCATCCGCTGCTTTGGGTATGCAGTGGGATTTTTCAGTCGGCAACTCTGTTCTGTCAAATTCTCCTTAATTATTTCATTGATGTATTTTCTCTCCTGATTTTTCTTTTGTGCTTCCATTTATTCATTCAGGAGTGGCATTTTATGGACCTTTCTCAATCTCTTCATTCCTCTTCTGTTTTTCATTGTATCTTCTCTCAATTGATCCCTTTTATTAAGTCAGAGGGGGTTTTTTGGTTGGGTTTTTTTTTTTGTTTGGTTTTTTAACTGACATAATATTTCTTTCTCAAGCTTTGTTCTCTGAATGCCCATTTTTAATGGCATCCCATTCCTATCCCATAGATGAGGTATCTTCAGTGCAGAAAGTCTGTTTTCTCCACATTGGTGTTCTTGTTTATTTGTTCCGCTTTCTCATTTTCCCTTTAGAGGCTTTCCCTCACATGCCTGGTAGCTTTTGGTGATCTGCTCAGGATTAAGAACAGGGATTAAAAAGCTGCTTAGAAGCCCTGAGCATGATAACGAAGGGACGTGTCCACTGTCAGATTCACACTGGTCGACCTGAAGCCATTTTTAATGCCACTTTGATACTGATGTCAGTATTGGTATCCTTAGGCCTTTCCTCTTGGGCTGCTAAGTCTTCCCAGGAAAATGAGTAAAATAGTGTTCTAGGAGCACCATGGGAACAAGCCTGGGGGACTGAGCGTCAGCCCTTAACGTACCTGTAATCTCTTTGTTTAGATGTGTCAACTTTGTTCTCAACTGTTGCAGCCACCAGCTTTGTAAAAAGGCTCCCGCTTGCTCCTTGGAGAGTAAACCTTCCCACAGCTCTCGGGACTCTGCTCCTTTCCTCCAGCCCTCTTGGTTATCCACTCACATCCTCTTCACCCCTAGTCCAGGAGTACTTACTATAGTTATGTCATATGTCTGGTAAAGTCTCTATGTTCTAAGCCAGCTTCTCCATTGTGGCCTACGTCTCAGTCCTCATATCATCCTCTCATTGTTGTTAATGCTGTGGAGTCAGCGCTGATGCTTGGTGACCTTGTGTGCTGCAGAAGGAACCCCTGCCTGACCCTGCCATCTTTACAGTCTTCACTGTGCTCAGACCCATTGCTGCGGTCCCTGTGTCAATCCAGCTTATTGAGAGTCTCTGGTACTGCTCTGACAGCAGTACCAAAAGTAGATGGCCCTACCCAATAGGAATTTATTCTCTCCTCAGAGGCTGGAAGTCTGAATTCAGAGCATCAGTTCTAGAAAAAGGCTCTGTGGAAAAGGTCTTGTTTCCTTTCAACACCTGTGGGCCTGGGGTTCCTTTGAAATATCCATGTGTCTTGCTATTAGTCTTTCCCTGGGCCTAGGAGGTTCTCAGCAAAGGAACCTTGAATCTGAATGTCTTGAGCCACTTCTGGCTCTTCTTTCTTGGTGGTAGTTAATCCATCTTCTCTGCTCAATTCTCTATTCTTTTATCTCTTGTGAGATAAAAGGCATTGCAGACTGCACCTCTAGGAAGTTCCCCCCATGTGGGATCAGGCCTGTGATGTGAGGAAGGGTGTGACATCCTACTCCAATTTCTACAACCAATTGGTTCATCACAGATTACAACAAGACATAACTTCCAAACCACCAAGACTCTTGACCCAGCCAAGCCGACACGTATTTGAGGGGACACGATTCAACCCATGATGGTTTCCAGATGCCAAAATTTTGTCTTTGTTGTCTCCTCTCCTTTTCAACCCAATCGTGTGACTTGATGTCTTGTATATCTATATCGATATCTATATCGATATCTATATCTATATCTATATCTATCTATATTCTCTATCTCTATATCTATCTTTCCAAGAGTTTTAAGTGGGGCTACCAAACCCCATTGCTGTTGACTTAATATGCCCCACTTATTCAACTTCCCGATTTGTTACCCGTACCAAGATTGTCACTGAAGTAGTGATGACTGAAACTATCCCAGTTATAATATTAGCAAGACACTTTCATGATGCGAGTCTTCAAACAGAAGGGTAACCAATGAGATATGTATGGATATACAAAGAGGGAAGGGGAGGGGGCAGGAGGCGCTAAAGAAAAAACAAACAAAAAATTTTTTTCAAAAGTTATTGATTATGAGCACAAGTCACAGACGTGGTGGAAATTAAAAGTGTAAAGAAGAAAGTAAAACTGCTTGTCACGGTGGTAGGGTTCTTGGTGGTGGGGAGGGTTTGTGGTGCAGCCCTCAGCCTGTCTGAGGAGAGGTTTAGGTGCGGGGAGCAGCAAGGAGGAGCGTGTGGAGGGACTGTGAGCCCAGAAACAGGTCACTCCCTTTGGCAAAGTTACCAAAGGTGGGTGACTCTTGTAAGGGCAAATAGAAAACCCCATATCAAAGTTTGGGGCCACCAGATTGAGCCCATTTGAGACTATGGCCTTTGCGGCGTGAACTGGGAGCTTCTAGCTGATGCTGAAGGATTCTGAGGGACATTCATTGTAGGTGCTTGTCCACTGAGTGACCCACAGGGACCTAGTGGCTGACCTGGGCCAGCTGTCTTGTCTATGAGGACAGTTTATGTAGCTCAGATGTCAGGGTCTTGGGTGGAGGAAGAGAGGGAGGAAAGAGCATTTCCTATTCTTTCCTGGGTGTTTGCCCTCGCCCCCAGTGAGCGCCCTGTGACATGCTGCTGTCCCCCGTTGCTTCCTTCCTCTCCTGCTGTGAGCCAGAGGTTCTCTGAAAGCCTCCCCCCCCCCCTGCCCCACTGCTGTCCTCAGGGTATTTCTAGGCTTCAGGGCAGAGTTCAGACAAACATGTGGTAAAGGGTTTTCTGTCTCTTTGGCCCTGTGTGCCTGGGTCTCCACTCCACAGCTCCTGAGGTGTCCTGGCCCAGGTGGAAGCTCTGCTGTTCCCCCGCTTCCAGTCAGCCTTTGGGGCATTTGAGTGGGCCTCCCCCATGTGACTTTTCAGTGCTTATTGGTCCCTCAGAGCCAGAAGACGTTTTGTAGCTCTATGCCTAGTTCCAGTTAGTCCATTTGTCCCATTTTGCTGAGGAGGAAGTTGAGGGTCAGACAAGCCCGGGTCAGGACTAGAACTCCCATCTGCTGGCTCCAGGCTCAGCATTCTTTCTAGTTAGACTCCATCTGTCTTGTCTCCTGGAGGTTCTGATTTGGGGGTGATCTGTAGTGTTTGGGAATCTGTGGTAAAAACTATTCATACACTATTAGAACACTGGTGGTGTTAGTCTTCCCCAAGGTTCCTTGAGAGAAAGACCTGGCAATCTACTTATGACAAGTCAGCCATTGTAAACCCAGTGGGGCACAGTTCTGGTCTGACACACATGGGGGAGTCCGTGGTGACTAACGACTAGGTTTGAGGAGGCTCTGGATATACTAGAGGAAGCTGCTGGGACTTCTAACCAGGGTGTATGCTTCTTGAGAGCAGTGCAGTCTTCAGTGTCATTGCTGATGACATGGAGAGCTGCCCTTGCCGCATGGACTTCGGGTGGGACCATGCCCAAGCTGTCCAGAGTGGTTTCGGTGGGGCGGTGTGAGGTGGGGGGCAAAGCGTCATGGAGAATCTCTCAGAGCTTTTGAGACAGAGGTCTGCGTTCAAACCTCTGCTTTGACACTGGACCATGGACAAGTCTTACTCTTTTTGAGGCACAGATTCAACTGTACAGTAGGAGTAGAAGTAGTGGCTGAAGTGGCAGGTGAAGCCTGCGGGCCGCACAGCGCTGTCCTCTCACTGTTGCCATCCACTCAGTACACTTGCTGGCGTGTTTGGGCCGGGAGCACACACTGTGCTGTTGACTTGGAACTGACCCATAACTGGCCTCCCGTGCGTTTTCAGAAGCAATAAATCACATGGGAGGAAATTGCCCATCTCTCTCCCGCAGAGACGCTTGTGGATTCAAACCTCATGCCTTTGGGTTGTCAGCACAGCTTTTTTCCCTCTAAGCCAGCAGAGCTCCCTGTGCTCAGCTTAGAGGTACAGAAATGAGATGCTTTACTCCTTGGGTCCTGAGAACTTACCTGGGGTGTGTAGCCCTTTCTACTTGTCTATTAATGACAGTCACTGCTGGCCTGGCTCTAAGAGAACCTCCTCCTATCCCCTTTCCAGGGAGAGCGCCATGGCTGGAACCCCCTTGCAGGCAGTGAGCCTGAGGAGGATCTGAGTCTGTACTGTTTCAGCTCCTGGTTTTCCAGGGAGCCCTGGCTGAAGTGGACGGGTGGGAGAGGGAGCCCTAGGAGGGTGGAGCCCAACTGAGAACTGGAAAGGGAAGGGTGTGTGTGGGCCCAGATCCAGCCTCCCTCCCGGTCCTTCTGCCAATACCCTCTGGGGTCTGACCCTCTGAGGCAGGGGCTTGGCTGTCTGTGCCTCCTGGTAGGGGTGGAATGGGCATTGGAACTCCGTGTCCCTCTCAGTGGAAGGGGTTCAACACCGCCACTCCCAGCTGTGGCCTACAGCGTCGGTTTTGTTACTCCACTGGCTTAAGGCCCATACCTGGGTCAGGGAGGAGGAAAAGTGCTCTACATCCAGACATGTGGGTTTTGAGAGCCCTCTCAGGCCCACTAGTTCCCCAAAACAAAAGGGACTGGCCCCTGGTGGGAGCGTGGCCTCCCAGGCTTGGCCGTGGCCTCTCTCATCCAGGGAGTCCTCTCCCATCCGGGGCGTCCATCTGAGAGCATGGGCCTTCAGGCGGGCTGCAGCCTGAGTTCATGTCTCAGCTTCCTGCAGGCTCAGAGTGGGTCCTGAAGTGAAGTGACATTCATTTCACTACATCCTGTGACTGCTGCTCACTTCCTCCACGTGGTGGGGGTGTGGGGCATGTGGGGGTGGGGTGGGGTGGGGTGAGGACAGATGAGAAGGAAAATGTCGCTGAGCTGGGGACCTCTGGGGGTGGCTGGGATTTCCCAGGGGGCGGATGGGGTGGGAGGGAAGGTGCAGGAAGCTTTCAAAGGAAGAGAACAGACATGAAGAGGCGGGAGGAGGCCCGGGAGGCAGCTGGAAGTCACAGAAGCCGTGCCCACCGCGCCACTGCAAGGGGGAGGCCGGGGACACTCTTCCTGTCATCGAGGGAGGCAGGAGACTGCCGAGGGGCCCTGGGGAGACCTGTGACACTGTGCCAGCTGTCTGCCTCGGTTTCCCCTTTCTCTGCGGTGCCGGGCTAGCCCAAGCTCGGCGGTGAGGCTGGGAAGCAGCGTGGGGCCACTGGAACAAGGCTTCACAGGCCTAAATCAGAGTGGGCCGCGGACCTAATGGGGCCTGTGACTGGGGATCCCTGCCACGCTGACATCTCTTCTCTTCTCCCCACAGGTGGAGCCATCAGAAGCCCAAACCCACAGGCAGACGGAGGCAGTGTTTCACCCGCGGCCTCAGCACCAGCACCTATGTTTAAGTGTTGACTCTTGATATACAAAACCACGATAATTCCTTCCCCAAAGGCAAGCAGCCCCCCAGCCCCGCGCAGCCCCAGCCTGCCTCCCACCGCCCAGCTGCCCGCGATGCCCTCCAGCGGCCCCGGGGACACCAGCAGCTCCGCCCTGGAGCGGGAGGAGGACCGCAAGGTGAGCAGACTCTTCTGGGCACTCAGAGAAGGGAAGGAACTTGCCCTGACCCTACCTGCTGTCCCCACCCCCCGCAAATCCTAATAGCTCAGGTGTGTGCACGTGGCCCAGGTGAGCACTGGACAGCATCCTCAGTCTTCTCAATACCCAGCCAGGCAGTGCTGAGAACACCTCTGTTCTGAGGATGAGGAGACGTGGGCTGGGAGAGGTGAATACTGGTGGTGAGGTAGGATAGTGAACCTGGGACGTCTGGCTCCAGAACCCAGGCTTTTCACCACAGAAGCTCAAACCTGGAGTCTGTGGGTTGTGAGGTGCTGGTTTCACAGAATCTCAAACCTGGCGTCCTTTCTGGGTAGTGGCTTTTACTGGCTGTGGGTCCTCAGGTGGGTCACTTTACCTCTCTGTTTTTCCGGGGTGTTCATTAGCCTCTGGGTACCAAAGGCAAGCCAAGCTTCAGGTGCGGGTTGTGGGGGTGGGGGTGGAAGGGCTTCACACGGGCACCCGGCCCCCTGCCTGTGCTCTGCCCGGTAATACTACATCATCGGTGCCTCTCTCTCGGAGATGGGGATTTCCCACCTCCTCTCACGCCCACCTCCAGACTTCAAGCCTGTGTCACTGAGGGATCCTGATTTAGCTTCTGGCCAGCAAGCTGGCAGCTTTGTTCTGAGGAGCCCAGTCGGAGTTGGCCTCTGTACCCTCCTGCCCAGCTCCGGGGGGGAAGGAGAGGGGTAAACCTAAGTCAGTTAGAGAATTCCAAGACTGATGAGAAGCCCTACTGAGTCCTGAAAGGCTGTCTGGGGGGTTATAAGCTGGGTCCACCTATCAAAAATTTCCTCCTCTGCCAAAGAGAATGATAAAAGCCATTGCCACCCTTCCTGGGAAGCTGTTCTGACCACAGGTCTTCCTGGCATGTCACGTCATCTCTTTGTTCTTCTGACTCTCTCCCTGAGCAGGGCTGGGGGTAGTAATGCTTGGGGGAGGGGGTCATCTGGGAGGAGGAGGAGGAGGAGCAGGGCAAGTTTATGAGGGCAATGAGTTGTCCTTTTGGAACAAGAGTGGAAACCTAGGTGCCAGGCATGGGGTTCCTGAGCAGCTCCTGGGGCTTGTCCCACCCAGTCACTTCCCCTGAAGACCAGGAGCTCTGCTGACCACTCTGGAGCACTGAGCCCTCTTCTCTACCCGCTCTGTGTAAGCGTGCTTGGCTCCTTCCTGGCTTACTCATCCTGAGAGCAGGCTTCTGTCTCTAAATAGTGTCTACTCATTGTTCCATTCAGTCCTTGAGGACAGTCTGCCAAACAAAGGGGACAAGAAGGTATGATTAGTTTACAGCTGAGGAAGCCTGAGTCCAGAGCAGAAGTGCCACCAGCTGGTCAGTGGTGTGTCCAGATGAGAGCCTTTGTACTGTCCCACCTGGTATTAACCTGGTGGGGACACGCATGTGCACGTTCAAGTGTGCATGTGAAGCCCAGCCTGGAACCCAGCAGAGAGCCACCTGGCCACACAGATACACATTGCAGGCAAGAGAGAAAGTACATGCTGTGATCCTGCCGGTCCGAGCTCCTGGGGCCCCCAGCTCCGTCTCATCGTTTCTGATCTCACAGAAAAAGAGTAGATGCAGGTTGTTCCATAACTTCTGGGCCTCTCCAGCCTGCAGACCCCACGGTTACAGGTGCTCTTCTGTGGCAGCTGTGGCCGTGGGTCATCTCTTCCCTCTGGACCAGGCTTCAGGAATCGTCACGGTTCTGAGTGATGCTGATAAAGTTCCATGTCTAGGCACTTATGGTCAGAGTCCAGCCTGTCTCCGAAGGTGGAAAGGTTTGGGGAGCTGTCCCCAAACCATTGCTAATATGGGACTGTATGCTGCGTCCTGTGCTGCCCTGGGCCACAGAGTCCCTGGCCCCCACCTGTGGAATGAGGCAGGAAGAGTATTGGAAAAGGAGTCAGCAGCCTCAGGTCCCACTCACTGGAGATGTGACTTTAGGCCATCTGGCCTCAGGTTCGCTCAGCTGGAAAATGGGGCTAGTAACTCTAGCTGTGCCTGTTTTACAGGGTGCTTGTGGAAGTCAGATGAGGTCATGGACATGGAAGTGCCCTGCAGACAGCAAAGTCTGGTCCAATTATGAGGGATTACGATTGCTATTATTATCTACCCATAGTAACTGCCCTGGCTCAAGCGGTAACAAACACATGCCCAGCCCTAGATCCTGGTGCTGATAGAGCGCGTACTGTGCACTGGCTGGGCCAGGCTGGCCCAGCGATGGCAGTGATCTGGAAAGACGAGCCCAGAGCACAGCCTGATGCACCTCCCCAGCTGCTCACGTCCCCCCTCCCCGTGCGCATGCAGGCTTACCTGGCACAACTCCCTGGCACCTCTGGGCTGGCTCCAGCAGCTCCAGAGAGAGCTGCCCAGGAAGGTTCAGCAGAGACACTGATACCCGCCCACGCTGAGTGTGAAAGCTGAGCCTGGGGCAGGGATGCTGCAGGGAAGGAGTGTGGGCTTGGGCTGCAGTCGCCTGAGGAGACTGGCAGGGTTGTCTCAGGAGCACCTGGGACAGTGGAACCTGGTGAGGCAGCAGGAAGGGGCAGGGCTGCCCACTCACCGCCCTCCCAGCCTCCTTCCCTGCCACGCCCCCACTCAGTTTATGCTCCAGCCACATCGAGTAGTTCCTGGAACTGCAGCGCCTTTGTTTAGGCTGTTCTCTGTGCTGCCAGCAAGAGCTTTGGTGGCATAGTGGTTAAGAGCTCCCAGCTGCAAACCCAAAGGTTGGCAGTTTGAAACTAAACTAGCTGGGAGAAAAGATGTGCCATAAAGATTGTTGTTACTGTTAATTAAGTGTTGTCAGGTACGATTCATAGCGACCCAATGAATATCAGATCTGAGCAGTGTGCCATCCTCACTGTCTCTACCACACAAAAGCCTAGAGTTTCACTTACTGTGTCTGTCCATCTTGTTGGGGTCCTGCCCTCGTTCACTGACTTTCCACTTTTCTGAGCATGATGTGTTTATCCAAAGACTGGCCTTTCCTGACAACACGCCCAAAATATGTGAGACAGAGCTTTACCATCCTTCCCTCTAGTGAGCGAGCCTTCTGTGTGTGCTCTCCAAGACATCTTTCTTCATTCTCTTGGCCGTGCATGGGATATTCAGTGCCCCGGAGCCTTGGAAATCCTATGGCGCAGGTTTACTCTGACCCATAGAGTTGGTCAGAATTGATGCGATGGCAATGGGTTCGCTATTTTTATTTTCCTGTTATGCCCTTTCCCAAATTTTCTCTCCTCTCCTGGTTAAAACTCTTGCTTAGATTTGCTTTGAATTTCAGTTTGTAGCTGATCTGTCCTTTTCAAAATGTGACCCCTGAACCAGCAGTTTTCAGTACCACCTAGAATTGTTAAAAAAGCAACAGTTCAGCCCACCCGAGTGAGAAAACTCAGGGATGGAGCACGGTATCGGCATTTGAGCCCACTCTTTAGAGGGCTGGGTTGCATGCTAACCTTTGAGAACCGCTGCTGGCCTTGTCTGTAGGGAGTTGTGCAGCTAACCCAGAGGTGGCACCTCTGTGGCGGTTCAAATCCAGCAGCGACTCTTTTAGAGAAAGATGGGCAGTCTCCTCCTGTGAGGAAAAACTCACAGAGTCAGCTATAAGTAGATTCAGACTAGATGACAATGAGTTAAGAGTCATTGTTGTTAGGTGCCATCGAGTCACGTACAACCCATAGCGATCCCATGAACAACAGATCTAAATGCTGTCCTAGCTTGTGCTATCTTCACAATCTCTGGCATACTTGAGTTCATTGACACATCACTGTGACAGTCCATCTGGTTGAGGATCTTCTCTTTCGCTGACCCATCTATCTTTCCATTTCTGAAGCTTTCCAGGAATCACTCTGACTATACCTTCTCTAAAACACATCTGTTTATTCTTTTGGCAGTCCATGGGATATTCAGTACTCTGTTCCTATACCAAAGCTCAAAAGCATCGATTCTTCTTCTGTAATCTTTATTTATTGTTCAGCTCTCAAGTGCATAGCAAGTGATTGAAAAAGACTGTGGCCGAATCAGGCACAGCCTTAATCCTCAAATTGACATCATTGCTCCTCAGTAATTTGGAGAGGTCGCTGACTTCAGACTTTCTCCTGACTGTTGGTGCTAAGTGTGTTGATTGTGGATTCAAGTAAGATGAATTTGTTGATAGTTAAGATATGGATAATGTCTGGCTGATAATCGCCCCTAGAGGGCAGGCTCCCAGCCTCTCTTCTGTGTGAATCCCAAAGTCCTCAACATAGCCTGTAATACAGAGGTAATGCTCAGGAAAATTTTTATTCCCAAGTGTTGACTTTAACTTTATTTAAAACATTATGTAAGTATGTTGTAATTGTTGTTAGGGACCATCGAGCAATAGATCTGAACCCTGGCCTAACCTGTGCCATCCTCATCACCTCTAACACACTTGAGCCCATTACCATAGTCACTGTGTAAATCCGTGTGGTTGAAGATTTTCCTCTATTTTGCTGACCCTCCACCTTTCCAAGCATGAGGTACCTCTCCAAGGAATAGCCTCTCCTAGCAACATGCCCAAAGTGTGTGAGACGAAGTTTTGTCATCTTGTCTCCAAGGAGCATTCTGGCTGCACTTTCTCCAAGACATAATCTGTTTGCTGTTTTGACAGTCTATGCACCTATAAATCTAAACATGTGTATCTTCTGCTTCTATATTAAAACCACAACAGGTGTGTAGGTTAAAATACAAACCAGTCACTGCCATGGAGTGGATTCTGGCTCATGGTTTCCCAGAGTGTACATTGTAAATCCTGTGGATTGGCTGGTGTATTTGAATTGGTGACCTTTGGTAGCAGCCCAACATGTAAGGCAGTAGTAGTACATGATTAGGGCTCCTTGTATAAATAAATTCAGTACAGTCAAAATGACAAACCTAATGAAATGCAAATGACCAGCCATATTTACTCAAAGTAGGAATGAGATGCTGATGCTTCAGTGCCCGGAATCTGGCATCTTCTTTAACCATTTGTGATGACCTAATTATCCTACAGTAAATAGGGAGCTCTGGTGGCCTAGGGGTAAAGAGTTGTCCTGCCAACCCAAAGCATGTGGTCCAAAGCCACCAGCTGCTCCAGGGGAGAACGATGGGCAGTTTCCTCTTGTGTTATTTACAGCCACTGAAAACCTGCTGGATGGCCAGCTATGAGTTGATTCTGACTTGATGACAGTAACTTGTGAGTTTGGATTCTCTTATGTCAAAACATTCTTTCTGGGCAGGATAGGAAGGAAAATGATAGTAGATAATTCCTCTCTATAGAATAATCGCAGCTCCCCCTACCGCAGGCTAGATGCAAATCTGTGATTGATGGGTTCACATGCCAGAGTTGGCTGGGGCTGGAACTGCCTCCCAGTTAGGTGTGGTAGAGTCACCTGACCTCCTAATTTCACCTGGGGGAAGAAGAATCAATTAAAATCAATAAGATCAGCCCAAAGTAGACTCTGAAGCTGAGGTCAGTCATACCACCTCACTCCAGTTTTTTTACCACTCTGACACCAGCCCTCTCACTCCTCCAACACTCTCTCCTCTGTCTGGCTCAATAATTAATTGCAGTGACCACACAGAACTAATACAAGCTCATGGTTGTGGCTTTATTAGAGAAGTAATAGGTTATACACAGTTCAGGAACAAGAAAGATTTGAGATATGGTTCTTCAGTAAGGACAGCTTCTCAACTACACCCACAGGCAGATCTCTCCCAGACCTTCAGCTTCTTGAGGTCCTTGGCCTCTTGACCTCTCTGGTCTCTTGGGTAAGTCCAGCCTCTGCCTTGCTTGGGCAGATGTTACAAAGCTCTTTTGCTCCACTGATAAGTACTGCAGAGATGCCCTTCTCTGCCGGCAAGCCTCCTGCTGGAAGATGCTCAGCCAGCTTGCTGTGTGGGCCAGGAGGCCGACCAGATCCTTTCCTGCTGGTATCCTGGTCCTGCTGCATCTCACCGTGCCTTGCAGTCTCCACTGTTACAGCTTTCTGTTTCCTGGATCTAGGAGGTCTTCCATGCAGAGATCCCAGGTCCAAAGGACAAGTTCCACTTAGTGAAGTCACCCCTCCAGTCCTGTTTACATCTGCAGTGGTTAATTTTCAGCCTAGAATGATGGCAAAACTGACCAATCATCTCATTGGTTTTAGCTATTGAGTTGGAACTGACTCATAAGTGACTTTCCAGTGGTTTTTGAGAGTCAGTAAATTGCACGGGAGGAGATTATCCATCTTCTCCCACAGAGCAGCTGCATGATTCAAACCACCTACCTCTAGGATGACAGTGCAGCTTCTACCACGAGGCCACCAGAGCTCCTTAGTCACCTCATTGTTGTTGTTATATGCTGTCAAGTTGGAGCCAACTCAAAGCTGACCCTCCAGCAGGTTTTGAGAGGAGATTGCCCATCTTTGTCCTGTGGAGCATCTGATGGATTCAAACCATGTAGCTTTGAGTTGCTAGCATGACCCATTACCCACTAGGCCAGGTAGAACAGTGTGGGCATGTTGTCAGGAGGGACTCGTCTTTGAAAAAAGATGCAGAAAATGGAAGGTCAGAGGAAGAGAGGAAGACTTTCAACAAGATAGATTGACACAGAGACGGTAATAGTGGACTCGAGCATATTAGAGATGGTGCAGGACAGGGCAAGGTTCAGGTCTGCTGTTCATGGGGTCATTTTGAAGCATAATTGACTCCCAGCATCAGCCTCTACAATGAGTTGTGTTTCTAATTTGCATTATTTGCAAGCTATCCAGTCCCATAGATGGGCTATAGTTGCCTCATTGATTTACATACCCCTACTCTGTCACTTAGTGTGGGGTGGAGCTCCCCGATTAAAACAAGCTTGGAAGGAGGAGTGGCATCCACTTCCGTAACAGCTTGTCTGCGGAAACCCTATGAACCTGGAGAGAGGATGAGAAACACCCAAGCGTGGAGGACTCTCCTTCATAGGGTCGCTATGAGTCTCATGCACCTCGACGGCACTTAACAACAGCAACACCACTTTGTCACTTGATTGGAGACTGTATAAAATGGTTGAAAGGGAAGTGGGCAAAACAACTATGAGATATCAGCTCACCGCGGTAAGAATAGCAAAATTCAACAGAGCAGCAAATAACAAATGCTGGCAAGGTTGTGGAGAAACTGGAACTCTTATTCACTGTTGGTGGGAGTGTAAAATGGTGCAACCACTATGGAAGGTAGTATGGTGCTTTCTCAAAAAGTTGGAAATAGAAATACCATTTGACCCAGCAATTCTATTGGGAATATACCGCAAAGAAACCAGAACTGCCACCCAAGCAGATATATGCACACCCCTGTTTATTCCTTCTTTGTTCACAGTAGCAAAGAATTGAAAACAACCCAAGTGCCCATCAACAAAGGAATGGATAGAGAAGCTGTGGTATATTTATACAATGGAATATTATGCAGGATTGAAAAACAACTCATGAAATAATTGTACAAAATGAGTGACCCTGGAGGACATTATGCTGAATGAAGTCTCTCAGTCACAAAAAGACAAATACTGCATAATGCCACTGTAATAAAACAGGACTGACATGGCGGTTAGGGGGAAATAAAGAAAAGAGGAGATAAATAATGTACACGGCATTGAAACAGATGAGGGAGAGAACTGTTTAAAAGGGATATATGATTAGGTATTATTGTCATGACAGGAGTCCAGAATAAGAGCTGCATATTAAAGTGGTCTAGGGGGAATGACTGTATAACAATGAAAGAACTTTTTTCCCAAAGAAAACAGCAAACTGGAGGAGTGGGCAGGGCAGAAAATGTGCAACAATGAATGAATGAATGGAAATCCAAGTTCTTTATAAACTTAAAATAAAATCGAAAAAAACGGAATGGGGAGGTGACCAATCAGGAGGTCAAGCACGTTGGTCCTGGATCAAGAAGGGGATTATGGAAGTGAGATTCCATAGAGTGAGATTTCCAGAGGGGAAAGTGAAGGCTGGTGAAAGTTGGAAAGAGAATAGAAGGTTTCCTCAGATAACAGGTTGACAAGTACAGCTGGCCAGGAGTCCGGCTGGGCCTGTGATCTCACAGCTCCCCTGCCTGCTCTGACCGCAGAAGCATAATGGCCAACATGCACACAGAGTGCTACTATCTGGTAGATGTTCTTTAAAGCTATGAATCGCAGCATCAAAGAAGACAAAGACTCACCACTGGACCAGTTGGCAGCACCATGATAGATGGAGAAGATACTGAGATTGTTAACAATTACAGCTTGCTTGGATCCACAATCAACACTCTTAACACTGTTGTTGTTAGGTGGCGTCGAGTCGTAGACAACTCATAGCGACCCTATGAATGAACGGCCTGAGCACTGTTCATAGAGTTTACAGAAGCAAGCCATTTCAGAAGTGGATGCCACTCCTGCTTCCAGGCTTGTTTTAATTGGGGAGCAAACACTGTCCACCATGGGTCACCATTATCATATTTGGCACATCAGTGTCTCAGTGTTCAGCATCACAGCAACCATGAGTTACCTTTGTACAGCAATGCACAGACCAGTGCTACACCACCTAGAAAAATGTTTGACAGAAAAACAATTAGAACCAGGAATTGCACTGGGAAAATCTGCTGTCAGGGACCTCTCCAGAGTGCTGAAAAGCAACTTTGTCAGCTAAAGACTTAGGTGCGCCTAATCCAGGCCATGGTCGTTGGCAATTACTTGTTAGGCTTCAAAGAGCTGGACAATGACTAAGGATGACAGAAAAAGAATATCGATGCTTTCCAAGTTGTGGTGCTGGAGAAGAGTCTTGAACATGCCATAGACTGCCAAGAAAATAAATAGGTCTGTCCTGGAGAGGGCGAAATCAAGTTTCTCCTTGGAGGCTAGGATTTTGAAGCTCCGTCTCACATACTTTGGCATGTGACCAACACCAGAGATACCAGTTCTTGGAGAAGGACCTCATACTCAGAAGGGTGGAGGGACAGCACAGGAGAGGGAGACCCCTGATGAAATGGATTGATACAGTAAATGAGGCTATGGGCGTTGGTGTGTCAGAATTAGTGAGACTGGCTCAGGACAGGGCAGTGTTCAGAACTGCTGTACATAGGGTCACATACATAGCAGGCAACATGATGGCACATAACAACAACAACCTTATCAGAGACTAAAAACGAAGCTCAAAGTGGTGGAGACATTTAGAAAGCGGTGGCCCTAAGCTTTGAACCAGTTGCCTCTTCTGCTGTCTTCTGTGGTCTTCAAGCTTCTCCCTATGTGAAGATATTTGGGGAGTGGACTGAAGAATGGCTTCTGGCCTCAGAGCTTTCTGATACTACCCGCGTTTTTTTTTTCTGCCACAGTTTAGCGTGTTTTGATTTAGACAACAAACCAGGATGGGCTAAGAATGACTGACAGCCTTTCTCTGTCTCGTGGTGGACACTGAGGAGGAAGGGATCCCATGCACCACCCACTCACCAAGTGCACACTGTTCGGTGGAGACCCTGCTGTGGCCACTCTGCTGCTTCCCCCACTCCATCTCTCCTTCCTTCTTTGTCCAGATGAGGTGCCTTTCCAGGTGCTTAGCACATGGAGGGCTCCACAAGTCTGGGATGAGCAGAATACACGTTCCCGGGGGACCTAGTAAAGGAAGGAGTGTAAAAATACAAAGATGAGATGTATCCACCCCCCAGAACTCTAAGTTCAAAGATAGAGAATAACTCACCCTGACTGTGTGCGCTCCTGCTGTTTAGTAGGACGTGTGTGTGTGTGTTTTGTGTGTGTGTGTGTGTGAGAGAGTGAGTGAGTGTGTGTGCGCGCGCACTGTGACTTCTCCCACCCTCTCTCTCCAGAGTCCAGCCCAGAGGCAGGCCAACCTTGATTTCCCTGCATGTTGAGGCACTTCCTCTGCTCTGATAAGCAAACTCAAGGGCATCCTCGGCAGGGTCCCTGCCAACTCCACTCTCTGTCTTGCTGATAGGCCAGTTCTGTGCCCACCCCCACCCACTCTGCTTTTATTGCACACGGATGCCCACAAACTTTGCCTTAAGGCTTGCTCTTTGCTTTACAGTAGTCACTATAGGAGTTATTTAAATAGCATCCCTCCTAGTACATTTAAATAGCCACAGCAAAAGAAGCTTTGCCCTCCCTTCTTGTGGAACTCAGCCGGCATAGTTTGAGCTCAGTGGCGTTTATTTGATTCTTGAGTATGCTCAGCAGATGTGTTATGTAAACAGTGTGCAACCACGAGTTGAACGGGACCTACATTTGGGTTGTGGCCCTCAGTCTTTAATGTTTTCTAAGCGAGGCACTATTCTATTCCAAGCTTCACTCATCTGCAGCCATTGCAGTCTTGGCTAGGGGTTAGTGGAGCTCCGGAGATGTCTTTGTGTCTGAATCTGGACTCTGCTGCTAGCCACCGATCCATGTGACCTCTGAGCTGGCAGATGGTACCTTATCAGCTTGAGTGAGTTAAGTGAGATATGTGCACAGTGGTTACCACAGGCACATATTAAGCTCGCTTTAGAGTTTGTTCTGGATATCTGTCTGCCTATAAAGGAGGAGGCCTGGTGGTGTAGTGCATAAGGTATTGGGATGTTTGGGGAGCTCTGGTGGCCTAGTGGCAAGAAGGTGCACTGCAATCTCAAAGGCACGTGGTTCAAATCCACCAGATGCTCCCCTAGATAAGGAGGGGCAATCTCCTCCTGTGCCAGTTGGATCTGATTCAATACACAACAACAACAAAAAGAGTAAAAAAAAAAAAAGAGGGGGCAAAAAAGTCTTTCATTTGAATCCGCTAGCCAGTAGTAGGGAGAAAGATGAACAGTCTCTTCTCGTAACGATTGACAGCCAGGGAAAGCTGATGGACAGTCGCATGAGTCAGGGTTGACCAGATGGCATGGGTGTCTGTTCATCTGTCTGTCTTCCTACCTTCCCATCTATCTGTCCGTCTAACCATCCATTCACCCACCTACCTTCCTATCCATCTTCCTGTACATTTGTGGTTCAGACCCACTGCAGCCCCAAGATGGCACAGAGCAGGAAGAATGAATAGAGGACGCAGGCGGAGTGGAAACGGTGTGGGTGGAAGGTCTGCAGTCTCATCCCGTAAAAGGGGGGACAAAAGTGAGGCAAGGCTAGTGAGTGGTTAAGGGCACAGTGGTGCCCAGCAGCTCCTAACGGTGAGGGCACCCTTCCTGGGCCTCAGTCAGCGTCCTAAGGTGCGCTCACAGTCACTTAAGGTCTCCCATGATCTAAATGCCTGGGCTTGGCCACTGAGAGGGTGGAGGTCACAAGGCCTGGGCAGGAAAAGGCTGAGTTCAGCTCTGTGGGGAGGAAGACAGCAGGCGGAAGCGAGTTGAGGAGGGCCTGGTCCTAGAATGATTGAGAAATAGAGGGGTGCTCTTACTCTCTGGCACCTGGACCTGGCATAGAGGCCTGCGGCTGCCTCTGTGGAGAGGCACAGGGCAATTAGAGATACTGCACTTATAATCAGGTGCAATACCACTTAGATGACTTATAACATAATTTATATTACTTGTAATACCATATCACGTTTATATAGTGCTGAAGGGGAAATATAAAAGGGTTTCTTTTATTTGGCAATTAATTCACTTAACCTCAGCATAATCCAGGAGGCCTCTACTCTCATTATCCCCATTTTACAGAAGAAGAACTGAGGCTCAGAGGGCTTAGGAAACTTGGCAGAATTCCCTAGTTACTAAATCGACTCACCTGGATTCTTGCTGGCTCTGAAGCAAGAAAAAGCATGTCCTGCTTAGCGCCTCCAGAAAGCTGGTGGGGAGAAGCGTGTGGAGAGAGGGAATGAGGCCTGCTTGGTGGGTCAGGGATGAGCAGGCCCTGGGAGAAGGCTGGGTGGGGAGCAATGGGGCTCGCTCACTCTCGCTCTCAGCGCAATGCCACAGACTTATTTGTTTGTATATATCATCTCTCCCTCTAAACTGAGCTCCCTCTTTGCTTATTTTTCTTTCTAGTACACACAGTTGTTTTTGTTGTTATTAGGTGCCTTTGAGTCATCTCATAGTGAATTTATGAATAACAGATCTGAATCCCGTCCTGTCGTGTGCCATCCTCACCGTCTCTGATGTACTTGGGCCCATTGCCCCCATCACTGTGTCAGTCCATCTGGCTGATGGTCTTCCTTTCTTTCACTGACCTTCACTTTTCTAAGCATGATGTCCAAGGAATAGGCTCTCTTAGCAACATGCCCAAAGTATATGAGGCAAAACTTTGTCATTTTTATACACAGTTGTTGTTGTTGATGTGTGCTGTAGAGTCACCTGCTACTCATAGCAACCCTATGTACAACAGCTCGGAACCCTACTCTATCTTGAGCCAATTTCATTGTTTCCAACACATACCCTCATTACCCTAGTCACTGATCAGTCCATCTCATAGAGGGCCTTCCTCTCCTGCGCTGTTCCTCCACCCGTCCAAGCATGACGTCCCTCTCCAAGGACTGGTCCCTCCTGGCAACATGTCCAGAGTATGTCAGACGAAGCTTCACAATCCTTGCCTCCAAGGAGCAGCCTGGTTTCACCCTTGCTCAGTAAATGAGGACACTGATGCAGGGCCTCAAGGTAGCGCTGAGGCCAGAGGTGAACACGGTTGGGCTGCAGTGTCCAGGGCCTGCTGTGTCCTGTGGGGAGGAGGCTCGCTTGCTGCTTAGGCTGAAGTCGGGGCTGTCTCCGCCCTGGAAGGTGGCGAGCCCCTACATGGGGACAGATAGTGGAGGCTGGGCTGGACCCCTGGCAGGAGGGCCTGGAAAACAGACAGACTTAGCCATTTTCAACCCTTTAGCATTTAACACTGCTGTTATGAATGCCAGGAGTAGGACTTAGAGGGCCAGGAAGACACAGCCTCTGCCCTCCAGAAGCCTGCCCTCTAGAAGACAGCCAGAGTTCTCACCAATCATTATAATATGAGGAAAGGCCTCGAAACAAAGGTCTGGCATCCCATTGCTGAAAGCTCAGCCCCTGAAGCCTCTGCAGAACACAGTTCCACTCTGACACATGGGGTCACCATGGAGTTAGCGTCAACTCAGAGACAGCCAGCTTCAGCAGTCAGTGGATATTTGTTGAATCTTGTTGAATAATTGAAACAAAGGGCTGATTGATGAGCTTTGGGAGGTGACTTAAATTAGGAGGGGAGCCGTTTGGGGTGCTGTGTGGAGAACAGTTGTCTGCAGTGACTCTTGGTACCATTGCTTGGATATTCATGCTATCCCCAGGCCCCTGGCCCTTTCCTGCCCATCCTCTGAGCAGCGGTGTGCTGTCACTCACCTCTCTAGACAGAACCACCTCTGCCGGTCTGGGCCTGTCTGCATGTGCAGGCGCGCGTGTGCATGCATGTGCGGGGAGCGGGGTGCGATCCCGTGCCTGCGGCTGGCGCTCAGGCAGCCCTGGACAGGCTCTGCCTGCTGGAGAAGCCAATTCGTTTCGCTGAATTCCACGACCACAGACAGCCCCTGGGAAGCCCGCCAGCCAGCTGGCAAAGGCTGTTCATGCTTCTTGTCCCTGGGGGCCTGGGGCAAGTGGCTGGCTAGATCCAGCAAGTTCATCCCCTGAACTCAGACACCAACTTGAGACATCTGCTCGTCGGATGCTGGGGCAGTAGCATCCGGTGGATGTCCTGAAGAGAGCACGTATCGCTAGCTGGCTTTCCCTGGGCAAGGGCCTCTGGGAACGTGCCTGGGGGTGGGGGAGGTTTATGGCTAAGCAAAAACCTGCTGGAAGTGTTTGTGTATGGGTGCACGTGAATGGGGATGTATGCCTGCTGGGGGAAAAAAAAATCAAACCCCACTTCTCCCACCAAACGGGAAGAATCCATTGTAGCTCAAGTCATTATCAGTTCTCTGCCTCTGCTCTGAACCCAGCTGTACATGCAGCACTGCTTCCCCCGCCCCTCACCCCGCAGCTAGGTCAGAGCTCACGAGTTAACAGGGAGGCTCTCTCCTGCAGGAGTAAATTCAGGGGTCCTTGGTGGTGTTGTTGAATACCATCGAGTTGGAGCTGACCCATAGCCAACCCTCCAGGAGGTTTTCAGAGGCGGTTTAATCTTAAGCACAGGAGGAGATTGTCCATCTTTCTCCTGCAGAGCAGCTGGTGGGTTTGAACTGCATGCCTTCAGGACTTCAGCTCAGCTCCTCACCACTAGGTCCCCAAGGCTCCTTAACATCCCCTAAATTCTGCTTCTGGCTCCTACTACTCCTTGTGAAATGACTAGCAGAACTCACAGAACTTAGGAAAGGGCTCTACTTACTGTTATAACTGTGTGTCATGGGGTTAGAACCCACTAAGAGCTGAGCACCCCACCTCCCAGCAAGTTTTCAAAGGCTGTGAATCACACGGGAGGAGATCATCCATCTTTTTTCCATGGAGCAGCTCGTAGATTTGAAGTGTCTGCCCTTGAGTTGGCTACAAATTATTAGATCTTTGCTCCAGAAAACAAGGATACAAATGAAAAGACATAGGAAAGCTCTGAGATATTTCCAGTGTGGAAATTCCATGTCTCAGAGAGGGTCACTTGATCCTCCTTTGTACCTGTCACCAACCAGTATGCCCTTGGAACTTCCATGTCCAGAACTGGTGGTCTCCTTACATAGGTCAAACCCTACCCCCTCCCCTGAGATGGGTCAACATCACAAGATTGATATTCTGAGGTTAGTCCGGCATAGGCACCTCCCACCCGACATAGATCATAAATCTGAAGTACTTATTAGAGACACCGCAATTATTGTGTAAAGGCCAGGATTTTGCGTAACAAGGCAAGGACCTCATGCTTTGGGAAGTCAGCCTCACAATGTCTCTGCCCCATCTGCCTTCACTCCTGTGACCTCCCTGGGCTTGCATGTAGGTGTGTGCGCATGTGTGCATGTCAGTAGAGCCTGATGTCGTGGGCGGCATGGCCTGTTACAGTGTAGGCACCCATGGCTGTGGAAATCAAAATATTTAAATTCATGTTTTGAGTGCCTCACATCATTGCCCTCTGATCTGTGCCAGCCAGATACCCTCTCTGAACTTTGGATTTCACCCCTTTGTAATGGAGTGAGACGTGGGGTTGGGGGAGGCTGGCTATGCTTTCTGTGAAATGTTAAGAGTCACATAAAATAACATAGGTGAAAAGGCTTTGTTAATGACCACATATGGTACAAATGCTAGAGATTATCATCATCACAGCCCAGCCCGTCAGAATGAGAAACCGTATGTGGCTTGAAATAATGCATTCAGTGAGCTGTGCTAAAAGTAGGTCACATCATAGCCTCAGAAGTTTAGAGAGAGGCGCAGGGTAACGTCCCCATCTAACTGGGCACCCGATGTGAAGGTGCTCTGAAAGCCGTCAAGAGTTACATAAACCTAAAGTGAAGTTATATTTAAGCCTAGAGAGTCAGCCTGTGCCCTGATTCTGGGGTCATGGCGATCAGAGAGGCAGGCCCTTGACCCTCATTCACAGTTATCCTTTTTCATGTCATGTGTATGCCTGTGTGTGTAGGGGGCTTCTGGATTTGTATACGTGCCTTCATCTGTCTGTATGAACTCATTTATTTATTGAGCACCTACTATGTGACTCCAGGAACCCTGATGGTGTTGGGCTGGTAACTCTCCAGAAAAACAGCTCAAGATCTGCTCCTCTGAAGATCCCAGCCCAAAACCTTGTAGGACAGTTAACTCTGTGGCACGGGGTCTCCGTGAGGTGAAATTGACTCACTGACACCCAGCAACAACCTGTGTCTCACTCATCAAGTCACTCGCCAAGTATTTCTTGAGTGCCTGTGCTAGGCATTGGGCATGCAAATGTGAATAAAACACTGTCCCTTCCCTCAAGGAGCCCACAGTGTGGTCCCAGGATAACTGACATTTGCAGTGCACAATAGCGGGTGCAGTGAGAAGAGAGGAGCAGTAGGAAGAGGGTGACTTAGGACAAGGAATCCAGGAAGTGAGGCTTGAAAAGTGAGTAAGTTAGGGTTTACTGGTCAACCCCAAATGGAAGGTAGTCCTGGCGGAAGGAATACCCTGTGCCCAGGAGGAGGGAAGCAGCCTGCTTTGCACCTGGTGCCTTGGTGGGAAGAAGACGGAGAGGAGAGAGGGTCCAGGCAGCTGGGCCAGATCCTGGGCTCAGGGGCTGGCTTGGGCCTGCGGGCCTCTGGGAGCCCCCTTGGAAAGGAATTAAGCTCTGCAGAGTGATATAATCAGCTTTGCATTCTGGAAAAGATCACTGAGCCCCAGCATTTCAGCATCTTTCTGCAGCAGCACCAGCCAGATGTGGGAATCTGTCTGTGGCAGTGAGTGATAGCTGCACATGTGTGGCTGGGAGCTGGGGTTTGTGTAGGGGTGGGAAAAAGACAGAAAGAGGGCTCAGGCTGACCTGGGTGCAAAACTTGACTCAGTGTCTTGTGGAGACCAGGTTTCCTCAACACAAGCAAACTCCAGGCTGCGGCGTGGTGTCCTACAGCCCTGTCCTGCACACTCCCTTCAGACTCCCTACAGGATGGTGTCACCCCAGCCTCTAGGGAGAGAGTTCCTGGCATCAGGGGGGCCTGCTCCTTCCTCCTGGGGTGTGTTGTGCTGAATTGAATTCAACAGGGCAGAAAGCCTGCCGAGCACGTGCTCTGACACAGCCTGGTGACTCCAGGTAAGGACTCACAGCAGGGACCCATAAACTTTTTTCCAACATGGCTGATGGAAGGTGGGCTTCTGCCTCCTGAAATGTCCTGACTCCTCAAGAGTCTTTTTGAGGCTGCAGTTGCGTCAGGGCACTGTGAGAAGCGTCGTTCATGTCTACTGAGCAAGCCCTGAGTGGCTTTCACATCTCTGATTAATTCAGAATAAAAGCTGCAAAAAATCCAATTACTCTCTCTGTAGTAACTGCACTTTGTTGAAGAAATGACTCAAAGCATAGGACTCCTGGGTAGTAGAACACCTACAGGGAGTCCCTGGGCAGTGTAAGAGATGAAATGCCTGATTACTTACAAGAAGCTTAGTGATTGAGACTCACCCAGAAGTGCCTTGGAAGAAAGTCCTGGCTGTGTGCTCCCCACAGGGCACAGTGATGAAAACCCAACAGAGCGCGTGTCTACTGTAACACAAAAAGCTAGCAGGAGCTGAAGCGGACTCCGCAGCAGCTAGTAAAGGCTTCGTATCGCTGCTGCTTGATTGTCCATCTGGTGTTTTCAGCACCTCGCCCCCTTGGGTCTGACCTACAGCTTTCCAGGGCAGATGCCTGACTGGATAGGTCTCTAGCTCTGGTGTCATAGAATAGTTTGTCCTTGGCTACTAACTGGAAGTCTGGTGGTTCAAATCCACACAGTGGCACGGCTGAGGAAAGACCCAACAATTTATTTCTGTCAGATCGTTACGTGCTGTCATGGCAATCCTAATTCACAGGGACCCAGTATGGTGGGGTAGAACTTCCCCATGAAGTTCTGAGGCCGTAATCCTTAGAGGAACAGATCACCAGGTCTTTATTCCTGAAGAAAGGCTGGTAGGTTCCAACCATCAATCTTTTCACAGGGCGCCCAGCCACCGCACCTTCTGGACTCATTTCCATTAGAGTGCGGTCGCTGGGAACCCCAGGAATGCCGTTCTACTCTGGAACACGAGTTGGAATTGACTCGGAATCAAGGGAGGGTTTTTTTTGTGGGCCCTGTTCTAGGCGCTTGGGAGTTCTGGTGGCTTCGTGGTAAGGAACGGTGCTGCCTACCCGTGGCACGTGGTTCGATTCCGTCAACTGCTCTATGGGAAAAAGATGTGCAGTCTTCTCTTGTGTGATTTACTGCCTCTGAGAGTCAGCCTGTGCCCTGCTCCTGGGGTCATGGAGATTAGAGTGGCCCTTGAGCCTCATGCACACTTGTCCCTTTTCATGTCGTGTGTGTGTGTGTGTGTGTGTGTGCGCGCGCGCGCGCATGCGCGCGCATATAAGGGGCTTATGGATTTGTACATGAGCCTTTATCTATTTGAACTCATTTATTTATTGAGCACCTACTATGTGACTTCAGGAGCCTAACGGGTTTGGTCTGGTAACTCTCCAGAGGCTCTATTGGAGAAACATCTCATGATCTGCTTCTGTGAAGATCCCAGCCCAGGAATCCTTGTGGGACAGTTAACTCTGTGGCATGGGGTCACTGTGAGGTGAAAATGACTTCCTGACACCCAGCTCGAGGGTCGGCTATGAGGTCCACCTCGACACCAGACAACAACAACATTCTGTGCTCTGTGGATACCGCAGTGAACAAAACAATTGAACAAACCGTTTGTTCACCTGATCTCTCAAAAACCCAAGGAATAGTTAAAAGTTTTTTTTTTCCTCTTTTTTCCTCTCACCTTATAAACGGGCAGCTGAGGCTCTGCGAGGCCAGCTCTGTCACCAGCAAATGGAGGATCTTGGCTCATACCCAAGTCCGTTTGCTCCCAGCCCGATACCCTTCCTATGTCCTCACACTGACCCGATTGTTGTAGAAATGCTGAGATACCTCGTCAGGATGATCCAGATGGTGCCCGTTGAACAGCGGTAGAATCAGGCCCAAAGCTGTAACCCAGCCAGAAATAATTCACCACAGCTGTGTAGATCTGATAGCCACCTTTACAAGTATTAAGCCACACTGGTAATATTTGCTCTATGTGTGACCCAAGTGTTTTTCTTATTCTTTCTTAAATGTGGGGCCGTGGGAGGAGGGCTTGAAAAATAGCTCTGAGCCAGCAGGCCTGTCCTACTGGGGGCGTGTGCCCTGGGGCCACCCTCGCCTGGCCCATCCCATCCCAGGGCGACACAGAGACCTCACCATCAGCTCGCTTCTCCCCCCACCGCTTCCTACTGTGTTTTCTGGAAAAGAGCTGCACATGACTCTCTGGTCAGGGATGGTGTCCTCCCTTTCCTGCTAGAGACATGCATGAGGCTTCCCCCACCCACCTGCTCGCTTGTCTTCTGAAGTCTTTGTGCACTAGGCTCCTTAAACTGTCTTCTCCAGCCCTCCTCCAGCCTCTGCCCTCATGGCCTCGGCATTCTGCACCGCTTATTGACAGTGTCCTCTCTACGTCATTGGTCACCAACCCTAGCCACATTTCAGTGACCTCAATGTTTTTGCACCTGACCGCCTGGACCTCTCGCAGTGGTAGCCCTCTCCTTCCTTCCTCTTACAGTTCGCCTGGCATTCTCTTTCTGCTCTTCCAACCAGCCTCTCTCCAGCTCCTTTATGACTTCTACCATTTCTCCAATTTGACTGTAGCTACCATTTTGTGCTAAGACTTGGCACCTCTAGTCATCCTCAACTTCAGTCTCCTTAGAGGACTCACACAACCTCAGCTACTGAGGCCCTAAATATTCTTTCTAGTCTATCCCACTAATCTATCCCCAGCACGCTACCTCCCCACACATCCTTCCTAGTCATGCAGTGGATGAATGGATGGATGGATGATGGGTTGGTAAACAGATCGGTAAATGGGGGAGATGATGTGTGAATGGGCGACTGGCTGGCTGCATGGGTCAGTGATGTTCTGCTCTTTGTTCTGAAGTCTGCAGTTGGTCAGAAGAGGTTTCCATTTGCATGTCCCACCATCACCTGAAAAATAATGTGGCAAACCACAAAGCTATTTTGAAATTGCAGAAAATGAAAGTTGTGTAGGGCACTGCAGACCATGACAATGAAATCTTCAGGAGGCCTGTGTGCTGTGCCTGTCTCTGACTAGGGTGCCAGGATTGTGCTGGGCTGACCCCCTGCCCGAAGAGGTCCTCAGAGGCATCGGACTGGGCACGAAGGGCCCCTGCTGTCCTCCTCCTGGGTCAGGATCCCTTTCTCTCTGCCTCTTCCCCCCTCACACTGTCTCTGCTGGTGATTAGTCATGCTGGAGCCTGGCTGAGTCAGAATGGACTCGTGGGTGGTTTGTGGCCAGACTGGAGCAGTGGGGCGAGAGGACTTTCTAGGTTTATGTCTCTGTGCCTCAGGAGACAAGCACTGGGAGGTCTGCGTGTGTGCAGATGCTGTGTGAGGGGTAGAGGGGACGGGCCTCCATCGTGTCCCGAGAGGTGGATGAAGAAGGACCAAGATTCACACTCATGCATGCATACACAAATTTTCTCCTTCTATCATACACATACACATGAGACATTGCTATTAAAAACAAAAACAAAATACCACACAGTAAACATCCAGACATAGTCTCTCCAAGATGCTCTTGTGAGCAAGACCAAGATCTGCAGGTCTCTCACCACCCAGCAGCCGCTTTACGGCAGGTGTATTTACAGGAGCTGCAAAATAGTCCTCCATGCTTCTGTTGGCCTAGTGGGAATGGCGCTGCCAGCCCAGGGACACAGGGCTCAGCTCTGCTGCCTGCTCTGCAGGAGAAGGATGGGAAGTCTTCCTGTGTGGTTTACTGCCTCTGAAAATGCCCTGGGATCAGCTGTGGGTCAATTCTGAGTCGACGGCACACAATAACAACAACAACAACAACATTTTCAACCATAGTTCTCGTTTCTGTTATTGCAGGTCCTTTAATATTTCTTTTCAAATGACTTTATTCTCAACAAAGGCAATTCATTAAATACAGACTTTATTCAGCTTCTCTAATTATGTCAGATTTATCTGTGTATTAATTAATAAACTACTAAATACAGCAATGAATTCTTTTGTGATCGTGTAGTTCAGGAAACGTCTCTAGGCAGGAGAGATACATGCAGCTGAGGCTGTGGATTTTCTCCAGAATCCCACCCAGGATGTAGTCACAGAAGGTGTTAAAGGGTGGCCCAGCGGTCCCCGGGCCGGATGAAGGAAAGTCTGTCCGTTCTAGAGAGAACAGCGCAGCACAGGCCTGGCGAGGCCCGGCCGGCGAGGGCGTGGGGCGCTGGCAATGGCAGACGTGGGCGTGGGAGGCGTGGGCTGGACTAGAAGCGAGGTGTGGACCAGACTGGGAGGACCCCTGAGTGACATTCCTCTCGGGTGCAGCCTCCTAGACCCTGGCTTCACAGGCTGTCTGTGCCCACAGGAGGGAGAAGAGCCGGAGGAATCCCGCGGCAAGGAGGAGCGGCAGGAGCCCGGCACGACCACGCGGAAGGTGGGGCGGCCTGGGAGGAAGCGCAAGCACCCTCCGGTGAGTGTTACGTCATCTGAACAGCCCAGCAACACACAAACACACACAACCCCCACTGCTGCCTTCAGTCCCCAGCAGGGACCTGGTGGTAGCAAAGCCTATGGCCCAGACCATTAAGTAAAGGCAGTGGGTGTGTCCCTCTGGCCGCAGAGCCTGGCAGCAGCAGTGGCTTTGCTGCAGTAGGGCCGCCATGTCTCCTCCTTGAGAGAGAATGGTGGATTTGCTCAGGTTGAAGCCTTGAATCCACCCAGAGAAAGTGCCTTGGAAGAAACTCTTACCCATCTGCTTCCAAAAAGTCAGCTGCTGGGGTCTCAAGGAATGAATCAACTCCAGGGCATTAGGTGGTGTGTAGCCAGTCTATATGTTTCTCTTTCTACCCTAGCTCTCTTCCTCTCTTTCCATACACACTGTTCCTTTCTCTAAACACACACACACACGCCCCCCCCCACACCCCTTGGGCCTCAGTTGCCACCTGGAGAAGTGACTTGAGGTGGGAGAGTCCCATCCAGCTGAGCAGGAAGGAGATGCAGGCTGCTGAGTCTTTGTGGAAGAGGAGGAAACCTTGGGCCCTCTTCCAAGGCCTGTGGAGTGTGGGCCCCAGGTTGACCGGCCAGCCCCAGGCTTCTGGTACTACTGCCTGTGAAGTCTGGGGGTGCCATGGTGTTTCCAAAGATGAGACGTGCTCTGGATGGCAAGGCCTGTGGACCTTAAGAGCCTGGCTCCCTTCTTCCTTAAATGCAGGGGCGAAGCATTGTGTATTTCCCAACACCAAGACAGATTGTTTGCTTCTTTTATCCCCTTCTAGCTAAGAAGGGGAAACTTGGAGCAAGAAGATAAGGGGATTGGGGGCCCTGGATTTGTAACTCAGTCCTTCAGGGTGATGGTCTCAGTAGGGCAGTGACCCCGAGATTCCCTTTTCTCAAGTACAGACTGGGGTGGGTGATGGCTGATGTGAAAAGGAGCAGCAGGGGCGGGAGTGTCCCAGCTGGTAAGTAATTTTAAAAATTTTAATGTTAAAGCAAACATGGATGCTTTATAGCCTGGATTGAAAAATTGACTTGAATTTGAAAGATAAAACAGTGACTTCAGAGGAACTTCCAGCTGACAGTGAGTTCTCCAAGATGGATTTCCTCATTCCTGGGAGTGTCCCTCTATTATCCTCTGCCATGGGTGAGGATGTGGGGCACAGGTCAGCCAGGGCTGGAGAGGAACAGGCTGACTTCAGAGCCCACCAGTCAGTAATTGCATCTGTATAGGTGACCTTCATCTTGTCAGCTTTGGAACTGGGTCATCCCAGGACCCACCTCCCACAGTCAATAAAGACTCGACAGCTCTTTGGTTTGTCTTTGTCAGTCCCTGGAGTCAGAGGAAAGGCACATTTCTGGGAGGTGGTGTTACTGACGCCCTGAAGGGCAGTAGAAGCCAGGAAATCCAAAGCAGGTGTGGAAACATGTGCAGAGATGGAACCAATGAGAGCGAAGAGGGGCGCGGCCAAGTGGGTGAAGGATCAGCCAAGCGTACACCCCTCAGCCAGGAACAGGGTCCTTTGTTGAAGGAAAACTACCATCTCTGGAATCCCACCAACTTGAATTCTGTCCCAGCTCCACCATTCACCTTCTGTGTGACCCTTCTGGACTGCAGTGAGAACTAAATGAGCTTAAGCACCAAAGAGGCCGTCCTCAGCTTAGGCCTGTCTGTCCCGTTCACAGGCACAGCAGCTTTGTAATTGCAAAGGAGAAAGCTCCTAACTTTACTGCTCCTCATCTTTGTGACCTTGAACAACTAACCTCTCTCAGTTTCTGCTGGAAAATATGGCTGATTGTAGGACTAGCCTGTCTCCCACCCAGCATGCTTTGAGAACAGTAACGTCAAAAGGTGCCCAGTTAGCAGCTTCATAAATCCATTGCAGGGGCCAGTGTCTGCTCAGTGAGTGCAGGCCTTTGAGGTTGGAGCTCCGTCTCAGTCTTCAGCACCCCTGATGCGGAGACCACACATTCTGTGTAGGTCAGTTGGGATGCCGTCCAGATATTTCTTAGGTGGCATCTGTGGCCACCTGGACTCTCGAATGAGGAGAGCGAAGCTGATTGGAGAGGCAGCTGTTGTACTGGGGGGAACAGAAGAAGAAGGACCCCAGAGAAAAACAACAAGCAGAGCCCTTCCTGGGCAGCAGACCCCAGAACCCCAAGGGAGCGCACGCTGGGGAAGTTCCTGCTACTGCCTGGGTCCCTGGTCTGCAGGCCATCTGGTCCGGCTCACAGCCCTCAGCACTTGAGGGACAGGTGCTGGGCCTTTTCCCTTTCTTGGTAGAAGCAACACAGCAGGGAGGATGTCTTAGGGACCTGTTGCAGCTGTGGGCCTGGGAATGGATTTCCCTGGGAGCTTTAAAGCAGCTGAGTGTATGATCCAGCCAAGCCTGGAGAGGGGCCGAGCTCACTGGGATCCTGACAGGTGTGCCTAAGGGGAAGTGCTGGGGGGCAAGAGAGGAAATGTGGCTGAAGGCTGGGGGGCTTGACCTGTGCAGATACTGCCACCTGGAAAAGGACAGGACAAGGCAAGTCTACTAGTGTCTGCACCTCCCAGTCCTGAGGCCCCACCCAGCCCCAAGGCTAAGCCATCTCTGGCTGACTTCTCCTTTTGCTCCTAGAGCCTGTCAATCTTTGCCTTCTGCAAGCACCTCCCCCAGGTGCCTTATATCCACTCCTGCTGCTGCCTGAGTGACATAGCTGTGTTCTCAAGCAAAGCAGGCTCCACCCTACCCTCTCTGCTGAGGCCAGTATGTCTTCTAAAGCTTCTGCTTCCTCCTTCCTTGGCAACCAACACTTACATGGAGCACCTACCACTTGGTGGGAACCTCACATACAAATCAGGCTGCTCTTTCCATCTAGCATGTTGCAGAGAACTCTCACAATCATAGTAAAAAATATTGCATGGCACATCTCTGTGCAACAGTCTTCAGAAACTGCATTTCTTATGAGACAAGATGTAGAATATTTCACCTGGCATTCCAGCTTCTCACCATCTGACTTCTGCTGCCCTGTACTCACTTGTGCCAGTGCTCATGTTGTACACTGCAGGAAACAGTCTCCTCATTGCTTTCCTGATGCACCAAGCCCATTTCTCCACCACCTCCTATGCTGTTCCCCAGCCTGGAATGGCCTCGTCTTTGTCCTGCCTGCCCCAGAACCACCCTCCTCAAGGCCCATCTGAAAATGAAGTTCAGTTCAGTCCTGTGTGGACATGAATTACTTATAAAATTAATAAAATAGAAATTTTAATTAGACCTACAAGAAGTGGGGGAAGGGTATTGGCCACTGATCATGAGCTTGGCCCAGCAATGGACTAGGGATCTCTTCTGGCAATACAGTGATCTTGTCTGTGATGTGATAAGGATAGAACAGGAGAATAAGAATTTTAACGCTTCGGTATCAATTTGGCATTTTCACCACACTCAGCGGCATGGTTTTGTATTTACAAAAGTTATTGACTCTTGATGAATTGGAAATTTAAAAACAAAAAACAACCTGACTTCTTACCCTCGGTAATTTGTAAAGAAGGCCACGAGCATACATCTCTTACTGCTTTTGACTTTAATGTTGTCCCACATTGCATAATTATTGAGCCCCTGAGCCACCCTGTATTTGCCTGCCTACCATGTTGCTAGCAGGGGCTGTTCCTTGGAGAAGGACATGATGCTGGGAAGGGTGGAGGGTTGGTGAAGGGGAGGAAGACCCTCAACTAGGTGGGTTTGCACAGTGACTGCTGCAGTGGGCTCTTGTGTGTCAGTAAGTGTGAGGGAGGATGGCACAGGCTGATTCAGATCTTTTGTTCAAAGGGTTACAATGAGTCGTACTTGACTTAACTGCACCTAACATCAAGAACAACCCCTTGAGGACCAAACCAAACCCAAACCCAAATGGCACGGAGTTGATTGTGACTCATAGCAACCCTAGAGGACAGGAAGAACTGCCCTCTAGGTTTCCAAAGTTGTTAAGTCTTGACTGAAGCAGACTGCCACATCAGTGGAGTAGCTGGTAGGTTCAAACCACTAACTTTCTCATTCGCAACCCAGTGGCTTTAATCCTTACTTCCCTGGAGCTCATCACCGAGGACAGAGACCACCAAGAAACATTGTATTTGTGCAGCAATCTGTTGCCTACAAGGGAGCTCTGGTGACCTACTGGTTAAGGAGTTGCACTGCCAACTCAGAAGCAAGCAGTTTGAATGCACCAGCTGCTCCACAGGTGATTTATAATCCTTAAAAATCAGCTAGGAGGTAAGCTATGAATTGGTTTCAACTTGAAGGCAATGAATTGTTCTCTTGCCTACAAAAGCCTTTCACAGTAGTGACCGTATCCCCATCCATGCTAATCCCAAAGCAGTGTGAGGTACATTGCAGCCATTCTCATTACCATCTAAATACCAGATGAAGAGACTGAGGTTCAGAATGGACAATGAGACTTGCATTTCACATCTTCTGAATGCAAAGCCTGTGGTACTCTTTCTTCCTCACCCTTCCATTTAGCTGCTTGGTCTCCAGTAGATAAACTCTTTAACATACAAATGCAGGGCTGTCTGGGAGAACAGGTAAACCTTGTTCAAAAAGCATACAACAGAAAGGAAGATTGACCCAAATCTTGGAAGCCCTGTTGTGAAGGGGGACAGCTGACAGTGGGCTAAGAGAGGAGAGTTGGGCCTGGCTGAGAACTGAGCAGCAGGCGTTTGTGTATGGGTCACAGCCAGGATGCTCAGCAGCAGAGCCCGGCAACAGGAAACAGGAAGTGGCTGCAGGCCTGGGCGGGGTCTAGCAAGGGAGCTGGCACCTGGGCCTGGGGCCTGTGAGCTGGCCGTGCCCATGGGGGTGGGGAGGGGACAGCCTGGTGCTGGACTGTGTCTGCTGGCCTGAGAGTGTGAGGCAGTGCATGGTATCATCTCTCCCATGGATCTCTCTCTTCTCAGAGCTGACCGTACAGAATCCTGTTATTATGTGCCGTTAGTCAAAACTCATTGCTGATCCTCTAGAAGGTTTTCAGAGGCAGTAATTCACATAGAAAGAGATGGACCATCTTTATCCCATGATACCCTTGGTAGATTCGAACCACCAGCCTTTGAGTTGAAAGCACAACTCCTTATTCTCAAAGCCACCAGATGTTTATTAACAACTGCACTGCTAATCGAAAGGCAATTCTTTTCTGGAGGTTCGAATCCACCAGTGAGTGGCTCCAGAGGACAGTCTCCTTACTGAGATTTACAACCTTTGAAAACCCACTTGAGAGTCAGCTTTGAGTCAGTTACGACTCATTGGCAAAGAGTTTGAATTTTTGTTGGTTTTGGGTTGTTTTTTTTTTTTAGTTTAAATCATAGACTAATATGATATAGTTGTAAGTTGCTCAAATGAATATTTCTTACATTATATAATGACTACCGTATTTTGTAGTATCTTTCTACACTGAATTACATTATTAATAACTGAGTGAAAGGCTTTTAAAAAATGTTCTCACTTTAATTATGACTTCAGTCTCAAAAAAATTGCTGATAGAGATTCACAAATTCCAATTGCCACAATATTGTAGCTAAAACACCAGAAAATGTGGCAACGTCAGCGATAAGAACACCAGCAGTAACAAAAACAGCCATGGTATAGATAGGCTTGTAGTACATTGTGCAGATGAAATTCTGTGATTCACATCTCTTGGATCCGAAAGTGCCATTATATGTGGGTAATATTCTCAGCATTGACCAGAAAACATTAGAAAATAAAAAAATGAGCCTGGAATTTTAGCCTTGTATTTATATTGTTGCATGCAAGCTGGACATGGGGGGATGGGGGAGAGAAATCTTTGTTGTTTATAACTAACTACAGGGATATTTTTATAAGATGTGATGAATTTCTGCTACATAGCACTTTCATAGCCTGTCATTTAAGTGCCACCTCCTCTGACACTGTCACTCTCTCTCTCCCCCGTGACACCACTAGTGTGACGTTAAGTGGGTGTGAGTATGTGTCAAATAGGGAAGAAGGGTCATCTTCCTGTCCACCCGCCCGAGGAGGTTTCAGAGTTGCAAGCGAGGGTGTGCGACGCTGTTCACACGCCCAGGGAGCTCTGTGACTATCTTGTGCCCTTTGTGGGTGGTGACAGCTGGAGGGGCAGTTGCTGCCTATGCCCACCACCACCAAGGCATGGGGGCTGGCAGCCCTGTGGGGCTCTGTGCCCTGTTTACCAGCTATATGTATTTATTCATTGAAGATTTATACCCACCAACTTCCTCCGGGGTTATTTTTTGCTCGGAGGGAGTACTCTGAGGTCACCTCTTGCTAAGAATAACCCACAGAGGGAGGGAGGACGAGGAGGAGGAGCAAGGAGCAGGCGCTGAGCTCAGCTGAGCTGGAGCCAGGCTTCTTTACTCCACTCCATGTTGGAGACTAAACCTCCAGCACAGGCCAGGAGCCAGTTAGCTCAAGAGGGCAGAACTGCCCAGCGGCAGAGCCAAAGACATGGGGGTCGAAACTAAAGTAAACCAGGAACTTGTTCTGCTGCAGCTGATTCCAGCTGAGTACAGTTTAACACAGCATTGCTAGTTTTCTAACCTGATATGACCTTTTGAGGGGGGAGCTCTGGTGGGCTATAGGGAGTTGTGCACTTATTCCGAAGGCAACACCTTTTTGGCAGTTAGAGTCCACCAGTCCACTCCAAAGGAGAAAGCTGGGCAGGCTCTTCCTGGATGATTTACAGCCTCTGAAACCTAATGGGTCAGTTTTGAGTCCATTCTTACTCCTTGGCAATGAGATGGCTTTTTAAAAAAAAATGTGATTTATACAATGATTCACTTTTATACAATCATTCATATACTCATGTTTGTTTTATGCACTCATTTCTATAGATTATGTTTTAATGATATAAAACACAATGTGTAGAAATGAGAAGACCTTTAGATTCTCCTCCAAGACAGAGCTCAAATCCCCTCCTTGTTCCAGTCCAGAACTACTCCTGTCTAAGTATGTGGAACCGTGACTCCATGACCCTGTGCATCCGTATTTTCCTGTACATTTGCTGAAAGAGCAACTCCCTTTCCTGGGTGCCAGACCCTGGCCAGGGCGTTGGAGGCGGTACTTCCTGTCAGCCACATCAACATACACCATAGGTTATAAGTGATCTCTTGCTCTCCTGTCTTCTCAGGTTTTTGAAGGGGGTGTGTGTGTGTCTTCTCAGGTTTTTGAAGGGTGTGTGTGTGTGTGTGTGTGTGTTTTATTTCATTTCTATGGCTAGTCATCATGTTTTCCACACATCTCCAGTACTGCTTACCTGAAGAAGTTGCTATGAATACCATCTACTGTTTTTTTCTCCCTTCCTGAACAGATACGGGTTGGTCTGTAGCTGCACTGCCCCATAGGTTTTTGGTTTTTTTTTTAAGAAATGAAGAAATTGCAGCAATGAATGAATGGAAATCCAAAATCTCTGTAAATGCTCATTAAAATTATTTTTTTAAATGAAGAAATGTATATGCTCTCTACCCAAATGTATCTTATGAGTTTAGAGGACTTTCTTTTTATTGTTCTCTGAAGATCCCATTTGCTCATTTGTCTACCTGATCAATCCAATCAACTGACTCAGTCTGTTACAGAAGGGCCTGGTCAGGGGCTTTGAAGGAGACTCTGCCTAGGTCCCTCCTGAGCACAGGTGTGGAGTGGAAGAAGGAAGGCATGTATGGGTGTGACTTTTGTAAGAGGGACTCAAAGGCAAGGACAGTAAGCCGACAGATTTGGCTGAGAAGTGAAGGATTCATTTCAAGATGCTTTTCGTCTTGGTTAGAAAGGTATTTTCTGGCAGCTTGAGTGGTAGTCACATCTGGAAAGCTTTTGAGGATAGGAAATGTGGATGGAATCCATGATTTGGGGACCTGATGTTCAAGAGTATGATGGGTTGAGCACAGGAAGAGAGGAAGATGGATGAGGTTAGGTGGTACCAGAAGACATCCTGGGGGCATGTCAGGGGGCAGCAGTGGGAAGACAAGTAAGACTTGTGTGCTGGCCATTGGAAAGGAGAATGAGGCAAGGGCCAAAGGACATGTTGCAGGCTTCAGTGATGTCACAGCTGGGATAGTGTCAGTAACCCTGGAAGGGAGTAAATTCGGCAGAGGCCATTTTGAAGCCAGTTTGAGATGGCTGATCCTATTGGGGCAACATCTGAGGGAACTCTCAGATTCTCCGTTTTGTTTTTCTAAAAATGCCTGCCTTTTCACCTCTCCCTGGTCCGTTCCCAGAGCACCCTCTCTCCAGGGCGACCTCCCACACAGGCATCGCCTCCCCTAGGCCATGGTGTCCATGTGCCTCTCAGCACCACCTAAAGGAGCCATGCCAACGCTGAGGCTGCACCTGCATCCCTCGTGCCTCAGCAGGTCCACACGCATCTGAGGGGAGTTGTTGACATTGGGTGTCTTTCATCATCCCCACCTAGAGAATTTTGCGCATTTAGGTTTTGCCACCTCAAGGAAGACATAACCAAGCTGGAAAAGCTCCAGGGAAGGGCAGCTAAATTGATCCAGGAGAAGGCGAGGCTGCCAAGTGAGGACAGACTAAAGAGATTATGACTCTTCAGTCTGGAGAGACAAAGGCTCAGAGGGGATGTGATTAAAGCCATCATGTCTGGTGGGGCAGGATGCGCACAGCACAGACCAGGGAGCCCATTTGAGACTTCATCAAGGTAAATGAAGCGCAGGGAAGAAAGTGCCATATTCCAAGGTGGATTCCCCTCTTACCATACCAGTCACTGTCCTGATGGCAGAGGTTGAAAAATAGAAATAACTTCAAAAGTGATTAGTTATATACGTGGATTTTTCTATACATAATGGCTTTTTCAAGGGAGCCTCCAGCTTACTCTGAAATCCTTTGAGGTTGACTTCAAAGAACACAGCCAAGCCCTCTTCGAGGGGGACAGGTGTCCCTGATGGAAAGACAACCTCAAGCGGTCCAGCCACTCCCTGGGCATGTCCATTCTTGCTTCCATTTGCTGTAGTTTATAACGGTCTAGCAGGGACATGGACCAAGTGACCTCTAGGGTTCTCTGTGCCTGGAAGTACTTTTCCTGACACTGAAGTCACACATACACACACATATTGGAAGGGTGGGGGAGACCTCTGAGGAGGAGGGAGGAAGTCAGCTTTGACCATAACTGGTAGGGTAAAAATTTCCAGGATTGGCCGCTTTTCGGCCTCAGGCTCTATTGTCCCTTGTCCCAACTGGTGCATCCTTTTTAAGGATGTTCCTTGACCTCACTGGTACACCCTTTTTAAGGGTGTCCTTTGACCCCACTGATGACTCCAACGGGGAAAGGAAATCTGTAGGAATCAAAGCCCTAGTTCCAAAGTTAGGGCTCCCCATCTTCACCTCCGGAAAGCCGAGCAGGAAAGCGTCTGGGGACCTCTGCTAGTGGGGCATGGGATAGGCAGACCTCTCCTTGCCTCAAGGCCACTTCAGGCTGCAACCAGAGCTCTGTGTGGGAGGGCTGCCAGGGGAAGGGGGCAGCATAAAGGGCTGAGGCAGAGGAGTAGCGGGGGGAGCACTGGCCCAGCGCCAGCCCTTTGGAGGCCGAGCTGCCCTGCTTACGTGGACATGCGGCTGCTTCCTGAAACTAGTCAACCTGGAAAAATCCAGGGCTGAGTGGGGGGCTGATGGGCTTGCCAGAGCTGGAGCGGAGGAGCTGGGTTGGCTGAGCAGCGGCGGCGGTGTGAGTGCAGGCGGACTTGTTTGCTGTGTTTTGTTTACAGCCCTCTGCGTCCATGCGCATCTCTGTCCTGCGTCTTGCGCGGTGGGCAGTGTGGTGTCTGCAGGCCTGTGGCGCGCTCCTGGTGTGTCAGCGCGTGTGAGCGTGTCTGGGTGTCTTTGACCGAGAAACAGCGCCTGGCCAGACTCGGGGTGACCGATGTCACGGTGCTGAGCCCCTGGAGCCCGCGGAGGCGCGCGGCACAATGGCAGGCCCGGGCCGGAGGCGCTGACGCCGCCGGGGAGTGGAGCGTGGCGCCGGGGTGCCAGGCTGGGTAGGCCGGTGAGTGGGGTGAGGCCGCGGAGGGAAGGGGAGTGGCCCGAGCGAGGCCGGGGCTAGGCCGGATGGAGAAGACCCGGGAGGGGCGCCCAGGGGAGGTGCGGACCAGGATGGGAGGTTGGGAGGCGGCGCCCTGCGCCCACCTGGGCTGCACTAGCCTCTCTGCTGCACTGGGGTCTGGAGAAAGACCGCAGACCCCAGCCTCGGCACTGGCTCCGACCCCCAGAAGCTTGTAGTCCGGGAGAAGAGCTCCCGAGTTCCCTCCACTCTGGAAGGCGAGAGGTTCATGAGGATTAGAACCGGGGTGCTGAAAGAAAAAAGGTCGTGGAGTGAAATGCCCCTGCCCTCTGAGAACTGGTCCCTGACCCCTGGGCCGTCCCCCACTGCCCTTAGGAATGAATGGATTCTTGCACCCCCAGATGTCCAAATCCTCTTGCGTTGTTTTCCTCGCCTCTTGTGTGAGAGAGAGAGAGAGAGAGTGTGTGTGTGTGTAACAATTATAATAAAGCAACTCTTTTTTTAAAAACCCACCAAACTGCGTTTGGCCCCTTAGCACTTTGACCCTCTCCATAAGCAGCATAACCTATCCTGGATGAAGGAGGTGGCAGAGGTGGGGAACAGTCGAGATTTTGAGCTAACGAGGAGGACCCAGGGCCTGCCTGTGGGGAATTACTTTCCCGTTTCCACGGATTTACTCCTTCTTGCTTTGCTTCTGGCTTTTGGTTGAGGTGGAAGCTGCCAAGGAAATAGGCAGCAACCGTTTGCTGACGCTTCCTGGGCACATGAAAGCTTCCTTTCCTTGGAACCCCCGTAGATTTGAAGGTTGGGCTTTCCCTGACATTCAATCCAGAGGGAGGTGTCTGCTTTCAGATGCCTCTTTTGTACCTGGGTCATCCTGGGAGCTTCTCCACTTGGTAGGTGTGTGACCTGAGAGAAGCCTGAGAGACATTTTCAACTGAAAAGTGAGAACAACACTTCCTACCTCGGAGTGGTTGTGATAATTAAATGTATTAATTTTGCAAGCATATGTATGCTGGATTCGTTGCTTGGAATGGAGCAATTGGGAGAGAAAGAAAAAATAAATAAGACAAAGCTCACAGTCTAGGAGGGAGACACAGAGTAAACAAATAATTAGGTACAGTATGAGTGCTATAATGAGAATGCGTGTGAACGCGCTTGGTAAACAAATGTGGCATGCAGTGGGCCGGGGATGATGGGGACGGAATGCTGCCGTGGACTTTACCCCCATCCTTCAGGGTGAGGCTGGGCCTGCAGCTGTCTACACCTGCCAAGTACACAGGGGCTTATGGAGCTGGATGGGGGCTGAGGGCCCCAAACACCAGATCCCTAGCACAGTGTGTGAGAAACAGGCAGACAAGCAGACACGCTTCTGATGTTCACCATTTTGGAAAAAGGCAGAGTCTCTGGTCCCTGCCACGGCCCTCAGTCCAGGGTTTCTCAGCCTCATTACTAATTTAATGGCAATAATTGTTTGTTGTTGGAGTTGACCTGTGTCTTGCAGGGGGTTTCACAGAGTTCCTGGCCCCTACCCATTAGATGCCGGCAGCACCGCTGCCTTGTCCCCATGACAACCAAAAATGCCCACAAACATATGGCCAAGTGGCCTCTGCTAGTTGGGATTGGGCAAAACGGACTTCCATTTGAGATCCACTCCCTTAGTCTACTTAGAATGTGACTCCACAGCAGAGGCCCTGGGAGGAGTGGCAGACAACAGAGAAACAAGAAGCGTGACCCTCCCCAGTACCAGGGGTCTTATCTGAAAGGAAGGGAAAGATTAGCACACACTGAGGGACCCCAAGACATGGCAACAAAGTTTGTAGACCTAGAATGAGTGAGGTCTGCTGTTTGGGGTGGAGAGCAGTGGATGGCAGGATCAAGCTTTACATGTTTATTAACTTTAAATTAACATTAGCCTCACAGCAGAGTTCTGGTGGAGCTGTCCTTAGTGGATTGGGCTGCTGACCCCCAGGTGGCGCTTCTCCGCCTGTTCGAATCCACTAGCACCTCCAGAGGAGATGCGCAATTTCCTTTCATGTCATTTACAACCTCCGGAATCCCACTCCCGGGTCAGGTGTGAGCCGGTTCTGACTAGATGGCAATGAGATTAGCTTCATATCTCTTGGATTATCTGTGCCTCAGCCCCTTGTCCGGAGGGAGGAGGAAAGGCTGACTCCTATCTTGCTCTTCTCCCTCCCCTGTGAAATCCTACTGGTGAGAAGCAGAAGCCACAGTTGTCATCTTGGGCTGCAGTTTCTATTTGTATTTTCTTTTTTTAAAAAAAATATGTGTGTGTGTGTGTGTGTGTGTGTGTGTGTGTGTGTGTGTGTGTGTGTGTACCGTCAACTTGGACCTGATTGGTGATTGGTACAGGAAGAGATTGTTCCTCCTTCTCCAGCAGAGCATCTGGTGGATTCAAACCTCTTGCCTCTGGGATTGCAGTGCAGCTTCTTGGTACTAGGCCACCAGAGCTCGCCTCTATTTGTGTTTTCTAAGAGGCCAGGGCATCTGCTTCTTCTTCCTGCCTGACCCTTTAGAAAAGAGCAGCTCAGGGGCAAAGCAAGTGTCCTGGGCTGTATGCTCTGTCTGCAAGAGTTCAAGGCAAGTGTGAAAACAAAGATAAACAAAGCTGAAACTCCCTTTAAACAAGGGAGCAGGATGTTCTAACTCTGATAAAAGCTAGGTTCCCTAGTGAAGATCTTACACATGCCAACATGCACACTCCACCTGATGGAACAGTGGGTTAAATGTTCAACTGCTATCTTAAAGGTTCACATTTGAACCTACCAGCTACCTGAAAAGAGAAGGATAAAGCACTGTCTCTCAGCCGTGGAAACCAGTGGAGTGTTGGAATCAAGTCAGTGGCAGTCGGTTTGGTTTTGGAGTTTATTAGAGAGAAAAAGATGCTGTTTTATCTCAAAGAAAAGACCCAACTGGTTGTAGAGACTGGCAAGTCCCAAGTCCCTAGATCAGGTATCAGATTGAAAGTTTCTCCTGACTTATGTAGCTGCAGGGGCTGATGAACCCAAGATTGGCAACTCAGATGGCAGGCTACTGACTTCTTAGACTGAGGAATCCAAGATTGGCAGGCAAATGTGGCAGGCTGTTGGCTCAAGTCCAAAGAACTTGAGCAGGGTAGGTGGTGGCAAACTAGATGTAGGCTCCCGATCAAGAAAGCTTTGCCAGAACATGCACACATCATCCATCCATCCATCCATCTTCAGTGCAGGCCATTTATTCCCTCTCAACTGATTGGCTCCTCATAGTAGTTCTCATTGAGGAAAGACCTGCATCATAACTGCCGAACCAGAGAATCATGAGCAGCTAAGTAGACACACAACCTTGACCATCACTGACCGTGGCTGTCTGTGGAGTTCCCGCCAGGTCCCTGACTCCACATTGTCTCTGTTGGAGAGAGCAAATTTCTGTCTAATCATGAGAGAAAAGAAAAGAAAATAGGAAGAAGAGGGAAGGACTGGGGGTGAGGGGGTGAGGAGAGACTAACACAGACCTGGCTGAGTGTGTGTCTCGATGGGGTGCAGACAGCTTACACTGGGCTACTAATTGAAAGCTTGGAAGTTGGAGTCTACCTAGTGAGTTCCCTTTTGGGGCCTGGGTGTCTCCTCTCTCAGACAGCCTCCAGGCCTCCACAGTTTATGCTGTCCTTCTTACCTGAGACGCCCCTTTTCATTTGCACCCAGCTCCTTCTCAGAGTTGCTTCAGCCCATCTGCCTGCAGACCGCCTTGCTTCCTCCCTCGCAGTGGTTTGCCACAGGGGAATTTGACCTGCTCAGTTACCCAGGGCCTCAGACAACAAGCTAAAGGGCTGCTACTTAGCTCAGGAGGAGGGGGAAAAAACCCCAAATTTTACAGCGTACAATATCTTTTTTCACATAATATTTGATTGTGTTTTAGGTAAAAGTTTACACAGCAAACTAGGTTCCCCTTTAACAAGTTTTATGCAGATTGTTCCATGACACTGGTTGCCATCGACAATGTGTCAGTGTGCTCATTATTTCCATTCTCTTTGTTCCCTTTCCACTGATCTAGCTCCTTTGTCCTTCTTGCCTGCTCTTCTTTGCTTTTGGGTAAACATTGACCGTGTGGTCTCATGTAATTGATGTAGGTGATTGTTTAATGGAACATGTTGCTCACAGGTGATGGTGTTCCTTTTAGAAGCCCATCGACTATTTGACTGAAAGGTGACTTGCAGAAGAGGCTTCAATGCCAAGTTCAGAGGGTATCACAGGGCAGTGGTCTCAGAGGTCCTTCTAGTCTCTATCGATCCAGCAGGTCTAGCCTGAAGGGATTTGAAATGTGGTCTACATTTCCCCTGAAATTGACCTGTAACTTCTGTTGTGTTCCCAGTCAGAATGATTTCTTTATAGCCATGGCCAGGCCCATGTACTCCCAGTCTCAGGCTGGAGAGGCTGCTGTTTGTGTGGGCTCCAAGTCACGTGGAATAGTGTCTTCTTTGAGCTTCTGGTTTTCCTTCCTTCTCTTTTGCCCTGTGTGAATAGAAATCCATGGTTTTAGGTAGCTGCTCCCAAGCTTTTAAGACCCCAAAGGAGCCTCACCAGACTAGGATGTGTAACACGGTCTTTGTGAACTATGTTATGCTGACTGACTTAAATTGTGCCCTGACACTGTAGTTCCAAGCTTTTTAGCTCAGTGGAACAATCCCATGAGTGTTTTGACTATGTTGAGGCAGCCTTAGAAAGCGAATTCTTTATGGGTGAAATGGACCATGGTTAGCCTGGGTAGGAGCCTTACTTTCTCCCTCATCTCAGGTCTTCAGCTGCCTCAAGGCTCATCAAGGATCAGAGAGGGTGGGCAATGGAGGGTACGGTGGTAGGAAGAAAGGGGGTATGGGCTAGTGGGGTCAGGGGAGCTTTAGACTCTCAGAGTTAATTCTAGAGCTGTGCAGAGCCTTCCACCGCTACCGCTCTCCCCAGTCCACCCAGCAAACCCATCTCCCACAGGTCAGGAGTGTGCCTGATGCCACTGTGGACCCATAGCCTCCAAGGCAGGGCTAGAGGAGGTGCTATGTCAATGTCCTTCAGTGACTGCATTGCTGGGGACCCTGGAGCTACACTGCACCACAGCAGGCACTCCTAATCTCTATGCTTTGGAGTTGACAGTCAATAGGAAGTAAGTTCCAGGGTGAAAGGATCCCCCCCCCCCCCCCACACACACACCCCAAGCAGGAAGTGAGCTATGAAACAGTTATCTTGAGAAGCTTTATGGGTCAGAGAGCAGGACCTGGGAGGGGGCGGTGCACAGAGTGTACCCCAACTTCACGTGTCTGTGAGGCAACAAGAGGCTACAGGAAAAGGAGAACACACAGCCATGGTAAGAGATTGGCTTTGGTTGAAACTTTTCAGCCCACGTTGACCAGGTTGGGTGTCCTGTCCGCTTCTTTCCCCTCCCACCCACTCACCACGGGCCTGTACCTTGTTTGGGGCTTTTTGACCTTTCTCACAAGGGAAGTTGCTGTCTGTGGGGGACTTTTTTACTTTCTAGGCTGTCTGACGTTTCATTTCATACTGAGCCTCGTGGGCTGAGATTATTTACATCAGTGAAGAACTTTCTAGGTAGGGGGTGTGACTTAAGTGAGGAGGCAGGAGAGACCTGTGAACCCTGGAGAGAGGGTGTGCTGTTGTTATGGTTATTTGCCATCGGATCAAAACTGACCCATAACTGACCCTCTGGTGAGTTTTCAGAGGCAGTAAACTGCTCAGGAAGAGATTGCCCGTCTTTCTCCTTTGGAGCATCTGATGGATTCAAACCTATGCCTTTGAGATTGCAGCTCAGCTTCCTACCACTTGGCTGCCAGAGCTCACTTCTCTGAATCCTGGGAAGGCTGTGAAGTCCTGACTTATGAGATGATGGCTGAGATAGGGGTCCAGGTGTTCTATTTTTACTCCTGTCTTGTCCCAACGTGCCCAAGCCTTGCTTCCACCAGAGACCTGGCTCTTCTGTAACTTGTGCAGCCTTCTAGGGGAGGCGCTCCCTCCTGGAGGCAGGTCTGTCCTGCCTGCTCCATGCAGCGGGTAGGAAGCAACTTGCTGAGACTCTGGATTTCATTCTATCCACTCTCAGGCTCTGGGGGCCAAGAACCTTGTCCTGAGAGGAAAGCATATCTTTTCCTCAGGACGCTCATCCCTTTTTGACTACCCAGAGTTCAAGTGACAGACCTTTTGAGCAGAAAACAGCCTTGGCAATGGACAGGCTGTGTAAGGCAGGAGCTGCCGAAACCAGTGTTCTCTCGGGCTATAAATATGCACGTGAGTGGTAGAACGTTTTGGCAGGAATTTGGCAGCATAGGGACCAGTCTCTGGAGAAGAACATCATGGTGAAGAAGATCAAAGGAAAAAGGAAGCCTCTGAACAAGGTGGATGGGCGCGGAGGGCTCAGGTGCAGCAGCAGTTGTGAGCACGGCACAGGACTGGGCGCTGCTTTGTTCGGTCATTCATAGGGTCGCGGTGGGTTGGAGCTAAAGCAGTGGCTCCCATCAGCACCACACCATGTCATGGACAGACTCTGTAACCCAGCCAGCCCACCTCTGAGGGGTACCATAATTAGAGTACACAAGTGCACAGAACTAAAGTACTAGGGTGTACATGGCAGTGTTGTGTAAAAAAGCAGCAAAAAGCCGATTCATCTAAATGTCCGTGATTAGCGAGCTGAATAAATCAGGGATCAGATAGAGCATTGCACAATTTTACACTGAAAAAGTAAATTGCAGAGCGTTGAGTAGAATGCCATTTTGAGTGGATCTGATACACATATGCATGTGTATCTTACGTATGATTGTTGTATACCATCAAGTCCGAACCAACTCCTAGCTACCCTCCAGTGGGTTTTCAGAGGCAGTAACTCATATGGGAGAAGATTGCCCAACTTTCTCTTGTGGTGTGACTGGTGGATTTGAACCATGTAGCTTTAGGTTCTGGTGGCTTAATGGTAAGAAACTGCACAGCAACCTCAAAGACACGCAGTTTGAATTCACGAGCAGTTATGTGGGAGAAGTATAGGCATTCTCCTCTTGTGTGATTTACTGCCTCCAAAAATCTGCTGGAAGGTTAACGATGGATTGGTCCTCACTTGATGGCACACAAGAAGAAGAAGCAGCCACCTGAATGGGCAGTTTGGTGGCCTTGTGGTAAAAAGCTGCACTGCAATACTAAAGGCACATTGTTCGAATCCAACAGCTGCTCTGCAGGGAGAAGGATGGGCAGCCTCTTCCTGTGTGATTTTCTGCCTCTCATAGCTTGCTGGAGGGTCAGCTATGTGTCGGTTCCAACTTGCCAGCACACAACAGTCACAAGAGCTCCCTACGTATAATTAGAGAAGTATAAGAAAAATGTCTAGGGAGCTTTGGTGGCAAAGTCCGCAGGGAACTGCATTGCTAACCCGAGAGTGACATCTCACTGTCAGTTCACATCTACTTGTGACTCTGAGGGAGAAAGATGAGCAGTCTCCTCTTAATGCAATTTATCGCCTCTGTAACCTGCTGGAAGCTCAGCTATGAGTGGGTTCTCTTTTGACAACAATGATAGAGGGGGGAAACTGTTAATAGTTTCGTATGGGGGCTGTTTTTAGTGCTAGAAGGTTGAACTAGGAGCTTGAACTCTTTAGCCCTATTCATATGTGCTGTTAGCATTTTCATATGTGTCTTACTTTAGTTTTTACATGAAATAGGAGACTTAAAAGAAAAAAAATGTACCCCCATTAGTCTAGTCTTATTGTCTCACTTTATAAATGAAGGTGGTGTTAATATAAAAGTTGGCTTTTCTAGCCATTACGTTAGGCCCCTCTGGTCTCCAGCTACCTTAACTGCAGATACATGGTCTTGTAAATCATCAATAGCTATAGGACTAGGATAAGAGAAAGCTTCCCACACTGAGTAGCAAGACTTGAGAGAGACTGGAGCAAGATCCTGGTGAGAACGAGACCCTGGTAGCAAGATCCTGGTGATTGTGGTGGAGAGACTGTGGCATAGCTGTAGAGAAACTGTGGCACGGTGTACCCAGAGGAATACTGAGATAAAGGCCACAGTTAAAGGCCAAATGCTGACTGCTGAACTGAATCTGGAGTCTGGACTAATTGAAGAATTGTGCCTCTGTACCACTGGTCTAGAATTTGGATTTGCATTGGGTAATAGTCTTTGTACATCTGGTCAACACTGTTGGCACCAGCAGCCAGGAAACCAAAAAACCTATTGTGATGGGAAAGTCTGCTGTTAGGGACCTCTCTAAAGTACTCAAGAGCAACAGTGTTTCTCTGGAGACTAAAGTGTGCCTGATACAGGCCATGGTCTGTGCAATCACATGTTATGCATCAGAGAGTTGGACAATGACTAGGGAGGACAGAAGGAGAATTGATGCCTTTGAGCTGTGGTGCTGAAGAAGAGTATTGAATGTACCATGGGCTGCCAAGAAACAATCAGATTCATCCTGGAGAGGGTTAAACCAGGCTACTCTTTGGAGGCAAGGATTCTGGGGCTTCGTCTGACATACTTTGGGCATGTTGCAAGGAGGGACAGGTCCTTGGAGAGGGACATCATGCTTGGGAGGGTGGAGGGACTTCACAAGAGGGGAAAATCCTCTATGAGGTGGATTGATTCAGTGACTTGGGTAATCGAGATGGGTGTGTCAGAGGCAGTGTGATTGGCACAGGACAGAGCAGGGTTTAGGGCTTTTGTACATAGGGTCGCTATGAGTCGCAAATGACTCGACGGCACATAACAGCAACAACAGTAGTCTTTGTCTCCTGCACCCTACAATTTACTTCCCTTATAAACTCTCCTCTTAGTACCACAATGTGAGAAAATTCTGTGAATCAACAATGAACGTCAAATCTAAAGATTGGTGGAAAGAGGTGCGGGAGCAGGAGGTGGTGTGTCTGATCGAGCGGCTATCTTTTTTGCTGCTATGGACATTATTGATGAGGACAGCTCCCCTTTATGAAGCGGGTAGGAGTCAGACTCGGACACTCTCACATTCCGTCTGCTACCTTTACTGTGAGGAACCCAATGCATCCTCTAAATGCAGTATCTAATGTGAGGCTGTGGATCAGCACCATGTTTGCTGAGATGGTATTGTCCCTTTCCTCCTGTGGCGCAGGCTTTGCACAAACGGGGGCCACCCAAGGTGGGGTGCTGGATGCAGCCTGGTGCCCTTGGGTGTAGCAGAGTTGATGAGCCCAGACTTGCCTCTCCTTGGCCCAAGATGGACACCTCCTTTCTTCCTGCACGTTCCTGGCTGCTCATTTCCAGAAGGCCAGGGACCAAGTGCTCACACACAGCTGGGCCCAAGGGGCCTGGGAACGTCCTTGCAAATGTGTGACCTCTAGCAAATCACACCACTCTCAGAGACTCTCAGTTTCCCGCACCTTCGTCTCTGACAAGTAGGGAGACTCTGAAGGGATAATGGGAGTGAAAGAACTTTGCACACTGTGCAGTGACACCTGTGAAATACAGCCATGATTAATCTTTTTCAATTTTATTACTTGGAATCTGAACGAGTTCAGTTCTCAGATTCTTAGGACCTGAGGGATAAAACAGTAAATCTCCTCTTTGAGAGAAGGAACGTAGGACAGGTGTTGCTGGAGAGGCTGTAGATTACTTGTCCCTGCCTTGGCTCTGTTAGATGTGAGCTCCTGGGGAACCTGTGGGGGTCACCGCTGAGGGAAAGGGCTGAGCTAAGCTTTTTGAGGACCCCGAGGAGTGCTGTGTGGATGGCCACCCTTTGATCCTCACACTCCACTCCACGTGACACTTGTCAACTTAACTGATGTCAGGCTTGAATCCCAAGAGACCAAGGAGACCAGGAGAGCTCAGAAGACAGGCATCAGACCAGTGTGACGTTAACAGAATTGACCTGGTGGTGCTAGAATCTTCTGAGGCAGGCCCCAGTTTGAATGATGGATCACACGGGGACTATAACAGGGACAGCTGGGTGTGACCTCGTTGTGTGGGACTGGGTGGGTCTGAGGCTTGGGTGGGGAGCAGATGAGACTCACGAACCTGCTGGAATTTCTCTCCCTTTTCTTAAGCTGGAATCCACAGGCCCTTTGATTTAAAGTCCATTAATGCCTTGAAACTGACATCAAATTATGCGTATGTTCACTTGCATGCACATTTATGTGGGCACAATCCTCTGGACAGACGGCATGTAGAGGGGTCAGCGGCCCAGAGAGGCTCAGGCCGCTTGTCTAATTAACCTTCCCCTCATGTCTCCTCCTCTCTCCAGGTGGAAAGCAGTGACACACCGAAAGACCCGCCGGTGACCTCCAAGTCCCCGTCCATGGCCCAGGACTCAGGCTCCTCAGAGCTGTTACCCAATGGGGACTTGGAGAAACGGAGTGATCCCCAGCCAGAAGAGGGGAGCCCGGCTGGGGGACAGAAGGGCAGGGCCCCAGCGGAGGGAGAAGGGACAGCCGAGACCCCACCAGAAGCCTCTCGGGCAGTAGAGAATGGCTGCTGCACCCCAAAGGACGGCCGAGGAGCCCCTGCAGAGGAGGGTGAGTCTCCGGCACAAGGGGCAGGCTCATCTGGGCTCCCCCAAAGGGCTAGGCTTTGGGACCTAGAAAGCCAGAGGAAGGGTTTGGAGGGTTGGCCTGGAGGCTGGGGGCTGCATGCCAGGGCTCTGTGCTGAATGCAGCCTACACACATCTTGTATTTGGCCCATGTCGTGTTTTAAACATTTCAAAAAAGTTTTAGTTGCCAGCTTTTGAAAATCAAGACATTTTGCATAAAAATCTGGAGTTTGGGCTTATCGTGAGGAAGGGGGTTGAAGCTAAATCTGGCAACAGTGTGGGCTTGTACGATACCAGTGGTGGATGGATTGGGGCGGGTGGATCTCCCCATTGACATGGATGGGTTTACCTCAGCCTCCACCTACCTGCTTACTCCTTCAAGGGACCTGACGCTCTTGGGGTCATGGTCTTTGTAGTGCTTGGTCAGGGCAGAAGAAGCCCTGCAGGAGTTAAAAGCCATCACTCTTCCCTGTGCAGATGTCTTGAATCCACTCTAGTTTGGCTGGCATGACTGGAAATTTGGTTGTGACACTGTGGGGAGAGAAAGGGATGTGGGGGAGAAGCTGTGGCCTGAGAGTCCAGGAAAGCCTGAAGGCATGGGATGGGGATGGTGGCCTCAGTGCCCTGTCCAGTCCCCTGTGCACTCTCCATTTCCCTGTGCACTGTCCAGTCCTGGCCTCTTCATCTGGGGACTTTTCGGCCCAGCCGGAAGTCCTGGAAGGTGGCCCACTTTTCTCTTTCAGGTTAAGCCAGCTATTTCAGGGCCAACCAAGCTGTAAACATGTTAGTAATGAGGACAACTAGCATTTGTATAGGACTTCACAGTTTACCCAGCGCTTTCTCATACATTATCACATTTGATCCTCTCAGGGCCCTGCCAGGTTGTTTTGCATATGTGCATTTTAATTTCAAAAAAGCCTTCCTTCCAAGTGTGTATGATGGAATGAGTAAATTGATCAATTGGCAGAACTTACATCGCATGGATCCAAATCTAATATTCATGCAGGATAGAGAACATTTCGAAAAGTAACCCACACTATAAAAATATCTTTGATTCGTTTATTATTCAGCAAATATTTATGATGCTTGTACGATGTGCGAAGCTCTTGCTGAGGCACTTTGCATCCATTGTTGTATTGACTCCTCCAAACAATATGCAAGATGTATCATTATCGCCATGAAAAGGTGTTAAAAATGAAACTTAAAGAGCTTGATTGAGCATCGCAAGGCCTCCTGGCTTGGAAGTGGCAGGTCTGGGAGTCCAGTCTGTCTCAGGCTTCAGAGCAGGTGACCTCTCCACTATCCTTGGCCGATCTGATGGTGTGGGACCAGAGAAGGTTCTTGAATTCCCATGTCTCCAGGCTTCACTTTGGTACCTCTTTGGTCTCCTTTGACACTTTAGGAGAATGGGGGTAGTGGAAGTGCGTCTGAGTGGAGGCGGAAAGGGGAGACATTGCCCTTGATGGATAAGAGGAGGACCTCTCCCCAGCCAGCTCTACTCAACCACAGTGCTCTCTAGGGGCCAGGACTCGGTTGATTTCAGTTGTTGTGTACCATCAGGTTGGGAACCAACCCACAGCTGACCCTCGAGTGAGCTTTCAGAGACAGTTAATACCATGGGAGGAGATTGCCCATCTTTCTCCTGCGGAGCAACTGGTGGATTCATACCACCTGCCTTTGGGATTGCAGTGCACCTTCTTACCACTAGGCCACCAGGGCACCGTGATTTCTTGGTTCCTGAAATCCCGCCTTAAGTGGTGCTAGGCTGCTGCTCAGAAGTAAGGTGAACCTTCCTGTAAAGTTGTTCTTAAGTCTTGAGAAGTTGTTTTTTGGGCTTGGAATTTCCTTATCTCCATTTCTAGTTCTTCTCAGGATCTCTTTCTTCAGTCAGCTGGTGTTTACTGGACACTATTGAGAGTGTACCAGGATCTGTGTGAGGTACTGAAATAAACAAAAATCTGGTGCTTACCCTCCGAGACCACAGTCTACTGGAGAGACTGACGTTAAGCAGAAATCCACACTTACACATGGGTACACAGAGCTACGTGCTCTAAAGAGAAATGGTGTGCTTCTCTGAGGAACTCTAACCCAGGAAGCTGGCTAAGGCTGGGATGTGATACCTGAGCTCAAGGATGAGTTAGAGCTCCTCAGGCCAAGGTGGTGATGGGAGATGAAGAGTGAAAGTCTTCGAGGGAGCAAAGTGAGAGGTTAGGAGATGAAGTAGAGAGGACACAGGGCTGGACCATGAGTGCCTTTAAGGTTGCATTCTCAGGGAGCACGTGATAAGCTTTGTGTTGTGAAAAGATGACTTTGCTGTCTGGATCATGGAGTGCAGTGGAGGGACCGGGAAGAGGACTGACTGGTGAGGGGCTGCTGCTGAAGTCTGGGAGAGGAGGGATACTCTGATCAACAAGAAGAGATGGGGAGAAGTAGATGATTGCAGGAATCCGAGGGCTAGTGGGGAGATGAGTCATGGATGACTTCTAGGCTTAGAACTTTCACACACTGAGTGGATCTTCTTCAGAATCGTGGTGCTGAACATGGTGAACAAAACTGTTCAAAGGCTCTTTCCTCTCCGCACTTTGTCCTTAAATTGCTCCTGTGTGTAACCCCAGCTACTCAGGAAGTTGAGATACCAGCAGGGGTCAGAGCTAGTGGGATCCTTGAAGGCCACTGTGAATGGCCGAGACCCTGAGTTTTGTGAGGTGTCACTGAGAGAGACACAACAGCCTATGAGAGGCGCAGTCAGCGTGCAGCAGGCAGTGGCTTACTCTGTGTGGAGGCTGGGCCTGTCCTGCAGTCAGCTGACACAGAACGCATGCTCAGCTGGTGCATTCAGATGAAGGAGAATAAGGACCCAAAAAAGGAAGTGACTTGGCCACAGTTGTCCTCCCTCCAGGTCTCTGTTCAGGGGCCCCCCAGGGTGTCTCCTGGATCCCTTTTATTAGTTTCTGTACAGGAAAGCCAAAAGGGCTTTACGGCAGCATGCATATGGACTGGGTACCCTCCTGAGTGTATGTAGGAGCCTCTGAACCTATAATGCAGTCAGGAGAAAGAACTGCGACCAGGAGAGTTGATCAGCTGTAAAGACACTAGCCAGCATTCGGACCAGCACCTGACCAGGCAGTTCTCCCAGCCATGATGCCATAAATATGATAATAGTAATGATGGCAATGTGGCTTTTACATACAAAGATCAAGCCTTTGTTGGGTATCTCCTTGGGCAGCTTAATTAGCATCACATCACGCGGGAGCCTGTTGGAAATGAAGAACTTCAGGCTCCACCCCAGACCTGCCAATCAAGACCTGCATTTTACAAGCATCCCTGTGATTTGTTTGCATTTTAAAGTTTGAGTAGTTCTGCTCTCTCTATAGGGAGCTCTGGTAGTCTAGTGGTAAAGAGCTGTGCTGCCAGTACAAAAGCGTATGGTTTGAATCCACCAGCTGCTCTGTGGGGAAAAGATGGGCTGTCTCAGCCTGTGTGATTGACAGACTCGGAAAACCTGCTTTCAACTCAATGACACATAACAACAACTGCTCCCACTAGCTTCTCCTATTTAGTCTTTATGAATCTGTAAGGAAGACACTTACTTTCCTTATTTTTCAGTCTAGGGCAGTGAAGGTTCATGAAAATTCAGTCACTTGCCAAGATTCTTCAAGACATGAAGTCCCAGAGTAGGGCCAGTATAAATTCCTCTCTGCCCAGGCCAAGCATGGGCTCACCACAGCCTTCTGAGGTCAGCCTGGTCTCTGCCAGGAGGCCCCTCTGCAAGGAGATTCGGGCTCTTTTTAAAGAGGACTTGGAGTGGGCCCTGGATGAGCCTTAATCCACAAGTCAATGTGAGAAGCCAGCTAACCTTGTCTGCTCCCAGGTCCTGGGATGTCCTCGGGTCATGGCCAGGCCTGCCAGGCTGCCCTGGAAGGCACATAGCCACCTGGTCCTGCCCGTGACCCTGGGTGTGGGCCAAGAGCAGATGAACTTCAGAGGAGTGTTGAGAGAGCAGCTGACCCTCCTCAACTCATGACAAGTGCTGCATGTGTTGGCAGCCACGCCGTCTTTGCCTGGGCAGGTTGGAAAGTGAGTGTGTGTATCTGTATGTGTGTTGTCACTCAAGTGAGCATGTGCACAGTCTGTTAGGAAGAAAATTCCAGAAAGAAGTGAGTTGGGAACGTTGTGGTGATGTTGTTATGTGCAGTTGAGTCCTCTATGGCTCATAGCAGCCCGATGCACAAAAGCTCTGAACCCTGCCCTATCCTGAGCCAGTCTCAGGAAAAATTAATTGTGTCTTATGCAGCATAGGGGCTCAGGGGATGGAGAGGAGAGAAATATGAAGGAAGAATGGCTATGGTGGGTGCAGTGTGACAAAAGCTGGCGCACGAGTCAGGAGCCCTGGAATTGGATCTTGTTTCTGACAGTAAGACACACAGTATCTTGGACCTCAGTTTCTTTGTCACCAACATTTAGGGCTTGGAAGAGTGTTCCAGTTCCTTCCAGTTCTGACTTGCTTTTCTTTCTAATGAATAAATGTTTTCCCTCTCCCCTCATGATGTTGTTGTTGTTGCGTTGTGCACCATCGAGTCGGAACCAGCCCATAGCTGACCCTCTAGCGGGTTTTTCAGAGACAGTAAATCACACAGGAGGAGTGAATTTTCAGAGGTAATAAATTGCACAGGAGGAGACTGCCCATCTTTCTCATGCAGACCAACTGGTAGATTCGAAACGCATACTTTTGCCTTGGCAGCGTGATTCTTTACAAGTAAGCCTCCAGGTAAGAATTTGAGCTGCAATCCCAAAGGCATGAGGTTCAAATCCACAGGAGGAGGCACAGTCTCCTCCCATGTCACTTACTGCCTCTGAAAACTTGCTGGAGGGTCAGCTATGGGTCGATTCCATCAAGAAAGCACCAGATCTCCCCCCTCATAAGCATAAGAAGTAAATGCTAAGGAGGGTCTCTGGAAGGAAAGTTGGAGAGATAACAAAGCATCTGGAGAAGAGAAAGGCAGTGAGGGCAGGCCCGAGTCCCCCTGTGGGGGACGTGGTTCCAGCCATGGCCTTTCAGCTTCTCCCTGAGCCTCTGATCCGGGTGAGAGCTCTGCCGGGCCTGGGGCACAGCCTGCTGGGGCCTGGAGCCCCCTTCTGGCAGCCATCAGCATCGTGGGCACAACATCAGGACGGAGAGGAGGGGGACTGGCTGGTCCGTGAAACCGGCTGAGCTGAGGCCCAAAGAGAAAAAGGGCCTCTGATTGTGGCGAAAGACACCTAAAGAAAGGATAGAGTAGAGATGGGTGAGACATGCCTTAAAAGGCCCGTCAGGTTCAAAGCACCCACGTGCTCGCACCCACTCACGTACCCGTGACAGACGCTCACTTCCTCCCCCGCACCTACCTCAACAGCCAGCTCACTCGTCATCACTGACACTCAGCGTGCCATACCCACTGCCTGGCACCACGTCTGCACATCTACAGGTGGAGTGAACCTGGGCCCGGGCCCTTCCTCCAGTCCTTCAACCCCCAGGGCCTGACCTAGGGCTGGGCTTGGCGAGAGTGGCCGCCACTCAGAACCAGGGTCCCCCCGAGGACAGGCTGCCCTGGGCCTGCAGATGCAGAGAGCACCCTAGGCTTTGGTGAGAGGGAGGGAGACACCCTCTCAGGTGGCAAAGGATTCAGAGGCCTTAAATGCTTGTGTCTGGTTTCCGCTTTGGAGCCAGGAGACGAAGCAGGGGCTGTTTTTTCCGTTTCTGGCCCTTTGTGCCTCCCCTTCCCCCACTTGTCATTCCCCAGGCTACCATGAGCCAGCCTGAGTGACCTTCCTGTTTTGGGCTCAAGCTCAAAAACACTTTCTTAGCTTTAGGGGGGGAAAAATGTCCAAGGGCCCAGGGTGGAGTCCGGGCTCACTCCCTTCAACCCCAGATGGAAGCAGAATTCACTGAGCGCAAACGAGTGGATGGCAGAACTACAGGCCCAACTCCAGAAGCCTGTCTGGGAGGCAAGGACCAGCGTAGGAGCAGAGAACTATTATAGAAGAGTGGGACTTGGTACGGTCTTGTGTGCCCCGTAAGGACAGTACCTGGGGCTTCTGCCCCCACTTGGGGTCCAGTGAACTGGACTCAGGCCCAGCTGAGGAATTGCAGAGAAGTAGGGGAAGACGGGCTGGGGAATGTTGTGCTTCCCTTTAGGAGTAAAAGCAACTATTACTGATCATCTGTTGTACGCACGGGGTACTTACTGTCACAGTTATGTAGGGTTTCAGCACATTTATCCATTCAGTGAGGTAACAGGCCAGGAGAGTCTGTGGAGGTCACACCCGACATCCAAACACAAATCGAGACAAAAGGCTGAAATCAGGGTGGGAGAATGGATATTTAGAACTGCAGGAGCCACCTTAGCATCTCCCACATCTTTATTTTCCAGATGAGGACGCTGAGTCTCACAGAGGCAAGGCGACTTCACTACACTCTTGCTTCAGTCAGCCGGTGCCCTGACACCCGCCGTCACACAGCCATGTGCCCCGGAGGAGTCCGCCTGTCTCCCACACGAGAAGCTGTCCCCCGCTTCCAGGGAGGGCTCCCTCAAATTCAGCACTTCCTTTCCCTGGACTGGGAAAGGAGCCCTTCACCAGGAGCACCAGGGTGGGGTTATTTTTAGCTCCCTTCAGCAGACCTGAGACCGAGTCAGCGTGCCGTGCCGGAAACCACAGCCCCGTCTTGGTTGTTGTTCCTTCATACTTGAGCTTCAAGCTTCCCCCCAGACTTCTTGCTCTGCCGTGGGCCTTGCTTTGAGTCCAGCATGTGGTGGGCCATCATGTTGGATACATGGACACCGAGACTAGTGGAGGATCCCAGCCTCCCCACAGCAGAGACACCCCACCACCACCAGAACCACTCCTGTCACTCTGCCAACAGTCCCTTTGTTCTTCCCTCTCCACAGGCAAAGAGCAGAAGGAGACCAACATCGAGTCCATGAAAATGGAGGCAAGTGCTTCCCTCAACCCCCAGGGGCTCTGTGGATCCTGATTCTAGAAGGAACCCACCGCTCTGACCTGGCTGTGGCGAGTGTGTGAGGGGGAACCTGGGGGTGGGAGCCCTCCCTGCCCCCTTTTTACATGACCCTCTGTGAGAAGAAGAGGAAGTGGGTGTGGAGGTTGGAAGTCCCCCAGCAAGGCAGCCAGCTGGTCCCCCTCCAGGGAAGGCGCACCTCCCCTCACATCCAGATGCCCCCACCCCCACACATCCCTCACTTCTCTTGCCTGGGCAGGGCTTGCCCAGCCCTCATGGGCCTGGCATCTCTGACTGGAATCAGAGTTCCTGGGTTCTGTTTGGTGTCCCTCATTGTCCCCGTCATGAGGAACAAGCCCAACAAGGTGGCTGCCAGTGTCCATATTAATGCCTGTCTGTCTATCTGTCTGTCCCCTCTCTGTCCTAGGGCTCCCGGGGCCGGCTGCGGGGTGGCTTGGGCTGGGAATCGAGCCTCCGACAGCGGCCCATGCCACGGCTCACCTTCCAGGCGGGGGACCCCTACTACATCAGCAAGCGCAAACGGGACGAGTGGCTGGCACGCTGGAAAAGGGAGGTGAGATGCCTTCTGGCCTGGGCCCCCGGCCCTTCTTGTGAAGCTGGAAAACCTAAAGTTTGGCCACGCTGTCCTCTGGAGCTGCTGTCTGGCTCAGAATGAGCCAGTTTCTTCTTCAGCTTGAGGGAACAGCCTGATCTCTGGACAATGACTGGTTCTGTCCACAAATGGTGATTGAATCATTGCTGTGCACCAGGCACTAGGCCGTGGGTATACATGGTACCTGGCCCTCTGGAGCTGACATTCCTGTGGAGCAGATACAAGTAAATGGGGATACAACAGAGGGTAGCAGAGACAGCTTGTCGGGAGAGGCTTCTTGGAGCAGGTGGCATTTACATTGGGATCTAAAGGAACAGAAGAACTGCCTATGCAAGGAGTCAGGTAGAAAAGAGCCTTCCGGGAAGAGAAAATAGCCCAAGTAAAGTTCCAGCTTGTTGACAAATTCAAAGAGGAGTTTGCATAGGAAACTGGCGAATGAGTGAGCGTCCGGGAGAGGGACCAGGTGAGGTGAGAGGTGAGCAGGGCCATGTGGATCCTGGGCAAACGCTGGTCCAATTCTGAAGTACACAAGGAAGCCATAGGAGGTTTGCAAGCATTTGATGTGGGAGTGTTTTCTGTACCGGAGTGGAAATGATTTGATATGGACTAAGGTGGCCTTGTACTTTGAACATGTAGCTAGGAGACTCTATTCCTAGGAAAGGGATGTCATGCTTGACAAGATGAAGGGTCAGCAAAGGAGAGGAAGGACTCCCAACTGCACTGACAGAGTGACTCCAGCAATGGCCTCTCGTATGTCAGAGATGATGAGAATGGTATAAGATAAGCAGGGCTCAGGCCAGTGTTCATAGGCCAGAGTCATATTTGAGTCAACACACCTAACAAGACAAGAGCACAACAAGGTAGCATCAGAGAGAAAGGGATAGGTTAATTTGGAGACAGAATCAGTGGATGAGCTGATGGGTAGGAGATATGCGGGAGGGTTGAGGAAAGGAAGAACTCAATTTCTAGGGACACGGCCAGACACCTGGGTTACTGGTTGTAGTGTTGATATGAACAGGTTGGGGACAAGTTGAGGGTGAGATGATGTGGTGCCTGTTAGGCCTCCACGTGGAGGTACCACGTTGCAGGTAGACGTGTCTTCCTGGGGCTCAGAGGAATCTGACTGCAGATAAAAATGTATGCGTCATGCACAGAACTCTGGCATACAAATCCATGGAAACCCATGAGCTCATCTAGAAGGAGAGAGAAGAGGCAGAGTCCCTAGACTGGGGCGACAGAAACCCCACCATGTGGAGGCCAGACACAAGGGATGCTGTAGACTACAGGGACTAAGAAGGCAAGCTTAGGAGGGAAACTAAGAAAGCAGGGTGTCAGGAAGGAGAATGTTGTGAGTCTTGTGGAAAGCTGCGTTCGTGAGCCGTGCCCAGTGCTGGTGACTCTTCTAGGAAAAGCTTCTGCGGGACCAGGGGAGGAGAGAGTGTGAACCATGCTCTGGAGGGAGGACTCCAGGAGCAAGGGAAAGTGGAGACAAAAAGACCAAGGAGTGAGTTCAGCCCACCAAATGCTGTTTTATATTCTCTTGCTTTCTTGTAAGTTTGATTAATAGGGGTACAGAGACTAGGGGGTGTTGACATGCTGCAAGTGGGAAGGTTCAGGGAACTGTGGTTAATAGCCATCACATGGGGCATTTCACAGGCACCCTTGTTTACCTCGAGCCTGTAAACGAGGGCGGTACCCCATTTTACATCGTGTGAGAGTTTGCTCTAGAAAAACCAAGTGAAAACAAGGTGAGAATTTGCCTACTGATTATTTGAATCCCTTTAAGATCCAGAAAGGCAGAAATTCTTCTCTTGGGAGAGCCTAGAAGAAGGGAGCTAGTCTGAGGTCTGGGGAGAAAATTGTACTTAACTGGGCATATAAGTGTTCTCTTTGGGGTGAAAATTCAGGCTTTCTCTCCCTCAGTTTAACTGTTGTGGCGCTAGGGCCCTTAGAATGTGGATGGGAATGACTTTGCTTTTTTAGCCCTCCTGTCATAGGCTCCCATTTCTGTTCATTAGTCTCAGGGTGTCAGCCTTGACCTGCAGGCTTCTGGGATATGTGGGTGTACCTGTGTTGTGCAGGGTCAGCTGAGTCACCACCTCCCACATGCGTTTTTCTCCTGCAACGCGTCCTGCCTCCCTGGCACCTTGTTTAAAAATTTTGAAGGTGTCAGCCTTGACCCACTGGTAGACTGTAGGGAGTTGCACTGCTAACCCAGACTCAGCGTCTCTCTCATGTTTCAAATCCACCAGTGGCTCTTGGGGGTTGTGGCGGAAAAGACTATCTCCTCCTATACAATTTACAGCCTCTGAAAACTTGCTGGAGGGTCAGCTATGAGTTGGTTCACAACACAGCAGCATTTAACAACATAGATGATGTATCATGTGTTTATTCTCCCTAAAAGAAGCAATATTGAGGCTTCTCCTCAGTTACAATTAAAAAAGGATGTCTTTTCTTAATCCACAGGAAACATGTACGATAATTGATAATAGTACACTATCTCAACTTTATATTTTCTGTTCAAATGTTAAATGGTTCTTGTTATGAACATTTTGAAGCAACTAGTGCATTGAGCCCCCGTCAACAATCATAAACACTTTTCTACGAGAATAATGGCACCTCCTGCCCCCTAGTCCCCCCCAGTAAAGTCACTCAGTGAGTAGTAATAAAAAACTAAAAAGTGTATTTAATTTATAGAATTTCCAGGGTGTATAACCTGATAAGAGGTGGAGAACCAGAAACAAAATCTGTTTTCTTTTAATGAAGTTATTCCTTATTCCTTTAATGTAAAGATATATAATCTATATAAAGATATTTAATATAATGTAATGAAATACATCCTAAAGAATTCCATGTCTTCCAGCTACAATTTTCAGAGCTACTCTTTTCCTCTTTTGAAATCAGAGGACTGGCTGGTATACAAACTCACACAGCAAATGGAAAATGAGGTTGGACTAGATTAGAATTTAGGTTTTCTAACTCCTATGTTAAGGGAGACAGGACACATCCCTGGCGTACACCCTTCCTGATTTTGAACCATGCAGTGTTTCCTTGCTCTGTTCTGACGACTGCCTCTTGGGTCAAGTACAGGTTTCTCATTAGCATGATCAAGTGTTCTGGGATTCCCATTCTTCTCAGAGTCAACCACAGATTGTTACGATCCACACAGTCAAACGCCTTTGCATAGTCAGTGAAACACAGATAGACATTCCTCTGGTATTCCCGGCTTTCAGCTAAGATCCATCTAACACTAGCTACAATATCCCTAGTACCATGGCCCCTTCTAAACTCAGCCTGGATTTTGGCAGTTCTCTGCTGATGTGCTGCTCCAGTTGTTTTTGGATAATCTTCAGTAGAATCTTGTTTGCATGTGAAATCAGTGATATTGTTCTGTAGTTTCCACGCTCTGTTGGGTCGCCCTTCTTTGGGATGGGAACAAATATAGATATCTTCCAGGGGGGGCTGGGCTCTATGAGGAGTAAGGTGGGATCAAGATTGGTGGACAATCTATCAACAATTTGCGATATGCAGATGACACAACCCTGCTTGCTGAAACTGAGGAAGCTTGTTACAGAGGGTCAAGGACTGCAGCCTCCAATATGGATTGAGACTCAATGTCAAGAAGACAAAGATGCTCACCACTGGACCGACCAATCGGCAGCATCAGGATGGATGGTGAAGAGATTGAGATTGTACACAGCTTTACTTTGCTTGGCACCACAGTCAACACTCTTGGCACCAGTAGCCAGGAAATTAAAAGACGTATTGCCATGGGAAAGTCTGCTGTTAGGGAACTCTCCAAAGTACTGAAGAGCAGTGGTGTCTCTCTGGAGACTAAGGTGCATCTGATACAGGCCATGGTCTTTGCAATCACTTGTTATGCATCAGAGAGTTGGACAATGACTAAGAAGGATAGGAGAATAGATGCCTTTGGGTTTTGGTGCTTGAGAAGAGTATTGAGGGTACCATGGACTGCTAGGAAAACAAACGATTCATCCTGGAAAGGGTTAAACCGGGCGGCTCCTTGGAGGCAAGGATTCTGAGGTTTCGTTTAACATACTTTGGACATGTTGTGAGGAGAGACCGGTCCTTGGAGAGGGACATCATGCTTGGGAGGGTGGAGTGACAGCACAGGAGGGGAAGGCCCTCCATGAGGTGGATTGATTCAGTGACTGGGGTAATCGGGATGGGAGTGTCAGAGGCAGTGCGATTGGCACAGGACAGAGTGGAGTTTAGGGCTGTTGTACATAGGGTCGCTATGAGTTGCAAGCAACTTGATGGCACATAGCAACAACAACAACAACAACATGTTAAGGGAGCTCTGGTGGCCTAGTTGTAAGAAGCTGCTCTGCAATCCCAAAGGCACGCAGTTCAAGGCCAACTGCTGCTCTTCAGGAGAAGGATAGTCTCCTCCTGTGTGATTAACTGCCTCTGAAAATGGGCCGGAGGGTCAGCTATGGGTCACTTCTGACTTGACAGCACATAAAAACAAAAACCAAAAGCTCCTGTGTTGACCCTCGCCATCTATTCCACCCTCGGCCCTCCTGGGCTATGTCGGGAGACTAGAGGGGCATCAGAACGAAACAAAGCAAAGCAGAGCAGAAAACCAAACTGGCTGTCGTCGGTCAGTTCTGACGCATGAGACCTATGTGTATCACAGTCGCTCGGCCTCCATAGGGTTTTCAGTGGCTGATTTGTCAGAAGTATACCACCAGGCCTTTCTTACAAGGCAGTTGGGTGGACTTTGCTTAAGCACCTCTTGTGTGTTAACCACTTGTGTTCCTAGGGAGACTCCTAGGAAGATGCTCTCTTGGTATTTATTGTTCTTGTTCAAAACTCACGACCACAAAGTTGCTTCCAGCTTACAGTGGTCCTCCACTGGCTTTCTGTCCTAACAAGGAGACTGTCCATCTTCTCCAGCTGATGAATTGGAGCCTTTTGGTTAGCGGCACAGCCTGCCTGCTGAGGCCTGAGCCACCAGAACTCCTTCTGCTGTTCTTAGTCACCATTTAGTAGATGTTCAACTCTTAGCAACCTCCTGGAGCAGAAAAGAACCATCCTGTAGGATTTCCTATCCTCATATAAACATGCAAGGGAGGAAGCTGATTAGGAAGGACTGAAGAAGCATGGACGTATTTGAGTAGGGGTGTTGGTGAAGAATGTTGACTATTCTGTGGAGAGACAGAGGACTAAGCAGTCTGCCTTGGAAGGAGTACAGCTGAGAGTGCTCCTTGGAAGTCAGGAGGTGAGACTTGATTCCTCTCACTTGCTTTGGACATGTTATCAGGATGGAGAAGGACATCAAGCTCAGGAATGTAGCAGGCCAGTGAGAAAGAAGTAGGCCCTCAGGAGATGGAGTGACAGAGTGACGACGGTTCAGACACCACAAGGATTATGTGGATGGTGCGGGGCCCTGGGTTACACAGGGTGACTGAGTCTGTGAGATCTTGATGACACACAACAACAACAACAACAAAAACAGCCCCAACACAAGCAGGTTGCCGGAGCTGCTGGGTGGGTTTGGCCCACTAATTTTTTGGTTAGCAAACAGGTACTTAGGCGTTGTGCTGTATGCCTGCAATAACAAAAATGTTCAGAAAGCACGAGTAGCTTTGAAGATCCCCAGGTCCCCCTTAACTGAAGGGTGATCTTGTCCCTCTCTGGCCTGTTTCCTAAATGTCTTAGAATGTGAAGAATGCATCTGCCTTTCTGGGTTTATCTTTGTCTTATGGCATTTGATTTCACTGCAGTTATCTCCCGAGACCTTCCTGGAGTTGGCACTCCTTGCTCCTTCTCCAAAGGTACCTCCTCGCATCCTCCTCTTCTGCTGTCCCCAACTTCTGCTCTCTGCCCTCTGGGGTTTGCTCCCACATTCACCCCCTCCTCCCACACAAGGGAAAGGGTCCTGTTCTGGGGAACTTCCCATGGTTCAGGATCCAGCTCAGCCGTTCCCCACGCAATGTACCTCGAAGGCTTAGCTAGCATGTCCTCACCCCAGAATAAGACCTAAATTTCCCCTGCTCTCTTGATCCCCAGTCCCCCCAGATCCCCACGATGAGCTCTGCCTTCCGGTCTCCCCACATACTTCAGGAGCCCTTTCTTCAGCTGACTTCCAGAACCTTCCACATTCTCATACAGTGCCAGATCCTGGGGCTCCAGGAAGCGTGGAGGAATCCTCTTCATCCTTAGAGAGGAGGCAGGTCCCTGGCACCTGTAGGAAGGGCAGTGCCCTGAGTAGGGCCATGGGCCAGCTCTGCCAGGGCTCAGCCACACTGCAACAGGAAGTCGCTTTGACTTTTAAAGGATGGTCTGGAATTTAGGAAAGGCGAAGGACGGGCTTTCTGGAAAGAGACAGAGCATGTGCAGAGGTTCCCAGGCACAGCATTTTCTAGAGTGGAAGTTTACTGTTGTGGAGCACAGAGCACCAGGAATGTGATCGGGAAGTGGAGCTCCCTCTCAGAGCCCGGGAGCAGGAAACAGCTTCTAGGCTACACAACTCCCTCCCCTGGTCCCCGCCTGTGACCAAAGCCAGGCTCATCTTCCCCCCGAATGCTCTTCTCAGCCCAATTTCCTTATCCTGTGCTCACTATCATGGTTCGTCTGTCCATCTGTCAGTCCATCATGGTTGAAATCTACTCTTTATTAAGATCTGTCTATTGACTACCTCCTCAGACTTGCTTCCTCTTGAAATTTAAGGCTTATACTGTCACACAGTGAAGTGAAATTGAAAGCAAGTATTTAAGTAAGGAGAGTGGAGCAACTCTTCCTTCCTAGAGCTGAAGTGGGGATTCCTGCTGGTGCTGGGAGGCGGCTGTTCCCAGTCTACTCCACCTCCTAGTCCTTTCACCTGTTTGCTGATCTTTCTCAGGATTCAATTCTGCTTTAATCAAGACCTAGGAGCCCTGCTGGCATCCTGGATTAAGTGTTGGGCTGTTAGGTGAAAGGCTGACAGTTTGAAGGTATCAGCTGCTCTGTGGGAGAAAAATGAAGCAGTGTGCTTCAGTAAACATTTACAGCCTCGGAAATGGCACAGTTCTTACCTGGCCTTGCAGGTTGCTGTGAGTTGGAAGTGACTTGACAGCAGTGAGTTTTGGGGATCTTAATCATGACCAGATCCTGCTCTAGAACCTGCAATGATTTCCCATCATCTCTCTCTCATCATGTCAGAATTCTTCTGTCGGTTTCTCAAGACTTCAGCCCTCACTGTGATTTCCACCACCCTCCTCCAATAGGGAAGAGTTCTAGTGGCTTAGTGGTAAGGAGTTTCACTGCCAACCCAGGGGCTCATGGTTCAAATCCACCCGGAGCTTTTGGGAGAAAAATGAGCAGTCTCCTCTTATACCATTTACTGCCTCTGAAAACCCGCTAGAGGGTCATCTGAGTCGGTTTTGACTTAATACTATATAACAACAGCCTCTAAGAGGAAGGTCCTTTATGAGGGACCAGTCTCCTTTTTAGATTTTTTAGATTTGCTGTGCTCATTCCTTCCTACACACCATTATTCATGTTGTACCCTATTCATTTTCCAGGACTGAATCCAAGACTTGTCTCCCTTTCCAGGGAGCTTTCCAGGATTTCTCCAGTTCACAGTGACCTCTTTCCTTCTCTAGACTCTTGTAGTAAGCCTTGTTATTAATAACTACTGATGGATTTGGCACCCAAGTTCATTTCATATGAGTTTTCATTAAGTGTTTTTTACATGTTAGTTACATCTTCTCCCATCATATCCACCATGGTATTGGACAGGGAGAATAGGGTCAATGAATTCCTATTAGTTGACGAAGCAGTTGGAAAGTTAGTGACTAGGGAAGCGCTCTCAGAGGTTTCAGCCAAAAGGAACTCGGTTCGGATCCACCAGCTGCTCTGCAGGAGTAGGTTGGGCAATCTCCCGTGCTGTTCACTGCTTCTGAAAACCCACTGGTGGGTCCGCTTTGGGTTGGTTTTTTATTAATTTTCATAAACATTTACAGAGATGTTGGGTTTCCATTCATTCATTGTTGCACTATTCTCTCTACCCTCCTCCCAGTTTGTTCTTGTCCAA
>NW_006399759.1:9018767-9055815 GCF_000299155.1 Elephantulus edwardii
GTGTGTGTGTGTGTGTGTGTGTTGCTGGGTTTGGGTTATTTGACATAGATGCTGACAAGTATACCTAGAAAATAGTTGAGGGACGGTGGGCCAAGAGACCAATGTGATGTTTGGTCAAGAGTCTTCTCCACCCTGATTTTAGGAGGAGGACGTAGAGGGCCCAATTCCTCTTCCCAGGAAAATGGAATTCCTAGGCTCCTGTCCTCGTAATAATTATCAGAACAAAACAGACACTGAAGGTGTGTTGTAGGTGCAGGACACGCACCTCACACTTGTACCTTCATTAGTGAGTCTGACGAGGCTCTCAGGCCTAGGCTGAGTGCAGTCACTTAGCCACTGGGGCTTGAAGACTCCCAGTGTGTTCAGTACTTACCCTTTTCATGCTCCATTACAGCCCACTGATGCTCTCACTCTCACATTCATCTCTGCAGCTCAACCAGATTCTCAGTTATTTCATGGCAGGGACGACATTTCCCACTGTTCCAGACTCCCAACCTGAAGACAGGGACCCTTGACTCCCAGCCTTACACTCTATACGTTGCTCCTTGCCAGGTGCCTTCAAGTCAGTTTTGATTCATTGCCATTCCATATGACTGTAGGACAGCCCCATGGGCGAGGATCTTCATGCGATTAGATCATCAGCTCTTGATCCCACAAAGCTGCTGGGTGGGTTTGAACCACCGACCTGTGGTTAGCAGGCAAAGGCTTAACCATTACACCACCAGACTTCCTTTACTAGATGATTAATAAATAGTAAATAGGGATGATGTCAAATAACAGGGACCCCAGAAATCAGAGTCTCTCTTCTTCTCCTCCTTCCCACTTCCCTCGATTTACTCAGACACCCCAAAACTCAAACTGCCCAGCAGGTGCCAAAGCAAATAGGAAAGGGCATTATGGGAGAGTGGAGAGCTGTTTACCATTGCCTGCTCACTGCTGTTAGCTACCTGCTCCCCATGCGCTCATGGCGAGCCCTCGTGGTACAGATTGGAGCAGAATCCCATAAGATTTATTTACTTGGCTCTAGTCTTCTAAGAGGCATAGCCCTGTTCTGTGCGTTGCTATACAGAGGTACCTCCTGGTTGTTGTGATGCTAAACACTGTGACACTGAGGTGTCCATTGTGATAATGGTTACCCATGGCAGACAGTGTTTGGTGGAGCTTCCTGATTAAAACAAACTTGGAAGCAGGAGTGGCATCCACTTCTTAAATAGCTTGCCTTTGGAAACACTATGAACTTGGAGAAATGATGAAAGTTATACAAGTGTTCAGGTCATTAGTTCATAGGGTCGCTATGAGTCGTCTACGACTCAACAATACTCAACAACAACAACAACAACAATCTTCAAAGAGGGGAGCACTGGTGGCATAGTGTTAAGGAGTTGGGCTGCCAACCTGAAGGCACCTAGTTCAAAACCATCAGCTGCTATGTGGGAGAAAGATAGACAGTCTCCTTCTGTATAATTTACAGCCTCTGAAAACCCACTGGAAAGTCGGTCATGAGTCCATTCCAGATCAACGGCACGCAACAAAAAGAGTCTTTGTAGAAGCAAGTTGCTGAGCCTTTCTTTAGTGGATCCACTGGAAGAATTTGAACCCCCAACTTCTAGGTTAGCAGTCTGCGGCAAAACACTTGTACTATCCATGCACTTTCTTGTGATGGGACCTTGGGTGTCACTTAGCCTTGAGGATGTCTTTTCCCTGGGGCAAACTGGGCTGCACTGTGTGCTCCCAGGGGTGTCTGTCTCCATGAGAGCGGCCCTCAGCAGCTTGTTCACCTCTCCTCAAGCCTAGCTGGTTGCGTGCAGCCTCCCTGGGCACCTCTGCCCCCAGGGCTCGACTGGGAGTAGGCACTTCAGACAGTTTTGTTAAATGAATGAATAATTCTGATCTCTCAAAGTTATGTAGATTACTAAATACATACATAATATTTAATCCTCCTAGTACAGAGCTAGCATATAGCTGCTCAGTGATTTTCTTTAAAAGTGTTAAAAAAATGATGTATTACCAAAATGCATTCTTCTTTTTAAAAAAAGCCCGCCCCCTTTCCCCTAGGATTTTAATTCTTTCACTAGACGTACTAAGTGTTAATTTGGAATATATACATCTCCATTTTCTTCTATACATCTGCGTGTGTGTGTGTGTTTGTGTGTGTGTGTAAATATGTAATTTTGCTTCACAGTTGCATATATATGGAACCACACTGTAGTTTCGTTTTACAGCTTGGTTTTTCACTTACAATAAGTCTTGGCAATGTAGCCACATAATTACTATCATATTCTACCATATGGACTACCATGATTTTACTTCATCATTCTTTTATTGGTGGGTATTTGTGTTGTTTGCAGTAATTTATTGTATCAACATTGCAGCACCCAATATCCTTGTTCATGCCTCTTTGTGCATCTGTGTTTCTCAAGATAGATGCTTAGAAAGAAACGTGCTAAGTTGAAGGGGATGTGCTTTATACATTTTCTAAAATCTCCCAAATTGCTCCTAAAAAACAAATCCCCACTCAAACCACCACCCACTTATACTCCCATGAACAGGATTTGAGAAGACGCCTACTTTTGCCAGCGTTAATATTTTGTTAATCTACCGGGTGGGAAAATGGTGTCTTGTTTGTTATTTTAATTGGCATTTCCCAGATAATAAGTGAGGTTGAGCATCCTCTCATGTGTTTATTGGCCATTTGTGCTTCCTCTTCTGTGAGCTCAGCAAATGTTGCTTCCCCTTGCTTTACGACCCTGCGGTCTCAACAGACTGTGCTTCCTGTCCGCCCTGGGGAGGGTGTTGAGAGGGTCCACGCCTGCCGTGCCAGATTCCACTTAATAAACAAGCTCTAAGCACCTAATAAGTAGGGGGCATTGTGTTAGGAACCTGGGGAATAAAGAGAAGAGCAACGTGTGACCTCCTTTAGTCTAGTTAAGGAGACTTGAGAAATGATAGCACAGTAGACTGACAAAGGCTAATGCACCAAATTATGAGCAGAGTATACGAGTAGCAATTTTAGGGTACAGTGGCTGGCCGGCAGCCATTTCTTGTGTATTTGTCATCTGAAAAGGAAAGCCTGAACATCTGCCTGTTGGCTTCAAACATAACATCACCCCTCAAGGAAATGGTGGCATGTGGAGCAGGTCTGGTAAGTGTACTTCACCAAAGGGCTAAACCCGTTTTAAAGGGACTCCTGTGACAGCCTGTGTACAGCCGTGATTTCCAGAGCTGGCCTTTAGGATTAGGCTGTGAAATTGTCATCATAGAGACTCCAGTTGTCCTTTAAGTGGCCAGGATGTTTGCAGACTGGGGTATCCCCTCATACTAGGGCACCAAGGAAAGAGCTCTTCAATCCAGCCCCACTTTTTACTGGTGAGGAAATGAGAGAGTGTAGTAACTGGCCCAGTCTCCCATGGCCGCTCAGCCCCATCTGCATGAGATTCTGACTGTACTGACTTCCTACATTGTGCCAGACGCGATGCAAAGAACATTACCGCACCATAATCCTAAAATAAACAGTGCTCACTGCCATTGAGTCTGTTCCAACCCAGAATGGGCAGTCTCCTCCCATGCGATTTCCTGCCTCTGAAAACCTGCTGGAGGGTCCACTGTGGGTCAGCTCTCAACTGACGGTGCACAGTGACAAGCAACCCTATAGGACAGAGAACGGTCCCGTAAGATTTCCAAAGCTGTAGGAAGCTGACTGCCACATCATCCTTCAACAGAGTGACTAGGAGGCTTGAACTGCCGACGTTTTGGTTATCAGACAGGTGCTTTAACCATACAACCACCAGAGCACCTTCATTTAATAAAAGAGGCGTCTTACCTCTTTCTTACTAACTGGAACCCAAGATCCCCTGGATAGGGAGGTAAGAGAAGAGCCACATGAACACCCTGGTGGAGCGACCCAGTGGGCTGAACTGCACTCAGAGCGATGCTGCTTCTGTCTTGCACTCAAATGCCTTAGCTGCGACTCAGCCTTCCTGGTTTCCAGTCTTGGGCTCTGAGATAAAAGTACAAAGTTAGAATAGAGGGAGACAGCGGCCCAGCCTGTTAGCCTGCCACCTCCTCTCCTGTCTCCCAGGGCCGGTTGTGCAGGCCAGTCTGCCCCCTCCTCACTGAGGGTCTTTTTCCACTGACATGGCCCATCCTCTCATACCCCGACCACTCCCCGCTGTGTACCACTCCTTTAACTCCGGCCCTGGTCTTGCCGTTTTCTCATGATCATACATATTACATTGAGAAATTGGATTACAAGAATGTTGGAATGAGATTCAGGAGACCTGGTTTCTGGTCTCAGCTTCTGCCACTGATTAGCGGATCAATTTGAGGAGGGCTTCTTCCTCCTCTCTGCGCTTTTGTTTCCTCTTTGGTAATATGATAGAAATAGGTTAGGTGACCCCAGAGATTCTAAAATGTCATCATTTTCTATTTTTAGGATGGGAAGCTTGGTCTACAGTTCATTAATCTCTAATACTGCCGTGTACATACATTCAAAGTAAATTACTTGAATGATTTCTCAGACCTCACACATATATCCAGAGATATATACATCGATTCATCTTTATAAGTTTAAAAACAACAACAACAAAAAGCTTGCATAAAATCTGCTGTTTGGAGCTAGCATTTGAAGTTCTATTTCTCCCCTTGGCAGTCTTTGCATGATCGTCTCCCATTTTATGCTCAGCTCATAAGACGCTCATCTTTAGAAGCCTGTGCTGAGGGATGGGGCAGTGGCTTGAGTTCACTAAAGAAGTGAGATTGTTCACAGCTTCAGTTTGCTCGGCTCCACAGTCAGCACTCTTGGCAACAGCAGCCAGGAAATTGAAAGACCTATTGTTGGGAGCTCTGGTGGCTTAGTGGCAAGAAACTGCACTGTAATCCCAGAGATATGCGGTTCAAATCCACCAGATGCTCTGCCGGAGAAGGAGGGGCCATCTCCTCCTGTACCAGTCAGATCCAATTTGACAGTACGTACACACACAGAGAAAATAATAAAATAAAAAAATTTTTTTTTAAAAAAAAAGACGTATTGCGATGGGAAAGTCTGCTGTTAGGGACCTCTCCAAAGTACTGAAAAGCAATGGTGTTTCTCTGGAGACTAAGGTATGTCTGATACAGGCAATCACTTGTTATGCGTCAGAGAGTTGGACAATGACTAAGGAGGATAGAAGGAGAATTGATGCCTTTGAGCTGTAGTGCTGGAGAAGAGTATTGAGGGTACCATGGACTGCTAGGAAAACAAACAGATTTGTCCTGGAAAGGGTTAAACTGGGCTTCTTCTTGGAGGCAAGGATTCTGAGGCTTTGTCTGACATACTTTAGACGTGTTATAAGGAGGGACCAGTCCTTGGAGAGGGAGCTCATGCTTGGCAGGGTGGAGGGAGAGCACAGGAAAGGACTCTCTATGAGGTGTATTGATTCAGTGACTGGGGTAATCGGGATGGGAGTGTCAGAGGCAATGCGATCGGCACAGATCAGAGCAGGATTTAGGGCTGTTGTACATAGGGTTGCTATGAGTCGCAATCGACTCAATGGCACCTAACAACAACAACAACTTAGTTCCTATACAGGTTTCCATGTGAGCACAAGTACATGTTCTGGAATTTCCTTTCTTCTAAATGTTCTCAATATTGTGTTGTTATCCACATAGAGAACAGCCTTTGCTTAGTCAATAAAACACAGGCGCGCGCACACACACACACACGCACACACAAAAGAAGTGATGTCCCAACATCTGCCCCCTGTGTTGTAAATAACATGCCTGGTCTCCAGGGAACGGTGTCAGGTAAATCTTCCAGAACATTTCCTCAGTGCAGGGCTTCTCATTCCTGCTTTGGGATCACTACCTATCTACTATATATCTGGTCCTAACTGATAGTCTTTTCATTAGTTGTTGTTATTATATGCTATTGAGTCAGAACTAGCTGACCCTCTAGCGGGTTTTCAAAGATAATAAATCACGTGGGAGGAGATTGCCCATCCTTCTCCCTTGAAGCAGCTGGTGGATTTGAACCACATGCCTTAGGGATTGCAGTGCAGATTCTTATCACTCTGCCACCAGATATGACCATTATTTCAAAGAGTTGCCAGATGTATTGTTGTGATCATTGTTAGGTGCTGGCCAGCTAGTTTCAACCCATGGTAACGTCACGTGACAGAACAGAACTGCCCCATAGAGTCCTCAAGGCTGTCATTTGCATGGGATCAGAGCACCAGATCTTTCTCACAAAGAGTGGCTAGGGGGTTTGAACCACTAAGCTTTCTGTTATCAGCCACTTTGCCACCAGGGAGCCTCTGTTGAATGTTTGCTGAGCAAAGAAGTGCGTGCTTCATTTTTAAACATAAACCTAAAGTGACTGAGTATCCGTGTTACAGTATTTTCTAGACACTAGAGAAGTCAGAATCCCACCCTCCCTTCAGGAAGATGTGCAAGTAAACCAGTAAGCTGTGGGCTGCAAACCCCCAAAAGGGCTTTTCTAGAAAGAAGGATTTCGGGGCTGTGGGAACCCACTGGCTCTGCTTGAGCATATCTGGGAAGACTTTCAAAATAAGAGGCATCATTTGGGCCTTGACAGAGGAGAGGCATTTGTCTGACAAGGATAGTAGGGCGTGGGGAGCGCCTTGAATGGCTTCTGAGGTGGGTAGTATTCCAAGAAAGCAACATGGATACGGATCTCTGCCCTCTGGCATTTGGAGTCAGAAGTCCCTAAAAATAAAACCCGCAGTCCTTGATTCAGCTCTGACTCAGGGTGACCCTCCATGGAGTTTCTGAGGCTGTAAATCTTCACTCTGGATTTTCCTGCCCATCTTTGTCGGTGGATTTGAAAGCTCAACCTTTTGTTAGCAGTGCATTATGCAGTGTACTGTGCAATCATTGTTATGTGCCGTGAAGTCAGACCCGACTCATAGCTGACCCTCCAGTGGGGTTTCAGAGATTGTAAATTGCACCGTAAAGAGGAGATTGTGCGTCTTTCTCTTACAGAACAGTTGGTAGGTTCGAACCATCTGCCTTTGAGTTGGGAGCACAACTGCTTCCCACTAGGCCATCAGATTTTAAAAGAAGACAGAATGGATAATGAACGTTTGCATGCTTTACAGACCCATTTCTCTTCAGAGAAGGTATGGGGTAGTTTGTTGGACTCCCACTGATTAGATAAACAGTTCAGTTTGAGATTATGCACCTTAATTCAGTGCTTACCAAATGCGTGACCTTGGCAGGTGGGGGTAGAGACAGGCTGGACGTGGCCCTGTGCCCAGGCACCCACTTCCTGGGGGTGGAGGCAGGAGTGTTCATAACTAGTCTCAGTTAGGCAGTGTTGTGGGACTTGCTCTGTGCTCAGGATTCCAGGCATCTGGGAAACCAAAGGCAGTGAGCGAACCTGTCCTCAGACTTCGGAAAACATCCAAGGCGTCCTCTGAGGATTTCAGTAGGAAGCAAGGAGGAGGCATGGCATTGCAAGGAGAGGAGCCACTGAGGGGAGAGTACAGAGCGGGTGTGAAGCTTCGGGTTTGTTTAGAGAACAGAAGAAGAGCTGGTGAGCTGGGTATGAGGTTTGGAAAGGAAAGGATGTGTAATGAAAGATAAATCAGGAAGGGAACATGGTCAGCTCATCAAGGGGGCACCCCCCCTCCCAGAGGCGCATGGCCTCAGGGCCTGTTAGGAGGGCATTAACATTTGCTGAAGAGTCAAGGTAATGAGAGGCTGTTGCAGTGGCTTGTTGTGGTTGGGAAGGAAAGGAGAAGCCCGCCTTTGAGGTTTGAGAGGAAGGGAGTTATTATCTGAGATCGCAGAAGGAAAAGCAGATTTGGGGCAGGAAGGTGGGGGTGGACTTCCATTTTCATAAGAATGTGTTTGATGAACAGGAGCTTTTCGTTTCAATAAAAGCGTGTGTATATGTGTGTGTATGTGTTCCTGACAAAAATCTCTGCCTACTGATGAGATGGAAACACCAACAAGGTGGTCTGTCCATGGGGATGGGGCTGGTAGGTGCAGGAACCAAGAGAAGAGGTCTGAGGCTGCAAGCTCAGAGCAGCTGTCCATTGAGGACCAGACAGGAGGACCAGGGTGGGAAGGCACCAGCATTCACGGGCTGCTCAGAGAAGCTGTCAGCTGGTCAGTGTTTGAAGAATTTCCTGACTTGGCCAGAGGGCCCAACAGCCTGCTTCTCTAGTATCTGCAGAGCCCTTAGTAATTCCTTTCAAAATCTTCCTGGCTACCCATCCTCCCTCCTTCACATCTCAACTGACACTCTATCCCATTCCAACTCAGGAGCCCTCTCTCCTGACACCACAGTGAAGCCTGGTGCTGTTAAATGGATCCTCGGGAGAAAAATCGCGAGTCCACTTCTGTAAAAACTCATGCCATTGAGTCAGAACCAATTCCTAGCTGAGCCTATAAGCCACAAGGAAGGAGAGTGTCCATCTTCCTCCCTCAGAGTGGACGCAGACATTTAGGAAGACTCAGCCTTTGAAGTAGAAGCACAGCTTCCTGTTGACTCTACCACCAGAGTGCCCCTCTGCAGGAGAACAGCCAAGCAAATCCTAGGATGCAGATCTGCTGTGTCTCAGGGATCACTGGGTGACCCTCCAGGGAGTTTTATTAGGCCACCAGAGCTCACCAGGAGCCAGAGATCATGATGAATCAGCACCCAACCAAAAATACCCATGGCAGCTGAATGCTTGTGGTGTGTGATTGACCATTTTTCTGACTCGCTGATCTTGATTTTAAGAGAATTAACTTACTCGTTAATGGGGGCTAGGAGAGAGTGTTGTCTGTGTGGGAAAGATGGAGGGTGTCAGCAGCTCAGGCCCTAGTGAACCAAATCAGCTGGACCCCTGTATCTGAGCCTGAAAGCTCAAGGCCAGGGTCTTAGCAGTTAGGAAAATTGGCCCAGCAATGGCAGATGGAGCCCAGGGCATAACAGGCAGGCCCTCCCAGCAGGTGGAAAGCAGCTCCAGGCCCAAGGTGGGGCCTGTGGTTATGGCAGACTAGATGAGACCCAAACACCGGACCCCACAGACGCTGTACCCATTTCGTCATGGGCCCCACTTTCTGGGTCACCTAACCTCAGCTCCTCTCCTTGGTGGCCCTGGCTGGCCTTCCTCGATATCCCCATTCAGCTGTGAGCCTTCCTTGACTTCTGTTCCTCGTACCTGCTCCTTTAACAACTCTGCCTACGACACGTGACTCTCCCCTGTTCCTCTTCAGTCAGTGCATGGCAGGCTGTATAAATATTTTTCTTTGCACATCCAACTCAGATGGTTTAAACAAAACTAGGAGTAAAACAGTGCAATCTTCTGTATATTTGAAACTAGATGTTCTTAAGAAAAGGCAACTCTATGGGCCAAGCACAATCCATTTGAACTTGGTTTATAAGTAATACTGAGGATGTGGTTTGAATTCTTTTGCCTTAAGAGTGGGTTTGTGTATTATCCCATCAGACATGGGGTGGGGGCTAAGATGCATTAAAAATGCCTGTTCCCAGGCATCATTCTGAACCACTGTAGCAGAATCTCAGGGGGCTGGGCCTGATAATCCTGTTGTTTTTAAAAAGCTAGCTGCCCAGGTGGTCCGGGGGTTTAGGAAAGTTTGAGAAGCACCAGACTCTTGATGATTAGAAACAAACCAAACCGGACATAAAGAAGATTCCCCAAAAGATTAATTTCTTAAATATCAGTAAATGCATTGGGATGTGCATTTTTTGTATCATCAACATCAGTGATTTGCAACATCAGAATCACCTGGAGTTTTATTTGTTTTGTTTTTTTCAATCATGATCAGGACCCTTGTTGTTGTTGTTATGTGCTGTCTAGTCACCTGCGACTCATAGTGACCCTGTGTACAACAGCCCTGAATCCTGCTCTATCTTGAGCCAGTCTTACTGTCTTTGACACATTTACCCCCATTACCCCAGTCACTGTGTCAATCCATCTCATCAAGGGTCTTCATCTCTTGCACTCTCCCTCCACTCTCCCAAGAATGACATCCTCCTCCAAGGACTGGTCCCTCCCTGGAACATATCCAAAGTATGTCAGACGAAGCTTCAGAATCCTTGCCTCCAAGGAACACTCTGGTTTCACCCTCTCCTGGACAAACCTGTTCCTTCTCCTAGCAGTGCGTGGTATATTCAACACTCTTCTCCAGCACCACAGCTCGTCCTTCTATCATCCCTAGTCATTGTCCAGCTATCTGATGCATAGCAAGTGATTGCAAAGATGGCCTGGATCAGGTGCACCTTGCCCTTAACTGGGGTAAAAGTCCTCAAATCAGGTGTAAACGAGTCAAATCCAGCTGGATTCCTGGGCTCGCCACCCTGCTATGCCCCTGTGTCAGAGCAGAGCTATGCTTATGAGGATGACAATGGCTGACTTTTCAGTAGGCTCTCAAGCCTTTCTGTTGAAGCACCCACCTCTGGGTGGGCTCCACCTTCCAGCTTTTCTATGTGCATCAGAGCGATTGAACCACCCAGAACCCCTGCTTAGGATCAGTTGTATCTGGATCTTAACAGTGGATCCCAATGGTATGCATTCAAGGGACAGCTGGGGTCTAGACTTTCCCCGCAATACAGACAGGTTTAAGGGGAGGAAGAGGACCAGAAAGGAATGGGTACTAGGATTCAGATGTTTTCTTTGGGATGGAGATGAGGCACTCCTATTGCCTTCAATAACAGTTCTCATTCACGATGCCTGTTGGCTGGGCTCTTCCTGGGGTCGTCTTTGGAGCCTGGCTCTGTGTGCCTGAATCTGAATGGTAATGGCTTGGGCTTTCCCCTTCAACCTCTAGAGCAGGAAAAGGATAGGGGGAAGTTGGAAAAACAACTGAGGATTTTAAGGTTTACCTGATTTCGTCCCCTTACTGGTCTCTCTGCTGTCCAGTATGTAAAGAGACCACACCCACATGTTCCAACAGCATTTCATGGCCATCTAGTCAGGACCGACTCATAGCTGAACCCCCATTGGGTTTCCACACAGGAGAATGCCCCTGTTTTTTGTGAGGAGCAGCTGGTGGATTTGAACTGCTGGAGACAGACATAGCCTTTAGGTTAGCAACTCAGCTCCCTACAGAGAAGGCCAGAACTTCTAATAATGTCCTAAAGCAAGCTTATTGTAGAGTTCCTCCCTCTTTAAAAATCTTAACCTGTTCTTTTCTAGTCGATTCTGACTCATGATTCTGATTCATGACCATGTGTGTCAGAAAAGAACTGTGCTCTTAAGGATTTTGAACGGTTGAGGCTTCAAAAGTGGAGGAAGAATATAGCAGTTGCCGCCAGGCCTGATCATTCCTTGAGAAACCTAATAACATCTAAAGCAGCTCTGCGTAAAAACCAGACCAGACAATGGATCCTGACAAGATCTGTTTGCCCTAGCTCTCCCCAAAACCCCTATAAAAAAGAAACCACCCTAGACCATTTCTGTCTTCTCTGCTTGTGGTCACTTGACGTCCCCCTCAGGCCCTGCAATAAAAGTCTGTTTGTTTGTGGATTTGAACCTGAAATCTCTTAGTTAGCAACTGAGTGCATTACATGACCCAAGGACTCCAACATATGAGACTTGGGTTGTTAGGTGCTGTTGGGTCCATCACAAGTCTCAGCGACCCTTTGAACAGCACATCAAAACCTAGTCCTTTCCTGTCCTGTCCTCATGCCCTCTGACACGCTTGAGCCTCTGCAGAGCAGTCACTCTGTCAGTCCATGTTGCAGAGAATTTTCTTCTTTTTCATTGGCCCCCTGCCTTTCCCAACATGAAGTTCTTTTCCAGGACTGGCCCCTTCGACAACATGCCCAGAATAGGTGAGCTGAAGCTTCTCAGCCTCTACTTGGCCTCTCCCCTGGGTGCTCTTCCTCCAGGACAAACGTGATTGCTCTTCTGGCAGTCTCTGAGAAACCTTTCAGGGAGAAACCGTTCTTTAATCTGCAGTGTTCCTTTTACTCCCACCCTTCTTCCTTTCATTTTATCTGTGATATTTAGACAGATGAGCAAAGTACGATTCCAAGAAGTTCGGATCTTATTTAAGATCTTGCCATCCGTGTGAATACCTTGTGTAGGGAAATGGTTAAGGAACAGTTCAAAACCCGACACCCTTATTTCTTCCTCTGGACTTTCTGGGAAGTAGCTGGAGGGCTGAGTGAGGTCTGAAGACTTGCAACACCCCTTCCCCCCACCAGCCCGGAGGTCTCACCTCTGCCCCCTGCCAAGTGAGGCAAGGAACAGTGCAGCCCCATCAGTTCTGGCTGCAGGGATTAAAGAATCAGAAGAGAGGAGCTGGGTCTTCGGAGAAGCCTGTGGAGCTACTGGGGCAAGAGAAGGTGAATGGGTGCACCCAGGAAAGAGGTAGCAGCTGCAGCGACCGAATCTTAATAGGAAGTCTGGGGAATTGGGGCGGCCAAGCCTCAACTGTTTGAGAAGTGGGGAAAATGAGGGGGGCAGAGAGGACCCGGGCTGCCTGGGGCAGAACGGAGGAGGGATAGAGGGGGTGGAGTCAGACTGAAGGGAAAGACCCTCGGTGCTAAAGCTTTCTAGCAGCAGGCGGATGGATTCCAAGCTAGGGATTTGATCCACTGGATTGGAGGAATTTCTCTAAACTCATGGGCTGGTAGAGCAACCCTAATACATGCTTATGCCCATGTGTCTCATTCCTCCCCTCCAGTTACCCCAAGAGCTGGCCATTCCCATCTGAGATACCTGGGAAGTTGCTTGTGCTAATTTCTTTCTGGTCCACCCCTTATCCTCAAAGCCTGTCTTGAGTATCCCCGTTGTCTTCTCCGATTCGGCCGCCTCTGATTTCCTCCAGCACTTGTCGAAAGCATCTGCACCACACCATTTACCATCTAATTGCATGCTGTCTTGAATGAGGGCTGTGGCTTCATTGTGGTGGGTCTTGGGTACACAATTAGGCTGTGAGTAACAGAAGGGTGGGTGTCCAGGCTGTGGCTTCATTGTGGTAGGTCTTGGGTATACAATTAGGCTGTGAGTAGCAGAAGGGTGGGTGCCCTTCTCCCCCACCTTCTCTAGAATCCTCCTCCAGGCCTACCTGTTGTGGGTGCTCAGGACTCACGACTGTTCAGGTGTTTTCCAGGTAGGCTCAGAGCCTGGCTCCCAAGCACAGCCCCCATAAGGCTCTACAGCTGCACTAGCCATAGGGCTCAGAAACCCTGCTCCCCATCTGAGACTTAGGGTGGAGATTCTGAAACAGGGCCCAACTTTGGGGTGATGGCATAGAGCCCGGTCAGGCCAACACATGCAGTTGCCATGGTTACACTTTTACTTTTCTTTGGGAGGAATATGGCTTTCTCTTTCAAGTTTCAAGTCACCTTCCCGGGCTACCATGGTGTTGCACACCACTCTCTGGTTGCCAGACTGCTCAGGCCCCCAAGGTCCTCTTGGAGCCATTTGGGATTTCTGCCAAAGGTGACAACTTATCCAGCAGTTTGGGTTTAAATCACAATCCAATATCATACAACTGCTGCAGGTTGTAGCTTGAGAGTGGGAGCAGGGGGTGAAAGCGATGGACTCCCAGCAGCTCATCTAGGGCAGGGGTTTGCTCCTGTTTCCGTCTCCCTGTCCAGACCACTCCCTCTTCAGGGGCTTGACCCTTAGGGCCCATTCCTCTTTAGGTCTCAGTTTTGTCATTTGTAACAGGGCAGCCAGGGCCATTAATGGTTTCCATGCTGACTGGTTTCAGAATCATCTGTTGTTGTTAGTTGCTGTTCAGTTCTTTCCAATTCAGGGTGGCCCCCTGTGTGCAAAGTAGAACTCTCCACAGGGTTTCCGAGAGTGAGATTTTTTTTTTTCAGAAGTAGATTGCTAGACCCATCTTCTCGAGCACCTTTGAGTGGGTTTGAACTGCCAACCTTTCAGTTAGCAGTCGAGAGCCTAACCATGTGCACCACCTAGGAGTGTCCTCAGAATCACCACAGGGAGGGCTTAAAGGCAGATTTCCTTAAAGGGTAGATTTTAAGGCTCTAGTGGCCTAGTGGTAAGAAGCTGTGCAGCAGTGCCAAAGGCATGCAGTTCAAATCTACTAGCTGTTCCACAGGAGAAGGATGGGCATTCTCCTCCTGTGCGATTATCTGCTTCTGAAAACCTGCTGGACGGTCAGCTATGGCTCAGTTCCAACTCGACAGTCCATAACAACACAACCCTAAGTGTGCTGATCTCAGTGGGTTGGACTCAGGAAATTATTTTTAAAAAGCTCCTTGGCTAATCTTGATGCAACAAACTCCAAGGAAGTTTGAGATGCTCCTGGCAAGATGATCTGTACAGTCCTAATGGATGGAAGAATCCCCTGGCTTGAGCTAAGGTCTGCCCAGCCTGTCAGAGTTCCTAAGTTTCTGAAGACCCCCTGTAGGTTAGTCTTGTCAGAAAGAGGGTGTTTCCTGGTCATGCTGGCTAATCCCAGACCAGGCCCCCACCTTTCCCCCTCAAGAGAAGCCAGGAGAGAGACTGAGTGACAGGAGGGGGGTGTTGCCATAACAACTAGCTCTAGGCAGAGGCCTCCCTTCCAGGGGCTGGTACTTCACCCCAGTAATGGTGGTTTCCATGGAGATGGGTTACTGGAGGGAAGGGGGACATTTGCCCCATTTAGAGCATTATTCAGGAGCTGCCAGGAGGGAGAACATCTCTAGGTAGAAGCCTTGGACCCCTGTCAACTTGGAGCCAACCCCCCTCGCAGCATGGCCTCTGCTCTCTGTTGCCCCTCTGACACTCTCTCCCTGCTCACTTGCTCTCTCTGTGGCTGGTCTCCCTAGCAACAAGTCCTGCTAACTCCATGCTGCTGGCTCTGTGGTTATTTTTAGCTTTGCTGCCAGCAACCTGGTGCTGGTCATTTGCTTGCAACCTCCATATGGATTGCAGGGGAACAGGAAAACAAAGCTTCCTGGCCTCTTTCAGGGAGCCCCAGCTCTGAGCCTCTTAGTGACTGTTAGAATTGTGCTATGGAACGTGTCTACCAGCCTAGAACTTAGGCAGTGGATATCAGAAAGGGCTCCAGCAAGCACGTTAACGTCCCTTCCTCAAACATTGTCCTTAATCCTCTGTGATGTGCAAGGTGCTGAGGTCTGCACTACACCCATGTGAAACATGAAAACCCACCGCCTGCCCCCTAGGAATTTAGAACCTTGTGGGGAAAGATGAGTACACAATCACCTTCATACCAGGCCTTTGTAGGTACTGAAAATTATCAAGGGCTGTGGGAGTCCAGTGGAGAGACAGGGCAACTTTACAGTGGGGGTTGCTGAGAGTGAAGGCCAAAGCTGGAAAAATTCTATCCAGGAGAATTGTTGTTGATGGTGATGGAAATACTCTGTGATCTGTGCCGTCTACTGTAGAAGGGGGCCAGTGCAACTAGAGACCTGAATTTTAAGGTCCTTGGGTGGCTGTAACTATCAGGACCAAGACAGTCAAGTAGGTATTTTTCCAGGCTTTGAAGGCCTATTGGGTCAGAGCTGTTGGCCTTCCCACTAGGGAGTGTGTCAGCCACATTCAAATCCCCTCTTTTGGACTGTGATGGACACTTTCTCTCCAACACTCTTAGACTCTGACATGCACCACATCTTCTTTTCATCCAGCATTCATTCGGTTCCTTGTTTCCTTCAATGTTTATAACCTTCCCAACAATGTGACTTATTTCAGGCGTTTGGAGCACTGACTATCTTGTTGCCTTAAAGAGATGGTATTGCTCTGGTGCCTGGGAAGGCAGATGCCAGTCATCATCCCTGTAATGCATGAGTCAACCTTAACATTTCAGGTTGTAGGTGCCCTGGTGGTGGAATTGTTAAGTGCTCATCTGTTAACCAAAGGTGACTTTGAACCCATGAACCACACTTCTCTGGAGAAAGATGCAGCAGCCTGTTGCTGTAAATATAACACACAGATTTGGAAACTCTGAAAGGCTTCTGTGAGTCAGAATTGCCTCAGTGGCAAAAGGCTGCACTTGTTTCTTCCCGACTTTTGACTCCTAAAAGCACCTGCTTTAGATCTTGGATTCTCTTCTATATTGGAATCTGTTCACTGACCACAAAAGACACAGACTCTGACTCTTACGGTATATGAAAGGAAACGCGCCTGTTCTGCAAAGCTAGAGATGAAGGAGGGCGCCCTGAGCTTGCAAGGGGGCACCTTTGAGTCTGGGCTGCTACTTGCTTAAGGTGGTGTGTTGTATGGAAGTAAGATTTGATCTTCATTTTAAAGGGTGAGAATAAGGACATTTGAGAGCCGGTAGGGAGAGGCTCTCAGATGTCAAACTTTCTAAGTGAGCCAGGAGAAAATGACGCATACACAGATGCCAATTGTCCTGATATTACAGTTCCAGCTGTATGTTTGAGCATTGCAAAGGTCTCAAGAAGTTTCAAGGATGCAGTGCAGAGTTTAAAATATTGAGCCATTTTGAGAAGAGGCCTTGGGCACGAACAGTATGGAGGGTTTAGGGTGACCCATTGACAGGCCTGAATGTGGAGAACTATCAGTAAAAGAAGACTAAGCAAGTCATATTACCTTTCTTAAAGGCTAGGAACAGATACGAATTGGGATAAGTTCAGGGGTTCTCCTCTGTACTTGGGGATCTCCTAGCACTTTATACAAAACATTTACCCCAATTGGGGGTTAAAAAAATGGATTGGAACTGAAAAGTGCTGTGCTTTTTAGAATGGCTCCTTTTCCTTATTATATGGATCCTGGGAAAAAGTTTGTACCTCTAAGTATGACTTGGAGAAGACCCTGATTTGGAGAAGGCTTGTTCTGATGGTCTCCAGGAGGGACAAGTGGGCAAGACACTTGTCCTGATCTTGTTTAAGTATCTTGGCCTCATGTTACCAGCACCTGTTCCAGCTGATACGGTCCAGCTGACTATGGATGGGGCAAGCACCTTAAGAGATGCTGATATTCTAGGACCAGTGAGGGCACATGTCATCACTCTTGTTTTGCAGATGCTTCCTGAGGTTAAGTGGCTTGTTCAAGGTCATGATGGGGGAAGCTGAACCCAAATCCAAGTCTTTTGTCAAACACTACTAAGCAAACAGCCTGCTGCTGCTGGGAGCTCTTCCATCTAATTCTTATAAACGGAAACCAGGTAGATCTTTCTAGAATGCTCATTTATCTTGTCACAGGACACACCTGCCCTCTTCGCATTATCGACCTTATCTTCCTCTTGGCCCATTATCATTAGTCATATGGGAGTTAGGGGGAACAGGGAGTTTGTTCTTCCCTTAGCCATAGTCTTATTGGGAGGGAGGGGGAAAACAAGGGGTTCCTCAGTTAATCTCTTTTACTTACCCCACCCTCCTGACCTCACTCCAAATTCAGTTGAACCTCCAGGCCCAAGCTCTGCTCCACACTGACCTTCTTAACCTTATTTTTCATTCATACCAACCTTTTTTGGTCACTTCGTCTGTTCCGCGTGTTATTTGTGGATAGTCATCTGTATGTTACTTTTTCAGTGATCTTTTCCTATCTTTTTAAAGTCTTGTTGAGATCAGGCTACATTTTGATGCTATCACCAATCAATCACATGTAGGCCTATAATGGGGAGAGGACGAAGTGTGTCTTTTGCAGGGAGGTGTGGTTGCGAAGAGGAGGGAGTCTGAAATGGCTGCGCGGCACCTGGAGACCAATGATGGCCTTTTATTGAGCTGGAGATACCATTTCCTTGGAATGAAGGAAATGCTGTACTTTTGCATTAGCGCCTCTACTCCTCTCTGCCTTGCAAACAGGGAAAAAAACAACAACCCAAAAACCAAAACAAACCCCTAGAAATCCAAAGAAAACAGAGCAATCCAGGGGATCCCGTAGGTAGCCAGAAAGTTTCTGCAGCCGCTCTTCGAGTCATCCATTTTAGGGCCTCTCCGTTCCATCCACCTGTGGTGTGAACGAGAGAGGCCATCGCTCCTCCAACAGTTTTTACTCTGGAGCGCTCCCAACTTCGGTGCCGGCGCCTTCTGCATTCTTGGAGTTTGCCTACAGCTTTCCCCGGCCTCTTCGCTCATCTGTAAACTCTTTCTGGGTTGCGCTTCTTGGACACTCACTTTCAACAACTTTCTCCCGGCGCTCTGATCGTCGGAACCCGCCCAGGGCTGCTGGTCCTCCCTGGGCACCCTCTTTGCCTCCCGGGTTCGCCCTCTTGCGCTCCCCGCGCGCTCCCGGCCTCGCCCCCGGCTCCCGCTAATCTCTTGCAGAGTTGGGGGGTGGAGGGGGAAGGGAAGGCGCCCTCCCCGGGAGCAGGGGGTGGGCGCGCCCTCCAGCCTAGCAGGGGCGGGGCCCTGGGAACAGGCGGAGGCCTCAGCGCCGGCCCGCGCCCCCTCGGACGGAGGAGAGGGGCTGGCCCACTGCCAGCGTCTGAGAGCCGGCCCCCTCCCCCCGGCCCGCTCGCAGCCAACCAGCCACTCCAGCGGGGCCCACGTGACCTGGAGTTCTAGACAAAGAAAATGTTCAATCCCTCCCCCCCACAGCCCCCCTCCCCCTCTCTCTGGCCCCCTCCGCCCCCAGCCCCATCGCCCCCTTCCCCTCCCCCCCGACGGGCAGCTATTTACAGAGCTCCTGGGCCAGGGCTCACACCTGAGCGGGACCACAGAGGGGTTGCACCTGGCCTTATGGGTAGGTCCTGGCCTGAGCCCTGGGGAGACCAGGGGCGGGGGAGGCGGTAGGGGCCGGTGGGAGGTCCTCTGGGTTGACTGTGTCCCTAAAAGAGTCAAGTCTGCACTAGCTGGGGGATCCCGTCGGGGTTGAGTTTTGGAGACACAGAGTTAGTGCTGTCCCACGTACTGTCTTCTCTGGAGTCCCATGGCCCCACTTCTTCCTGGGATCAAGTGGAGCCAGGCGTTTGAGGGGGACGGGAAGAGGAGACCCTGGCGTGTGAGCCCGGGACAGTGGGAAATGAAGGCGTGGGGAGCTGCAGCCCCCAGCCGAGTGGAGCTGGTGAGCCAGTTGTTTTAGGAGTCGCCCTTCTCCCCAGCTGGTTGGCAGATGGGTTGTAGCCTTTCCTTGTTGACCCTGTATTCATGACGGGTGCCATGCTGACCTCGGGGCTGTGCCAGCCCCGCAGCCTTGGGAGATGGACCACTTCCTCTCCTGAGTATTCCTGGGAGCTACTAGGCAGGCAGCCAGAGGGTGGGAGGGAGCACTGGGGCCCTGACAGGACCTTTACATCAGAGTGGGTGCTTGGGGTAGCCTGATGCCCGCGTGATAGATTGAAAGCCCTAGTGGGACGTCTGCGTGGGCCTGCAGGTAGTGACGCTCAGACCTCTGACCTTTGGAACGGGAAGCAGGCCCCTGGCGCAGGGGGAGGTGGAGGTGGAGGTGGGACAGCTGCTTGGGCAGAAGGAATTGGATGGGGCGGCCAGAGTGTGGTCTGAGGGGTAGGCTGAGCCCTGGTATGATAGTGATGATGCCTAGTGGCTTTCCTAGCTGGACCAACTCCAGATGAAGTGGCTTCCAAGAGCCCACTGTAGTGGGGGATGGTGTTTACTCTCTGCCTGCTCCCTGCCAATCTTACTTTGGGGTTTGGGAAATGGGTCCAGAGTGAAAGACTTGAGACTTCGTGATCTAAACTAGAAGTGAGACCCCTTAGCCAAAATCTGAGAGCTCCGAGTTAACCTTTCTCTCCTATTGTTTCCTGGGGAGGAGGGCTGGGGTGAAAAAGGAGTAAAAGGATGCATTCGCCTAACTGCCCTAGGCAGACTATTCTAATGAGGCCCCTCCCCCACGGGCTCCTGTGCCTTTCCCTTCTTCCCCTTCCCTCCTGCTGCTCCCCACCCCCTTCTTTCCTCTGCCCATTTGAGGCCCCCTTCCTCCTCCAGCAGCCCAAGCCTTGCTGGGTGCATGTTCTGCACCTAGTGGGGCCAAGGATGCTTAACAGCTATCAGCAGCAGCATCTGACAAGCTGGGGGAAGTTGTGGGGGAAGAGTAATTTTCAGGAACTTGCTATGGAGGGGTTGAAAAGAGACAAAAGGGCCCTGGGGGAGTAAGAAGCCCTATGTCCAGCACCACTGCTAGACCTGGGGAGCCTGTGGAAGGGATGGGTATCCACCCACTGCTACTTACCGGGGAAAGCATATCAGGGCTTGCCCTAATAGGGCCCTGCTCCTTCCTGCCTTCTGCCACCTGCATGCTCTGTGCTGAGGGGTCACTCCTGGGGGCATGGTCTTTGGGTCATCTGAGGCAATCTCATCTGGATTAGCAGTTCATGTCTGAGGCTTGATGGAAGGAAGGGGACAGGCAGGCAGGCGGGCATTGATAGGACTGGTGCTGGGGTGCTGGCTGTTGTAACTGATAAGCCTCAGAGGAGAAGAAAACCTCCTCTGTATAGGGTCAGGCCCATGCGTTGGCAAAGCTTCTGGTGGGGGAGTTGGTGGTCATTATGTGCCGTCGGGTTGGAACTGACTCATCGCTGACCTCTGGGTTTTCAGAGGCTGGAAATCACTGAAGAGATAGCCCACCTTTGTCCTCCAGAGCAACTGGTGGATCCAAACCACGTGCCTTTGGATTGACAGCACAACTCCTTATCCACTAGGCTCCCAAAGCTCCCTAATGGGGCAAGAGGTGATAGATAATTGATGCAGGGAAAGGCAGGCTATAAGTCCTGGCAGGTGAGAGTGGGCATTGGCGGGAGAGCAGTTGCTCCACCGTCTTCCACCCCTAACATCCACCCAAGCACTGGGCGCAGTTTCCCAGCTGTTTGTGGGTCAAAGGCAGAAGGATGCAGTATCCATTTTTTGAATTTAAGTTGAGAAAGCTAGACCTTCAATCCTCAGTGTTTGAGGAATCACCACAAGAAACATCTTTGGTCTGTAGCTCAGAGGCAAAGACTTGATCAAATAAAATGAATGAATTTGTGTGATGTGCTAATTGGATAAGATAATAAAAACCAAAACTGTTGCCAGTGAGTTAGTTCTGAGTCATCGCAACTCTATAGGACAGAGTACAGTTGGCCTGTAGGGGTTTCCAAGGTTGTATGTAATCTTTATGTAAGCAGATTGCTTTGTTCATAGAGGAACTGGTAGAATTCAGACTTTTTTTTTTTAACCACTTCACCTTTTTTATTTAGTTGTTGTTGTGTAGCATCAAGTTGGAAGCAACTCATAGCTGACTCTCCTGAAGGTTTTCAGGGGCAGTTAATTGCATGGGAGGAGATTGCCCATCCTCCTCCCTCACAGCAGCTGATGGCCTTGAACAGGGTGCCTTCAGAAGTAGCTGGTGGCCCAGTGGTAAGAAGCTGCACTGCAGTCACAAAGGCACACGGTTCTAGTTCACCAACTGCTCCGCTGGAGACGGATGGGCAGTCTCCTTCTGTGTGGTTGTCTCTGAAAACACACTGGAGAGTCAGCGTCAGCTCTGGGTAATTACAACTCTATGGTACTCAGCAACTTTTTATTTAGAAACCAAACATTTACCCATTGTGCCACCAGGGCTCTTGAATATTAGTATAAAGGCTCCTCATTTTGGACCTTTGAATATGGGGGACCATTGAAAAGCTTTAAGAGCATTCTTAGAATGAAGAAAAAGTAAACAAAACTTTTTTTTGCTGTAAAATTGGAACTTTGTAGGTTTCTGAGGCTATAAAGGGTACCAAAGGAGATGGCTCACCTTTCTCCCAAAGGGTGACTGGTAGGTTTGAACTGCTAGAGACGTTAAACCTTCTGGGTTAGCAGTGCAGTTACACCAGAGAGCTTAAACAGATGAGAAAATGTTACCCAAATCCTTTTGTTCAGCAGCCTATTTTGATGGTTGCTGTGTACCCTCGAGTCAAAAGTGACTTGTAACTGATCCTCAGTGAGTTTTCAGAGGCTGTAAATCACATTGAAGACTACCCATCTTTCTCATGCAGAGCGGCTGGAGGATTCAAACCATGTGCCTGTGGCTTGGTAGCCCAGCTCCTTACAATAAATTATCAGAGCTCCCTGCGTAGATAGTACAAACTCAAAAAAGATGGCTCTAAAATCTGCTGTTAACTGGCTGCCAGCCCAAGGCTGGCATATAGATAGATGTTGAGGTGCTATTTAGAGTTCTTGTACTCCAAGTTGATTTACTTTTTTCCTTAATTTTTTTTTTAAAAAGGTTTCTTTTTTTAATCTTGTTACAAAAGGGATTTAGTCAGAAATGACTGTAGAGATGACTGTCAACGTCACCGGATGCCTCAGATCCTTTCTTTGCTTCTGCTTTCTCCTCTGCTGGCATAGCAGTGATGGGGGACGTGGGTCCTCTTGGTGCAGTTCTTGCTGCTGGGACTGGTGCACCAGCCTCTCCATTGCCGATGCGGCTCCCTATGTTGATTGTTACCCAGGCCCTGCAAACAAGCCAGGCCAGAAGGGCCCAGCGTTTAGCCTGGCTGCTTTAATGAGGGTATTGATCTTATCCTCCGTGCCTGTCACCTCATTGTGGTGCAGGATGAGGGCAGAGGCGAGGCAGGCGAGCATGGCGGGAGTGCTGGGCTGTGAGCTGCTGGGCAGTCCTGCTCATTAGATGAAGTGAGGGCCTCTCCCAGGGAGGCTGGAGCTTCTCAGTGGGAGCTGAGTGGAAGGCCAAGGTGCTTCCTGATAGAACCTTTTGGATTTGTGTGGGTTTTTTTGCCCTATCCCATTTCCTTTTATCCTGCAGGGACCTGGGTTGGATTTGTATTCATGCCTTTGACACTCCTGGGGAGAGCTTGGTGGTAAAGATGGCATTTTCTATCTCTATATCTGGCGTGGTGGAAACAGGAGCAGAGTCTTGACAGTTTGCAGGCCCTGTGTTGATCTCTGGGGTGAGGGATGAGGTTGGATGGCCCTCAGAGCTAAGTGTCAAGAATTCTTTGTGGGATGATGGAGCAGCTTTTGAGAAGGATGGAAGTGCACATCACAGCCTAAAAGGGGAGTGTGATATGTCGAAAGGATCAATTCTGTCCTATTAGAACAATAACTAGGGTTTGGATTATTGTCAGTGGGATGGCAGAGAGGATGTCATCTTGTGAAGTTAGAAGCCATCACGTTGGTTCAAGTCACAGTGACCCAGTATAAAGTGGAAATGCCCCACAGGGGTCTCTAGGCTGTTAATGAGAGCAGATTACCAGCTCGCGTCCAAAGAGATGCTGAGTGGGTTTGAACCACCAGCCTTTCAGTTAGCAGCAGAATGCTTAACTGTTGTGTCACCAGGGCACCTTTCATAAATAATTGCATGTAGATCTAAAAGGTGTTCTCTTAGGAGGGACGGAAGGTGCAGTGTATGTAATCGGGGAGAACCCCTGAATTACATCAGCACATGGGAGAAGCAGATGAAAAAGGAGAAAAGCACTTTGAACCCAGTGCTGTGAGTGACATTAACAGTGGTTATGTGCTGTTAAATCAGAACTGACAGCTGGCCTTCGAGCGAGTTTCTCTCATGGAGCAGCTGGTGGATTTGATCTGCCTGCCTTTGAGTTGGCAGCACAGCTCTTTATCCACTAAGCCACCAGAGCTCTCTGTTTGACTAGCAGACATTACAAACCTGGATTTTTGTCTGGAAGCCAGGACCAAAAGCAAAAAGGGCTTGGTTATTTAGGAAAATTGTGGTGAAGAGAGGATCCAGTCTTTAATGGAAAAGTCAGACAGGACCCAGGCCTAAACAGAAGTATACGACTGATAATTGAACAGAGTTGGAACAGAACAGCTGATCAGACCACAGAGGGCAATTTTCTGAGAGGCAGAAGAGAAGGCTAAAGTGAAAGCCACTGATTTTGAGTTCCTCTCAGCTTCAGCTAGCTCATATTCTGTGGAGAAGTCAGTTGACTTGGTGACCACAGAGTGAACTCTCATCCTTTGCTTTTCCCTATTCTTTCTGTAGACAGAGAAGAGGGTCTCCTCCTCCCCATATCTGGGGGTCTCACTCATTTCTAGAGAGGTCAAGGTAACTCTTGTTCCTTGCTTCCCCAGGCCGAGAAGAAAGCCAAGGTTATTGCAGTAATGAATGCTGTGGAAGAAAACCAGGGATCTGGGGAATCTCAGAAGGTGGAGGAGGCCAGCCCTCCCGCCGTGCAGCAGCCCACTGACCCCGCATCGCCCACTGTGGCCACAACGCCTGAGCCTGTGGGGGCCGACACAGGAGACAAAAATGCCACCAAAGCAGCTGATGACGAGCCAGAGTATGAGGTCAGTGACTTGCTGCTTCATATCCGACATATCCATATGGGCCCTTCCACTGCCAACTCCTTTGTCCACCAACCCCTGGCTGCCCTTTGCACTTGACCTCTAGCCCCTTCATCTCCACAGTTTTACTTTGTCTTGGTCCACTCTAGTGGCGTTCCCTCTTGGCTCAAATGTCTTGACCCTCAGATATCTGCACAGGGCTGGGGTTGGCATAGGGTAGAGGGAGGCCCGGGTCAGGGTGGCAGGGCCTGCTGACCACCATGTAATGATTTCTGCTCCTGGGGCTCCAGGATGGCCGGGGCTTTGGCATTGGGGAGCTCGTGTGGGGAAAACTGCGGGGCTTCTCCTGGTGGCCAGGCCGCATTGTGTCTTGGTGGATGACTGGCCGAAGCCGAGCAGCCGAAGGCACCCGCTGGGTCATGTGGTTCGGAGACGGGAAGTTCTCAGTGGTGAGTTATGGCGTTGATGGTTGCGTAGTGATGGAAGAGGCTTTATTTCCAGAGTCTTTTGTTTAGACTGTGAAATTGGGGTGGTGAATGGGACAGCCTTAGTGATAATGCAACTGCCTCCATGGCTTTGAGAGCTAGGGTACTCAGTTTGTCTTCCAGGGACCCATATCCCAGAGTTCCTTTCCTACTTCCCTTTGAGTTCTGCTCCCCCACCCCCATTTATTCTGACTCCTGTTTTACATCATAGTGTGATTTATTTATCAATGCATCGGGTTCCCTCACAGGGAGAGACTAAGTCTTAATGCTGCTCCCAACCCCTAATAATTGCCAGGCTTGAGGTGAGTGTGGACGGAGGAGCAAACAAGGGGCCTGGGTTGTCCCTCCAGGTGTGTGTTGAGAAGCTGATGCCGCTGAGCTCCTTCTGCAGTGCATTCCACCAGGCCACCTACAACAAGCAGCCCATGTACCGCAAAGCCATCTACGAAGTCTTGCAGGTGAGGAGGGAGTAGAGGTGACGGGGACCAGTAGGTAGCATGGACCATATGGCAGAACTTGAGCCTGGACAGAGGGGCTCTGTGTAAGAGGCCCTTTTGTCTGTGCCTCTTTCTCCCTGCCACACTCACCCATCTACATTGCCTCCGTGGTCTCCTCCATGGTCCCCTCCTACCCTGCGCCTTCTCCCATCTTTTGCCCAGGCCTTCCTTTGCTACTCTCGGAGTCTGGCCTTGAGTCTGAATGACTTCTCTCCTGCCTGTTCTGATCCCCACCCCCTGCCTAATGTGTTACCCTCCAGGTGGCCAGCAGCCGAGCTGGGAAGCTGTTCCCAGCGTGTCATGACAGTGACGAGAGTGACACTGCCAAGGCTGTGGAGGTGCAGAACAAACAGATGATAGAATGGGCCCTTGGGGGTTTCCAGCCCTCTGGCCCTAAGGGCCTGGAGCCACCAGAAGGTAAACGCAGGGGCCCCGCTAGCCAGGCAGAGCCAAGCTCAGGCAGAGGAAGTCATCCTCAGGGGCAAGGGCCCATCCTTTTAGGGGGGCTCAGCAGCAACTGCATGGGCTCTCCTTTCTGGGGGCTAGGCTCTACCCCACTGTAGACAGACAGAGGGAGCTGGGATGCCTTATCAGCCCGGAACAATGACCCGATCATCTGCTCTTCGGATGCAGAGGAGAAGAATCCCTATAAAGAAGTTTACACAGACATGTGGGTGGAACCTGAGGCAGCTGCCTATGCACCGCCCCCACCAGCCAAAAAACCCCGGAAGAGCACAACAGAGAAGCCCAAGGTCAAGGAGATCATCGATGAACGCACAAGAGGTAGTTGGCCCGACTGTGGAGCGTGGCGTGGGGTGTTGAGCACTCGCGAGAGTGGGTCTGACCGTCATGGCCTCCTCTGATGCTGGGCTTTCCTCCCCCCGCAGAGCGGCTGGTGTACGAGGTGAGGCAGAAGTGCCGGAACATCGAGGGTGAGTGAGTGGTGAGGAGTCAGCTGGGCCCTGACTGGCCTGGCACTTAGTGACTTGGTGCTCAGAACTTAATTCATAGTACCCTGCCTGCCCAAGTAGGCGGGGTACCCAGGAAAGTTTAGAAGATAAGGATCAAGGGTCCTGGTGACACTGTCACTCAGTGTCTGGAGATCTGTCCTGTGTATCCCTCTCCCTCCGGCCTTCTACACGCACCTGTCTTCCTGGTGCCACATTCCTGCTTTCCTGTCTTTAGCCCTGGCTGGTTATGAGAGTTTGGGACACCTTTAGCGAGTCACAGAAGATTGGCTCCTCTTGGAGTTGATTGAACTTGTCCGAAGTTGACCTTTCTGGCCTTTCACCTCTCCTCCAGTACTCATAAAGATGTGCTGTCTTGGATCTCCTTTAGCTGAGAGATGTGTTTCCCCAGGACGTGGCTGAGGGGAGTGGGGGTTAAGCGTAAAGGAGCAGGACTGTAAGATCACCCAGACATGCTTCCAGAGTCAGCCCAGAGCTGGAGCCCTGCTCTCGCTGGCGGGTTTCTATCCCTGTCCCTAGGTATTGACAATGCTGCTCTGAGAAATGAGCATGACTGGCTGAGAGTAGAGGCCGTCTGCCTGTGGGGTATCTTCCCCGGCCCCTCCCCCTCTTCTTTTGGCTGCTTCTCAGCAAGTCCCTTTTTCATGGGTCTCCTGGCGCTGACTTTAGGCCTTTGCTGACCCCTGCTCCGCTCTTTCTGCTTTTCAGACATCTGCATCTCCTGTGGGAGCCTCAACGTCACCCTGGAACACCCTCTTTTCATTGGAGGAATGTGCCAAAATTGCAAGGTAGGGGCTTAGGCAGCAGGGCTGTGGTTGAGGGTCCCTTTGGCGGCCTGTCCTGGGTCACTGCTGCTGGCTTGGTGGAGGAGTGACACCTGTCATGGGAGTGATGTTGACTTAAAAAGTATACTTTTGAAGTGGAGTCCTGGAATAAAGGAGAACCTTGGTCTCCCTGGTTTTGATGTGCTGTTATTTTCCCGTTGAAACATTCACTTCTTTTCTAAAGCCCCATTCTGGTCCTCACATGTGGGTCAATAAGGCAGTGGTCACACACACAGTATGAGGGGTGGGAGGGACGTGCTGTATGTATTCTAGCTTGCTGTGTCCTTAGAGCCCCGGGAGGGACAAAGGAGGGGTGCAGCTCTCTTCCTGGTCTGTGGTTCGAGCCTGATCCTGGCAGGGTGCGGTGATGGGAGTCATGTGCCCAAGGTTGAGTTGGGGTCCCAGGGTGGGCATCCCAGAGGCTGGGGTTGAAAGCCTGCCTTCCTCGGGCTGGGCCTGGTCCTGGACCTGCGCTGGTATTGTGAGCCTCCTGATCCTTTGCAGAACTGCTTCCTGGAGTGTGCGTACCAGTACGATGACGACGGCTATCAGTCCTACTGCACCATCTGCTGTGGGGGTCGTGAGGTGCTCATGTGTGGGAACAACAACTGCTGCAGGTGAGGGCTCCCCTCCTGGTTTGTGCCCCCTCCCTTGGCTGGTGCCAGGCCCCTCACTGCCAGCCTCAGGCTGCTCTGCTCGGGGCCCCCAGCTCTGCTCTGGACTGAACCCTCTCGTTTTGCACTGTGGCCTCCCTGGCCTGGGGCTAAGAGTCTCCTCTCTCTCCGTGGACCTCCTTCCAGGTGCTTTTGTGTGGAGTGTGTGGATCTCTTGGTGGGGCCGGGGGCTGCCCAGGCAGCCATTAAAGAAGACCCCTGGAACTGCTACATGTGTGGGCACAAGGGCACCTATGGGTTGCTGCGGCGACGGGACGACTGGCCCTCTCGACTCCAGATGTTCTTCGCCAACAACCACGACCAGGAATTTGTAAGTGTTGGGACCAATGTTTGCGCTTTCCTGCTCCTCTGCCATTCAGACCTGAGGGCAGGCAGGGCCTGAGGTGCAGCTCCAAGCGAGTGTCTACTCTTTGTGGGGTCTGGCAGGAGTGAGTTGGGACAGCAGAGAAGCCTGAGGGCGTGGGTCAGAGTCTCAAGGGGCAGTGTGTAGCGTGTGGCTCTGTGGATGCTCCTCAGAGCAGTGACATGGCCTCTTGTGTCCCTACTTAGGACCCTCCAAAGGTTTACCCACCTGTCCCAGCTGAGAAGAGGAAGCCCATCCGGGTGCTGTCCCTTTTTGACGGAATTGCTACAGGTGCGGGTGAGGCCAGCTCAGAAAGTCCCCAGCATCCTCCTGCTGGGTTTTGGTTGTTAGGAGATAGAGAGAGAGAGAGAGGGAGGGAGGGAGGGAGAGAGAGAGAGAGAGAGTGTGTGTTTTGGTTGTTAAGGGAGTGTGTGTGTGTGTGTGTGTGTGTGTGTGTGTGTGTGTGTGAGAGAGAGAGTGATGCTAGACCAAAAAAAAACAACCCCACACCCAAATCCTAAAACTTTTAATAGTCTCAAGAGGACATTTTTTAAAGAGAAAGTATATGTGGCCAAAAGCGAGTGAAATAAATGTGCATGTGCAATAGGCTGCCCTTACGGAGGAGACGTACAGCAGAGTCAGTGGAATTGTTAGATGTTAATTGAGGATTCTCTGAAGGTCCCTATGCAGAGCGCACCACTGACTGACTCAGTGATTAGTGAAAAGACGTATGGCAGGGCAGCGTAGGTATGACACCTCTCAGGTTTTCACCGTAAAGCAAACGACAAAACCAAAGAATATTGTTTGACTCTTACCTGTTATTCTGATAATAATATTTTGATGCCCTTTAATCTGTGTGCATGTGGTGTGGGGTGTGTATAGAACATATACCCATGAATACATGAAAAGGCAGCTAAACAGCGAGGAGGTGCTTATTCTGTGACTTGCCTTTTCATTTATTATAATGGCTTTTTTAGTAAATGCCTTAATTTTTATAACATGCCTTTTCAAATGTTTGACTAATTTTGTCTGAGAAGTGTAGGGTTCTTTTGAGTGAAAGCACCGTGACTTGTGTGTGTGTATTTGTCTCTGAGTGACAGAGTTTGCACTCAACCGTAAGCCAAAAGGTTGGCAGTTCAAGCCCACGCAGAGGCACCTCTTAGGACAGACTGGCTGTCTGCTTCTGAAAACTCAGTGGAGCAGTTAAACTCTGCATACATGGGTTGCCACGAGTCAGAATCAGCTTGATGGCAGTTAATAGTAACTCTAACCCCTGATAGGTTGTGCGGTATTGTGTTTACTATTATAAACAATGCTGGGGTAAGCATCTTTATCCATGCATCTTTATATGCTTAAGCCACTGCTTCCTTAGGAAGAATCCTTAGACACTTGTTTTTCCTGTGATTTGTTTTTGTTTTGGCACTGCCAGAAAGCTGTCCTGAAAGGTTGTACTGACGTATCTTCGTGCCACTATTCTGCTCCAGCCTGAGGGCTCCTGTTTTCTCATGCCTTGGCCTCTACTAGAGGCGTCAGTTTTTAAGAAGGGAGAAACTCACCTTCCTCTCACCAGAGAGAGACCTTAGCCAGAGGCCAAGGTCCAGATGGTGTGCCAGGCCAGACGTTTGCCTTTTCTCAACTTTGTGCTGCCAACATGATAGAAACCTAGACGGGAATTTTAGCTTTTATAGCTTTTATTGCCCAGACTAGATAGGAGCTTGACACGTTGTCAGATATGTCACCCTCCTGCCCAGGAGGCTGAGAAACCTACTTGGGGTTAAGGAAGTGTCTTGGGAACAGTAGAAATGGGCCCAATGCGCCTTGATTCTCTTTTATTCTCAGGGTCTGTTCACATTGTTTTCCCGCCTCAGTTGAACAAGCATTTATGCAGAGGTCTGGGACGTCAGTCATTGCAGCTCTCACGGGAGGAAGTGCAATGAATGGGACTCCCTACTCTACCCTTTAGAGCGTTGCAGCCCAAGAGAAGGGCTGATTTATGAAGGCAGGCAGCTCTAATGAGGTGGAGAGAGTTCTCCAGTGCTGTGGATCTATGGAGGCGATGAGTCCGGGAGGGTGGGGGTGCGGCAGAGAGGAACCCTTTAGGGTTTATGTTGAATATTGAGGGATGGGTAGCACAGGGGTAGAAGGGAGGAGAACCTGAGGTGTAGGATGTTGGGATACCAAAGAAAAGGCCACCAAATAAGTCATCTGCTCTTCTCCCTGGGTCCTGAAATCACCTGTACTGACTAGTCAGTCTGTCCTGGCTGCCCTCCAGAGAGGCCAGACTAGCTATGAAACAGCCTCTGTGCGTGTTATTAATAGTCCCGCTTGAGGCAGAGAGTCATTGAGGCAGCCAGTTAGCATAGGGTGTGGGCGCAATGGAGGCCCATTTGGCTGGCTGGCCCAGGACTAGGCTGCTGAGGCCAGTGTGCCCAGTGGCAACCCTGAGTAACAGCATTCTCTGCTGGTGGCATAGGGCTTCTGGTGCTGAAGGACTTGGGCATCCAGGTGGACCGCTACATTGCCTCGGAGGTGTGCGAGGACTCCATCACGGTGGGCATGGTGCGGCACCAGGGGAAGATCATGTACGTCGGCGACGTCCGCAGCGTCACCCAGAAGCATGTATGTCAGTGCTGTGGGACCCGTCCCACCACCGCCCCTAGCGCCCGGCACAGCACTAGTCCCCGGCTCATTTGCTCATCTGCTGTTAATACCCACCTCACCCTTTCCGCCTTCCCGTTCTTCATCCCGACCTTCCATTTTTATCTCGAAGGTAACAGGCAGCTTGAAAATGGGAATTGAGGAGCTAGCCCCAGGCTTGTGCAAGGTCCCCTTCTAATAGACTGCTTCATGCTAGAGGGAAGTTCTTACATTTTCAGAGCTCTGAACTTAGGAAATCATGTCATCCTGCTCCATGTCGGGGGCTCTGGCAGTGTTTCCTGAATGTGATGTGACTCTGCATTTCTAGTTCTCTGGGTCTCCTGTGGAACCACCAGCCCTCTGGAATCCAGAGAGGGTTTGGAGGGTGTTACACCCAGGCACCTGTCTAATGTTCTCAGACCACATGGTGACTTAGGGTGCAGTGGGCCTCTTTCTCGCTGAGAGGGGGTCCTGCTAAGAGCACAGTGGGTTCTGCTGGTCTTAGAGACATATGCAGTTTAGTCCCTTCCCTTTAGAGTTTAGGAAACAGCCCAGAGAACCTCACATGAGCCCAGGGCTGCACAGTCAGGGCAGCATGAGCTTAGGAACAGCCAGCTTTCCTGACTCCTGACTGTGTGCTGTTTTGCCATCTTCACTGATCATTCACAGATTATTTCTCTCTTCCTTTCTGCCTCTGTCCCTGGACAGCAGGCCCATCACATTACCTTTATCCTCCCAGATCCAGGAGTGGGGCCCATTCGATCTGGTGATTGGGGGCAGTCCCTGCAATGATCTCTCCATCGTCAACCCTGCCCGCAAGGGACTCTACGGTAGGTGCTGTCCTCACCCCCTCCCTGTCTGGGCTGGTGCTTCCGCACGTAAGGTTCCCACTTGGGTATTCCTGCCCTGGGCCAGCTGCTCCCGATGTCCCTGTCCTCCCTCACCCACCCCGTGCCCGAGCCACCCCCGTCTGTGCAGACAGCCCCAGCTCATGGCTTTCTCTTCTGACCTCTCAGAGGGCACTGGCCGGCTCTTCTTTGAGTTCTACCGCCTCCTGCATGATGCGCGGCCCAAGGAGGGAGATGACCGCCCCTTCTTCTGGCTCTTTGAGAATGTGGTGGCCATGGGCGTTAGTGACAAGCGGGACATCTCGCGATTTCTCGAGGTATAGCCAGCACCCTTGGTTTGGTCAGCTCACTAATGACTTCTACTGTGGACTGCTGCTTTATCCCTGTCTCGGCTGCATCGTGGAGCTGGGGACCTGAGACTTCTGCTTTGCAAGGGGCCCATTTGGGAAGCTCAGGGCTTCCCAGAGAGGAAGTCGTGTTAGGTGCCCACCCCAGAGAGTCCCAGTGGTCTCTTGAGGTGTGAGTGTGGGTATAGACCTTGGAGGTAAAAGGACCCAACTTATTGATTAGGATGGTTGCCAGACTTTTAGGGCTGAGAGTGCTATGTGAGATTATCCTGGGAGGTGGGATAGTCTGTCTCTCCCCTGTTACATCTGCAGATCTTTATCCCCTGCACCAGCACAGATGCATTATGGAGCCTGAGATGGCAACTTGGTGAATCTCAGTTTTTACCCCATGGTGTGGCTCCCACCTCGCTCTTAGCCAGTGCACTTTTCTTGCTAGTGACATTCTTGGGTGGGAACTCAAGCCCTCGCTCCCGAGTCTTAGGAGTTGGTGACATCTCATGCTGGTATTGCTGACGTTAAATGTAAGGAGACGTGTGTCTAGTTTATCATCTAGGCATTCGGTGAATACATCTGCACTCACAGGAGTGGTCTTTTTAAAAAACTTTCAATTTACTGTAGTATCCGTAAGCCACATGAGGATATTTACATGGAAATTTTAGTTCCTCATCACCACAGCTACGTTTCAAGCATGCGTTACGCACATGTATGTGGGTAATGGGCTGGTGGCTGCTGAATCAAGCAGGGCACATGGACCATTTCCATCACCACAGCAAGTTTTGCTGGTCTAGCGTGTCCTGTTCAGTGCACGTGGAGTGGAGGCAGCCTGAGTGCTGGCTTTTCGCTCACCGGTTCAGGCTGTCCCAGGGTGTGGTTTCCTGAGGAACTAAGAACCTTAGAGACTCCGGGGCTCCAAGTCAGAGCAGAATTGTCTGGCCCTCTTAATATTCTCCTCTCATCTTCTACTCTGCCTCCTGTTTTGTAGTCCAACCCTGTGATGATTGATGCCAAAGAAGTGTCAGCTGCACACAGGGCCCGCTATTTCTGGGGTAACCTTCCTGGGATGAACAGGTTAGTGAGAGCTCCTGGGCCTTGGGGTGGCTGTGGGGCGGCTGTGGGGTAGTGTCTGCTGGTAGGGCCAAGCGGGGTGGCCCAACTCGGGACCACTGAATGGACCCTCTCAGGCTGGCCACCTCCCTGTGGAAGGGCTACTGCTCTGTCACTGTCCTTACTTCTTTTTCCTTAAGAAAGAAAAGGAGTCACAGTGTACTCACCTGAGAAAACGACCTTAGTGGGCATGATTAGGACGTTGTTCACACCACTTAAGAACAGTTTGCTGCGAAGTTCCATGGCTGGTTTTCTATATTGGAGTCGGGTCTGTTGTCTTTTCCCCAACTGGTGCTTGTAGTTCCCTGAAGAGAGGACTTTGGAGAATGGGGCTGAGGATAGGAAAGTGCAGCCTGATTCCATCCCGTAGGCGAGGGCGACTTGTAAGTCGGAGGTTCTGCTTCGTTCATTAACTACACACTTTGTTGGCCCTGGGTCCTTTGCTTGAAGGACTTTCTTCATGTAGGTTATGCAGTTAAGGATTTTAATGTAAAGAAAGGAAAGGACGTCTTGCCAATTTTATTAATTCTGTGTAATAATTGTGTTTGAAAAAGAAAAAGGGGGTTCTGCTTGAAAGTGCAGTTCAGAAGCAAGTGAGCCACCTCATCTAACTGTTCATTGTTGTTGTGTACTGAAGGTCAGAACCGACCCTTAGCTGACTGTCCGGCAGGTTTTCAGAGGCAGTTAATGGCCCATGAGGAGATTTCCCATCCTCCTGTGGAGCTGGCTTCAAACTGCATACTATCATGATTGCAGTGCAGCTTCTGGCCACGAGGCCACCAGAGCTCCTTGATAACGATCTATTATGGAGAGAAGTATTTTCCACAGTGTTTTGAGTCTTAGATTTGAAGCCTTCAAGACACAGCAGATTAGAAGGCATCGTTTAAGTCTGGCCTGTCATGAAATCTCCCTCTGATGAGTTAGGAACTCAGTAGTCAGCTCTGTTGGCAGAAGTTCTGTCCTTTGCAAGGGTTTGTTAATGGGAAGAACATGGGTCGGTGAGGTAGCTGACTCAGAACTGTCTCCTTACTCACTCCCAAAATGTATGTAAAAAATCAGAAGATAGAGTTGCATTGTGTGGTGCAGACTGCTGTGAGATGGTGCTAACCCTGGCCTTACTGTGAAGTCCTAGAATGCTGAGGTTCCACACAGGATCCAATAGAGGGCGTGGGAGCAGAGTCAGAGAAGCTGGAGACCAAGGTCCTTGGAGTTCTCACCCTGGGGCCACTGAGCACTGTGTGCACGTCACCAACTTTTTAGACTTGATTGTATGAAAAATTTTGTTAATTTTGGTAAAAGTTTACACTGCAAATGAGTCCTCCATTCAGTAGGTTTTATATAAACTATTAGTGACTTTTTTTACTTTCTTTGCTATATGAACATTCTCATTGTTTTAACTGTTGACCGTTTGGTCTCATCTAGATAAAGGGGTTTTGGTCTCATATGGGTAATTTTTAATAATTTTTTTTAAAAGGAACACAGTACTTAAGAGCAGTACAGTTTTGTGAGCCGATCTGTTGTTTATTTATAAGGTGATCTCGGATTAGTTTTAGTTTTGGCTCAAGGTTTAAAGATTATGTCAAGGTAGTAGTCTCAGAGTGCAGTGGGAGTGCTCTTTGAGGGCAAGGAGGATGAGGTTTCACCTCACGTACTTTAGGCATGTTGCCAAGAGGGGCTATTCCTTGGAGAGGGATCTGAAGGGATGACAAAGGGGAGGAAGACCCTTAACTAAGTGGATTGAGCCAGTGACTGTTGTATTGGGCTCTGGTGTGTCAGTAAATGTGAGGATAGTATAGGATAGAACAGGGTTCAGATCTGTTGTTCATAGTCATTATGAATCATATCGGACGCGATAGACCCTAACAGGAGTCTCAGGAGTCCTGTGGCTCAGGTGGTTCGGATTTTGGGTTCTTTTGTTATTGTTGTTTTTTATTATTTTTGTGTGTGTGTATGATACAACCCTGCTCGCTGAAACTGAGAAGGACCTCATGCACTTACTGCAGAGGGTCAAGGACTGCAGCCTTCAGTGTGGACTGAGGCTCAGTGTCAAGAAGACAAAGATTGTCACCACTGGATCAATCGGTAGCATCAGGATGGATGGCAAAGAGAGTGAGATTGTTCACAGCTTCAGTTTGCTCGGCTCCACGGTCAACACTCTTGGCACCAGCAGCCAGGAAATAAAAAAAAATGTATTGTGATGGGAAAGTCTGCTATTAGGGACCTCTCTAAAGTACTCAAGAGCAACGGTGTCTCTCTGGAGACTAAGGTGCGCCTGATACAGGCCATGGTCTTTGCAGTCACTTGTTATGCGTCAGAGAGTTGGACAATGACTAGGGAGAATAGAAGGAGAATTGACGCCTTTGAGCTGTGGTGCTGGAGAAGAGTATTGGATGTTCCATGGACTGCCAAGGAAATAAACAGATTCATCCTAGAGAGGGTTAAACCAGGCTGCTCCTTGGAGGCAAGGATTCTGGGCCTTCGTCTGACATACTTTGGACATGTTGTAAGGAGAGAGAGGTCCTTAGAGAGGGACATCATGCTGGGTAGGGTAGAGGGACTGCGCAGGAGGGGAAGACACTCTATGAGGTGGATTGATTCAGTGACTGGGGTAATTGGGATGGGTGTGTCAGAGGCAATGCAATTGGCACAGGATAGAGCAGGGTTTAGGGCTGTTGTACAAAGGGTCGCTATGAGTCGCTAAGGACTCGACGGCACATAACAACAACAACCATCAAATTGGATCTGACTGGTACAGGAGAAGATTGCCCCTCCTTCTCATGCAGAGCTTCTGGTGAATTTGAACCGCGCACCTCTGGGCTTGTAGTACAGTTTCTTGCCACTAGGCCACCAGAGCTCCCTAGATTTTGGTTTTTTATACTATCTTTACAAAATACGAGATTCTATTGCACATTTCTCTCCCATCCTATTAGGTTCTGCCATCTCTCTCGGCCTTGATTAGAATACCCAGCGGATAGTGATTGTTGGAAATCACCCCATTCCCATGCTCTCAGAATCCATAGATAAGGCTGTGGTTCATAGGTGGTTTATCTCTCAGACAAGATTCTTGGAATCTTGTTTCCTTCTTTCTCCTGTCTCAATAGAGAGGAAAGTTCTGTCGTAGGTGGCCATTCATAAGCTTTATGACCCCACCTAGGATGTAGAAACTATCTTGATGAATTACACCAGTTGAGTGAGATATGTCACCAGCTGGTTCTATGCCTCAAACCCAGAAAGGCAGTCTCTTGTGTTTGGTTATGTCTGAGAATATTCAGAACTACTTCATGTGATTTTTAAAATATTTGTGACTGTGTGTATGTACAGTGACATATGTATACGTTCACGTGTGTATGTGTATATATACCTATACACATAGAACAAACCAAAACCACTGTTGTGATGTGTTCAGTGACCCTCCATCAGATGTCCAAGGCTGTGTTTTACAAGTGAGGGTGTCTCCATGTTTTTCCCTTGGAGCAACTGGTGAATTTGAACTACCATCCTTTCAGTTAGAAGCCTGATACATTATACACTGTGCTACCAGGGCTCGTTAAACATACACATACACCTCTACACAGCTATTTTGGTCATTGCCCTTTTTTAAAAAAAAAATTACTGTGATTTTTAACAAAAGTTTACAGGAGGTTGTTACCATTTTAAAGAGTATTTTTAAATGTCAGGGAAGGGTCATACTTTGAAACCTCAGAAGGGGGTGGTCCGTTAGTTTGTCCTCCAGCTGGGGAGCAGTGGTGTGTTCAAAGGCCACGGTATCTTAGTCTCCTGGTGACTGTAGAGTTTGGGTCTTCTGCTTTCCTCCTCTGTTTCCATGACAGCATTTAGTCTTGTGATTGAAACCAGCCCGTGCCTGCTTGCTGTGCTTGCTTTTATGGCACTTGTTTCCTTCATTCTTCTTTGGACCCAGCTGATTCCTATCACCTCCCAGGGTTCTTTCCATATCCTGGGGCGGGGGGTGGGTGGGAGGAGATGTGTTTCTTTCACCAGGGACCTCTGGTGGCCTGATGTAAGAGGCTGCACTGCAATTCCAAAGGCAGGCAGTTTAAACCCACCAGCTGTTCTACTGGAGGAGAGCCAGCAGTCTCCTCCCTTGCGATTTACTGCCTCTGAAAACCTGCTGGAGGCTCAGCTATGGCTCACTTCCCATTTGACAGCACACAACCACCACCGCCACCACCACCACCACCACCGCCAGTTCCTTCTATGGCCTGTTTGTGTGTGTGTGTG
>NW_006399759.1:9059125-9076214 GCF_000299155.1 Elephantulus edwardii
TTCAGTGCCTGGGGTAATAGGGATGGGAGTGTCAGAGGCAATGAGATTGGCATGGGATAGAGCACGGTTTAGGGCTGTTGTACATAGGGTCGCTATGAGTCGCAAACGACTCGACGACACATAACAACTACAACAAGGGGTGGGGACAGGTGGTCCAGGAAGGCCTCTGGTGGGAAGATCTGTCGGGAAGTGGTTCTGGTGAACTTTGCTCTACGGCACCCTCTTCTCTTTCTGTAAGTTGCATCTTTTATGCCTACTGTTTTCTTTTCTAGCCATAACCTACCAGTAGTAAAGGACCTCATGGCATGCTGACTATACTATGATCATCTTTCTTTCCATTCTTTTCTGTACTGCTGACTTGTCACAACCCATGCTGCAGGAAACAGGCCACCTTGGTCTTGTACTTGCATGTTCCTCCCATGCACCACCTTGTCTGTGCATGCAGCTGGGACACCCGTCCACACTCTGTAAACTAGTCGGGTCTGATCCGTTCCCTCCCACTGCTGCCCTGTGGTTGAGGTCTTGGCCACACTGCTTTTCTGAGAATTCCTAACTCCCCACATCTTGGCTTACCTTTTAGGTTGTACTTGTCCCCCAGGCCCATTGGACATTTGTCTCTCTCTTTCCCAGGATTCATTCTTCTCTTCTGATCATCCGTCCTCATGTCAGTTTTTGCTGTCTTTTGATTGATGATCTCAGCCTTCATTTTCCTCAAGAGTGGAAGGGGGTGTCCCTCAAGGACATGGTTGGGATGTAACCCTGTCTCTGTCCTTTGTGTGAGCAGGCAATGGGAAGAGACAGGAGATCCCACTCTTTATAGCTGAGAAGTCAGGAAGCCTTTTAGCTTTCTAACTAATCCACCTGCCTGTTTCTTTTACTTACATATTGACCCACTTAAAAAAAATTATTTATTGTAAGGGAGCTCTGGTGGCCTAGTGGCAGGAAGCTGCACTGCAATCCCAGAGGCATGTGGTTTGAGTCCACCAGATGCCCTGCTGGAGAAGGAAGGATAATCTCCCTGTACCAGTCAGATCCAATGTGACAGTACACACACAAAAAAATTTAAAAAAAAAATTATTATGGTATAATTGAAAAGTTGTACATTTAAGGTGTAGTTTCATTTTGTTATATATATATATATATATATATATATAAAATATACTCACACACACACACTCATAGAACCACGAGCAAGATACAGAACATTTCTGTCCCTCTGAAAGCTTTCTTTGTGGTGCACGCTTTTAAAACTAGTATGTGTTAAAATAACAGATATAAAAATAATTGCTTCCTACGCTCCCCCCTGCTTTCTGGGCAGGTGTAACCTATATTTTGAGACCACTCTTTAAAATGGAAAGTAAAACTTGTAACTGTGCACAAGAGGAGGCTGCCATGCAGGGTTACACGGGGAGGTGCCCCCGGGAAACGGGAAACAGCAGGTAGAACTGAAAGAGGCAGCTCATAGGAGCAAGTAGGAACTCTGGTTAAGCACCAGAAAGGTCAACGGTTTGAGCCTCCCAGCTGCTTTGTGGAGGAAAAGGTGTGGTGTCGGCTTGTATAAAGATGACAGCTTAGAAAGCCCTGTGAGGCAGTTCTGCTTTCTGCTCTTGTCCTCGGGGCAGTATGAGCTGTCTGCTCAGCAGCAGTGGGAAGGTCTAGGTAGCTGGTGTCAGAGATTCCTTGAGAAATGGTTAATTTGGACAGTTATGTAGATCCAAAGGGGGAAGGGGCCATCCTTGGGTGTCAGGCATTTGGAGCCCCTGGTGGTCTATATGTTGTACTAGCCCCTAACGCCCACAGCAGAACCTGAGAGCAGTGAAATAATTGGGGTATAGACTGAGCAAACTGCCTATGAAGGGGAATTAAAAGTTTTAAATCCGTGGGGAGTTCTGGTGACCCTAGAGGTTAAGACGTTGAGCTGCAACCCCAAAGGCATGCTGTTCAAATCCACCAGCTGTTTTGAAGGAAAAAGATGAGCAGTCTCCTCTCAGGGCATTTCCTGCCTCTGAAGATGCTCCGGAGGGTTGGCTGTGAGCCGATGAGGCACAGCAACTATCTCCAAACTGGGTTGAGATAGCATCTGTGACATACTCTGTGACAGGCCAGTGTGGGACCACCCTTGGTCGTCTTCTAAGGATGGGTGCGTGGGGGATTTATGTCCGTGGGCTGCAGTGTGTTCTCACATGGTTAGGATTTGCATGGGACTGACTGCATGGGGAAGGAGCCCTGGTTAGTGGTGGTGCAGTGGGTAAGCGCTTGGCTGTGCCAAGGGAGAAGAGACTTGGTGATCTCCTTCCATCGAGATTAAGGCCTAAAACACAGACAGATTCATTCTTGGATGGTTACCAGGGAGGGTAAAGGAAGGAGAAGGGAGAGAAAAATCGTAAATAGATAATGGAAACTTACTAAGTTCGGTGAAAGGAAAGGCAGCTTACAATTAGGGGTTGGTAAGACATTGTAAGGAATTGCACACTTAATTCTAATTCATGTTACAAAACAAAATGTATACGGATGATCAAATGAAAAACCAGTTATTTATCAGCTTTCGTGCAAATCACAGACAATTTTTTAAAAAAGGTTTCTGTTTAGGCAGTCAGGGGGCAGACCTCTTGTCAGGTTGCAGCTTGTTGTATTTGACCCCTGTGCACAGTGATGTGTGGGTGGTGGTGGGAGGGTCTGGGTCTTTGCGCCGTGTGTGTCACTGTTCTCAGGGTTTCCCTTACTACATTTTCCCTTCTTTCTCCAAGGCCGTTGGCATCCACTATGAATGATAAGCTGGAGCTGCAGGAGTGTCTGGAGCATGGCAGAATAGCCAAGGTTAGTCCCAGGGCCTGGGCTCTTCCCCGCAAGTGCGGGCAGGTGGGTGGGTGGGTAGGAAGAATAGGATTGAACAGTCATCTGGGCTGTATCCCACCTGCCCCTGAAGGCCTGAGTATAGTCATGTGGAAAATGCAGTGTAGGGGTGTTACATGGCCGTGCAGCCAGCCAGCCCAGGGAGCAGGGTGAGAAGTCATTGCTGATCTTCATAGCCTTTCAGCCCTGTTTGTCATCCCCTTGGAGGGAGACAATACGGTGTCTTTGTCTAGGTCCTGTGGTATTCTCCCTCTGCACCCTCCAGTTTTCTGGCTGGGACTTTTCACAAAAACTTTCAAGGCAAAACAGACTCCTTGATGTGAAAGCTCTGTTTCTTTGCAGAGAAATCTCACCCAGGAGAAACGCGTGAGGTATTGAGTTCCGTGTTAGTACGTCCCAGCATTCGGGACTACTGATAATGTAGAAGGAGTCTTTGAGCCTCTGAATGATCCATCCGGCATCCTTTAAGTTACTGCATTTGTGCAACAAGTAAACTAGAACTGCGAAAGAGTTACCTTTGGAAGGCATAGTAGGGACTACTACATAGTAGGGCTTTGAATGAGTCCGGGCCTAGCAGGATTGGATTAGGACAGCTGGGTGGCATCAAAGCAGGAAGAAGGCAGTGGTAGCTAGTCAAGGTCAAGATTAGCAAACCCAGCTTACTTGGAGCCCTTCAACACTCCACCCCTGATGGCACTCCAGGCTTGGTGAGCATTGGGCTCACGGTAGCTGGCTAGAGCCTGGCGTGCACAGAGCAGGTGTGTGATCTGCAGTGAGTGGCCATTCATGTTCTCCTCTCTTCGTCTTGCAGTTCAGCAAAGTAAGGACCATTACTACTCGGTCAAACTCCATAAAGCAGGGCAAAGACCAGCATTTCCCTGTCTTCATGAATGAGAAGGAGGACATCTTATGGTGCACTGAAATGGAAAGGTACCCCGGGCGGGTGTGCGCTTTTTTTGTGTCGTGTGGTGTATTCTAACTATTGTTGTTTCGAGAAGTTTCTCACTTGTGTGTCCCACAAGCTCGATGTGAGCAGTGAGTGCTACCATGAATCTCCCAACATGACCGACCCCCGGGGAGGTTCCTGGCCAGCCAAGGCCCCCTCCTTGTGCATTTTACAACTGGCCCCCAAGGTTAAAGGCGTCTAGGGATTAATTCATAGTGGATGTGCTCCCTAGAGAACCAGGTGTACTCCAGTGAAATACTGCAGCTACACGACAACACAGCTGCTCAAGCTCTGTTGCAGATTTCACCAGCATTTGATGAAGTAGGGCAGGATAGGACCAGGGGGACTTTATAACGCCAGCCCTCCACCGTGGGGCAGACCAGGCTCACGGGACCAGATTGTCTCGTCGTGTTTTGGTGTGACTGAGGGTTCAGCTGGACAAAAGAGATGCTTTTTATATAAACAACCAGAGCAAACAGGAAATCCTTGAACTGTTGAAGTCAAGCCAGAGTTCAGCCCTTTGTGAAGTTTTCTCTTTTGTAGGGAAGATACTAGGAATGGATTTGTTGCATGCAGGCTTGAGAAGATCTTGGTGGACTCAAATCACATGGGGGTTCTGGTGAAGGAGGAGGGACTTTTCCACAGATACAGACTTTGTTTCTGCTAACACAGTGAACCCTCTAGGCAGTGATTATCTGTCATGTGGTGGTGGTGGTGGTGATCCATCCTGTGGTGTTGATTGTGATGGTAGGTGAGGCCAAATCAATTCTTACTCTTGCCCAGTCCTGGTCATCCTTCCTTAGATTTAAGCCCACAGAGACCGTCGCAGTGCCTGGCATGGAGCTAATGATCAGTATTACATGATGTAGGATGCAGTGGGATTAAGGGGAGGGCTTCTGTGTGGTGAGGGCAGCGGGAGAAGGGGGTACGTACACAAGTGCTGCCATTGCTTGGGTCCAGCTCCTTGTCACGTGGAACTGGCTGAAGCTGTGTGCCCCGCCAGCCTCCTCGCAGCCTGGGTCTGGCCTGGCCAGCACTGACCTTGCCCTTTCCGCCTTATCTTTTCTCCCCCAGGGTGTTTGGCTTCCCTGTCCATTATACTGATGTCTCCAACATGAGCCGCTTGGCGAGGCAGAGACTGCTGGGCCGGTCATGGAGCGTGCCAGTCATCCGCCACCTCTTCGCTCCGCTGAAGGAGTACTTTGCTTGTGTGTAAGGGACATGAGGGCAAACTGAGGTAGTGACAAAAAGCTAAACAACAACAAAAACAAACATGAAAAAAAAACACAAAACAAACCACCAAGAACATGAGGATGGAGAGAAGTATCAGCACCCAGAAGAGAAAAAGGAATTTTAAAACAAAAGTCAAACCACAGATGCGGAAATTACCGGAGGTCTTTGCTTTGCAAAGAGGGTTGGACATCATTTCCTGATTTTTCACTGTTAAAACTTCAGTCCTATTTAAAAGCAAAACTCAGCTCCCCTTCCCACCTCTCCTCTCCCCTTTTTAATTTCTGATCAAACCTTCTGTTTTCTACTCTTTCCAGAGGGGTTTTCTGTTTGTTTGGGTTTTTGTTTCTTGCTGTGACTGAAACAAGAGGGTTTATTACAGCAAAAATTAGTAACAAACAAATTAGTAACAATACCTTGCAGAGGAAAGATGGGAGAGAGTGGGGGGGGAAGGAAATTCTATAGAAATCTATATATTGGGTATTTCTTTTCTTTCCTTTTCTTTTTTTTTTTTTTTACTCTATATCTTTTTTCTTTTGTTGTCTCTAGCCTGGTCAGACAGGAGCACAAGCAGGGGACAGAAAATAGAGATACTCGGGCGGCGCAGTTCCTTGCTGGCCCCTGAGCCATCTTGCCAGCACCATTCCTGGTCATGCAAACAGAACCCAGCTAGCATCAGGACAGACAAGAACACCCACACACAAACTTTTCTCCAGTATTTCAGGTGCCTACCACACAGGAAACCTTGAAGAAAAACAGTTTCTAGAAGCCACCGTTACCTCTTGTTTACAGTTCATATATATATGATAGATAATGAGATATATACATATATAAAAGGTACTGTTAACTACTGTAAAACCTGACTTCATAATGGTGCTTTAAAACAGCGAGATGAGTAAAAACATCAGCTTCCACGTTGCCTTATGTGCAAAGGGTTTTAACCAAGGATGGAGAAAGGGACAGGGCTGGAAGACCTTGGTTTCCAAAAGGGGAAGGAGGAGAACTTGGGGACAGTGGTCTCCCGTTTCTCCCTGCCAATAAAAGAGGGTGAATTAGGTCGAGACCCCACGGGAAGCTGAGCATGGAATTCATCCAGACTCGCGCAATAACCTTTTGATTTCTGTTCTAAGAGGAAGACTCCCTTGGGAACGTGGCAAGGCGAGGGGGTCTTCAGTCTCAATTTTTCACTTGAGCTGATTCGAGGGCACCTTGTGGTGGGATCAGAAGTCATCCAGAGTGTGGGGAAGTGACAGGTAAAACCCCGCCTGGAGCAAATAAAAAAACATACAAAACGTACTGGTGCTTTCCTGTCTAAGTCGCCTTTTGTGTGTTCTTTTATGAGGCCCCCACCATCCACCCCTCTGCACAAGGCGGCCCTTGGCCCCTGGAATGTGATGTTTTTGGTCATCTCCAAAAGGCTGCAGTTTTATACTGGGAGGCTGATGACACATTTTATTATAATTATTCTTATGGTTCTGGTTATAATTATGTTTGTTTTTAAGAATTTTTTTTTCTCTTTAAGAAAACAAAAACCCAACACCCCTCCCGTTAGCTTTCAAACCAAGGTGCGGGGAGCAGGGTGATTTTAAGTACAAGTGGTGGCTCTGGTGCCCTGGCTCCCCACCCTGTGGGCCAGGTGGGCCACCAGGCACAGTGACGGCGGGCGTCCCGAGAGGCCGCTCCGGGTGTGCCCTCATCTCTTCTACTTCCCCTCCTCTGAGTCAGGTGTGTGTCAGGGCTGGGGGAGGCCCCGCAGGCCCTCTCCTCGTGTGCGTGATTGGAATGGTGTGTATTTCTTTTCTAGTACTTGGTCTCATGATAGCTGGGCTCTTGCCTTGAGCCAGCAGCACCTGGACCCCCCAGCTGCGTGACGCAGGGTCCCACTTCCCCACGGAGGCGGGCCGCCTGGCGTCAGCAGTAGGAAGGGACGGCACTTGGGGGCTCCAGGGTGAGGGCCCGATGGGCAGACGCTTGCCTTGAGCGATGGGGTGTAGATATGTGGCATATAGAGATATATATTTTATAATGGGAGGGGGGAATGGCCCCTCCTGGGACCGGCAGAGATGGGGGGATGTGCTGCTAAGCACATGGTCCCATGTTCGCATCCCTAGAAAGATAGGGCCTATGGTGATAGGCACCATATAAATACATAGATAGGGTCATGTATAAGAAATATTATGGAGTGGGGGAGCGGGCTCAATGTGCTGAGCCCCGGCCCCTACAGCAGACAGGACTGTCCCACCCCAGTCAGTCTCACAGACACAGGAGCAGATTTCTATTATGAAGCAGAGTGCGCTTGCACACGCCAGGAGCCCCCAGCGCTCTCCCCAGGATTCAGGACTTTGTGGAGTCAGCCCGTGCAGCTATTTACCTCTGTTGCCCTGATTGCAGGCCGACTGTCAGTCCCAGAAGTTGCTAGGTGCTGAAAGCAGGAAAAAGGAGGAGGTTTTATTTTAGCAGGTGCTCTCCTCTACAGGTAGTGTTCTATCTCTTTTACCCCTGGTGATGTCAAAGTTTCTTCTGTTAGCAACCTGTGATACTGACCTGCAACTCTAGGCGCCAGTAAAGTCAGCCCTCAACTCCCCCTACCTATTCTCCCCTGACCCGCCTCCCCACCCCCCGAAACCAAATTGATCTCCGCGTCTGCCTTGACCCAGGGACTTCCATTAGAAAAACAAAACATGGGACAGGGAATCTTTTCTTAGGAATATAGTAAATTACAAACCAGTGACAAAGCAAAACCACGGCTTTGCATCCCTTGCTCATCGCTCAGCTGAAAGCTCCCAGCTGGTGGCCACTCTCCCCACCTCCCTGTTTGAGGTGCTTAGTCTTGGAACCCACGTTACTTGTTTCCTCCTAGGATCAGCTTGTAAGATCATGCTTTCTCAGTTGCTTCCAACCACTTCCATGGGCTGAAGCAGCCGGGAGATGGGGAGACCTTTGCCCCTCCCTCGTTGGAGTCCCTGTCCCTAACTGTGGTGCTCTCCCCACCCCCTCCTTCCTCCAGCCAGGCTCCATTCTTCCTGGCCTGGTATCCACCAGCACCACTCCAGGAGGGCAGGGTGGAGGAGGGCTGCTGATGGCAGTCCAAGGTGCTCCCTCCCCCAATGGCCGACACTTAAGGTCTTCCCAGCTCCCCACGTTAGGACAGTGCCTCGTCACTGGCCTTCCTCTGCAGACAGGCTGTCCATCTCTGTCCAGGTGCTCCCAGGCTTATGTGAAGGAGTGCACTTTTCTCATGTTCCAAGCTCTACCTTACCTGGGCCTGGTGTTCCACCCAAGAGGTGGATTTAGGGAGTCAAGGAAATTAGTAAACTATGGGTGTTGCAGGCCTAAAGAATTTTTTTCTGGGCAGAGATGATATGCTTGCTGCCTCAGCCACTGGGGTTGGATGGTTAGGCCACCTTGTGCAGAGAGGAAGTGTTGGGGTCCGAGACTGTGTCGTGAGCACTGGTGCGTCAGATTCACATCCTGGTGGCCCAGGAATGGCCTAGTTGACCCCTGGGAGGCAGGACCACCTTGCAGGGACCAGATCTAACAATCAACAGCTGTTTGTCCATCTCAGCTAATGGGCTTGGTCTTACAGTAGAAGTTGGCAGGGGGACCTTGGAAATGCGCCAGCTTGATGAATAAGACTGAGAACAGAGGCAGTAGAGAGGGAGAAACCATGAAGGCCAGAGAACGTTCTAGAGTATATCCCCTGTGGAATTTCCAAAGTTTAGGTCTGTTGACTCCCTAAAAATGAGCCATGGAGACTTTTAGAGGCCAAGGTGACAGCCTTCCTACCACAGGTGCCAAGTGGAGTTTGGTGCCAAAGAGATTTGTGGTGGGGTCACCGGCCCCTGGAGTACTTACCTGAGAAGGAAGTGAGTTTCCAGCAGGTGGCTGCAGAGCCCCCACAAGCCTCACCTTGGCTGGTGCTAAACCTGGAACCGACTTGTTAGTGCAAAGGGCAGACTGGAGAACAGTAGGCAAGGGGCCAGCAGGTGAGACGTAGCAAAAGGACATTCACTTGGCAGATGATAGCATGTTTGTGACTATCCTGATTCTCTAGATCCAGGAGCAATTGTCTTCTTGCTATTGAACATCCTCCTTAGAAAGCCAACATCCTGAGAGAACATCCAGGACCTCTTAACTTTTGAAACAGGCCTTGGAGTGTTGGCTCATGGAGATGCCTGTGCAATCACTGTTGCGTTGCTAGTGTGTGGTTTGGAACTGGCAGATGCAGCAGGAAGTGCCAGCTTCCATCACCTCCCATCTAGCTGCCTGTAGGCTGTGCCACGTAAGGAAGCCCAGATGGGAATAAGCTACCATTTTTTACACTGGGACAATCTCTGACAGGAGCAAGGAAAAGACAGGCAAGCTGCTCAGGCAATTTCCTTACTGCCATACAGAGTAGACACAAGGTGGATTTTGGAGGCAGTTTTGGATTCTTGTCTCTGGTCTGCTAAGGTCCCGGTGGTTGTGACACTAACTGGTGTCTTTCAGAGCTGTCATCGTCATGAGCTTAGCCGGAGTCCCTTTGAGCTGTGGATGTGAGTTAAGGTCATGGAGCCCACCTGTGCAGTGGCCTAAAAGGGGCTGGTGGTGTTTGTTGGTCGGAGGCATGACTGAGCCAAGATTGTGGTGAGAAATGCGTTTTTCTCCAGGCCTGTGTCTGCTCCTGGGAAGTGGGTAATCGGGCATTCTCTAGTCTAGCTGCTCAGAGTGCTGGGTGACACTGGAGCAGGGCGGCCTGCCTACCCGGAAATAAGCACTCGAAGCTTCCAGCCACCACAGGATGGAGGGGCTGTGAGGGAAGATTTGTCTTGAGCTGAAATAATTGCTGTTTACCACGGAACGTAGGTGAACCCCAGGTGTGTAGAGTAACACGGGGTGGACCTCACTGTGTTCGCAGGAGCTCTGGGATCTGGACATTTTGGAAAAGGTAGCCTGGGGTCATTGAGAAGAGTGACCACTCCTTACTGCACCTGTGTTTAAGAGACCTGGCAAAGGTGGGCCTTTGGTTAGAGACCTCTTACTTAGGTCTGGTCCTAGGCAGCAGAGTTTTTGAGGGAGGGAGAAACAAGTAGGTCTCAAGCAGTGGGGACAAGGACAGAGGTCCCTGTGCCAGTGGCAGCTTGCTAATCTTCCCCGAAACGGAGGCCCATGGACTACTGTGGCTCCGGTAACTGGAAAATCCCCCCCCCAGATCTGCTCCCCTTGAGGGGTGCGGATGGGAGCTTATCAAACGCCAGCCTCCAGCCTGTCCCTGAGGAGATGAGCACGGATCTAAAGCAGCCCCCCTTAGTCCCATGTCTCTTTGCAGACTGATTTGGTTGCACAGCCCGAGAATTGAACAACCCTACAACAAAAATGCCGAAATTCCTTAGAATACGCAGAGGGAGGAGGTGACTCAACAAGGTGCTAAAAAAAACACACACACAATAAAAACACAAAAAAAAACAAAAAAAACATTTTATTAAAAATATATATTGTTAAATTAAGTCTGCTGTCTGGACAATGACTGTTTGTTTTGTTTTCTTGTAGTGGAGTTTAAAAGAGACTATTATTTTACTCTGATATATTATTATTAAAAAAAGGCATTTTAACTTTGTACTTGAAAACTAAATGAGCGATTTCATGTGTTTTAGCTGAGGCATTGAAGTAGCGGGTGCTTACTTATTTGTGGGAAATCATGTATTCATACTGAAGAATAAACTCCGTAGCTGATTTGGTAATAACTTTTCCTGTTACAGACGATTTCGCTTTGACCCCGGCGGCAGAGCACTTTCACTCCACATTCCACGCAGCTAAATGCAGGACTTAACTCCCCAGACCCCCGCCCGCCCTCTTGCCTTTCTCTTTAGTTCCTCCTTTCTCCTTTTCCCCCCACCCCCCGATTCCAGCATCCTTTCACCACTATATATTTTTTTAGGGTTGCTTCTCTATTTATTGACAATAATAATGTACATTTCACAGTCTGGTTCTGGGACATCAAGGCGGGGCACGTGGCCGGGCCTCCCTGGTGTTCTGTTGTATCTCTGTGTAAGTGATGCTCGTGACATAGCTGTTTATGAAATAATTAAAGAGGTCAATGCGTACAGCAGATGTAGAAAGTCTGTCAGTTCCGCCTTCATCACATTTTTTTTTGTGCCCAGAAGAATATAATAAAGCTCCTTTCTAATGTACTTGTGCTGGAGAACACTTGAATAAATGGACTGTTTTTGTGCAAAAAGAAAAAAAAAAAAACGGAAACCACACCATAATAATGTCCTTTTGTCTTGCGTCTCCTTTTAGGGGGTGTGAACCCCTAACGTGGGAGGTCCTTGTGCTGGGGAGGGGCGGGTGATACAGTTTAAAACAGAAGTGGGGAGAAGCCAGAGTTGAGTTGACTTGGAGTTCAAAGAGAAGTTATGCTCAGACAAGGTTCTTCTGCCCAGGGCAGAACAATAGATGTTAAGACTGGATGAATGGAAATCCTAAGTCTCTCTGTAAACTTTCATTAAAATTAATAAAAAAATTTAAAAAATGCTGATAAAAAAGAAAAAGTTGGAAATAGAAAAAAAAAAAAAAAGACTGGATGAGGAGAGCTCCAGAGAGGTTGATGGGCAGATTATGGCTTGAATGGTGTTACAGACGTCCCTGCAAGTAGATCCCTTAGTAAACTGAAGCCCCAGCAGGGAGGAGCAGCCAGTATGGTGGGCCCCTACACCTTCTGAGGGACCCTGAACAAATTATTTGGTCTGAAAAAGAAGTGGGAGGGAATGGCAGCTGTTTGCAACACTGGAAAGGTGAGTCCCCTGGGCTGAATGATTCCAGGGCATAGACCCAGGTAGAGTGAGCAATGAAGAGGCCAGTTTCAGCCCAGTAGAGGGATGTTGACCAGCAACTCAGTGGGTTCCTAGGGCGCAGTGGGGCCCTGGCTAGTTAGGAGGTGTTGCACTGTGTTTCAGCCCCAGTCCTGAGGTCCATTCACTGCTCAGCGTCACCTTCTATTGCCAGGGCCTTGTGGTTTTCAGAATCCCTCACATGCACGGCCTCCTGTGTTCTCATGGTATCTGCCACCCAGCCACCAGTTCAGAGGGTCTCCTTACACAGACAGACTGCATCTAAATAAACACAAGGATGGGTGGTAAGGGGATGACGTTTGCTATGACATACATCTCAGCCCTGAGCCTGCAGGTGTGTGTGCTACGTTTTTATATTCTAAGAACTCAGACAATCTGGTCAATTAAGTAAGGCCTATTCAAGGTTGCTTGTGTTAGATATTGGGGGAGGTTTTTCTCACCTCCTCTCAGGTGTCTTTGAAAGAAATTAGGAGAGGAAAGGTTGGTGGAGGGGTGGGGAAGAAGATCCTGCTAGATGAACGAGCACTTTTGTTTTTTCTTTCTTTTTATTTTTTTTAAACAAAGTTGTAAATGTTCATTTAACTTTCATCCTGATTTCCCCCCTCAGTATTTCTCAGTATTGACATAGAAATTCTTGTTTTTAATACGTGTGTGCCATTTTCTTGTTGGATATTTGTTTTTGTGTATCTCTATCATTTTCATGGTAGCTATAAATAGAGTTGTGATGGACATCTTTGTGTTTTGTTTTATTTTATTCCTCCTACATTTTGTGATTTCCGCCCCCCCTTCAGAAGTGAGACCAGAGCCACACACAGCAGGGCCAGAAGCCCCCCACCTAGACAGTGGATGTATGTCCCTGCTGGTGTGGGTGTTTGCTACGTACTATGAGGACAAGAACGCGTATGTGGTAGGTGGGAGCACAGGAAAGTCGTGGAAGAGGATCAAGGCTCCCAGATGCTAGCTCCTGATAGCACTCTCAAACTCCTTTCTCCTTGACTCCAGTATGCACTTATAAAGATGTAGCCCATTCATCTCCTCTAAGCTGAGATCCTATGAGAAAACGTAATTGGGCTGAAAAGAAAGTACCTCAGAGCTGAGGACATTAGAGATGAGTAGGGAAGTCTGTGGGATGGGTAGTGAACATGTTGTTATGTGCCGTCGAGTCGCCTGCGACTCATAGCGACCCTGTGTACAACAGCCCTAACCCCTGCTCTATCCTGTGCCAATTGCACTGCCTCCGACACACCCATCTCGATTACCCCAGTCACTGAATCAATCCACCTCATAGAGGGCCTTCCCCTCCTGCGTCGTCCTTCCACCCTACCAAGCATGATGTCCCTCTCCAAGGACCTCTCCCTTCTTACAACATGTCCAAAGTATGTCAGACAAAGCCCCAGAATCCTTGCCTCCAAGGAGTAGCCTGGTTTAACCCTCTCCAGGATGAATCTGTTTGTTTTCTTGGCAGTCCATGGTGCATCCAATACTCTTCTCCAGCACCACAGCTCAAAGGCATCAATTCTTCTATCCTCCCTAGTCATTGTCCAACTCTCTGATGCATAACAAGTGATTGCAAAGACCATAGCCTGTATCAGACGCACCTTAGTTTCCAGAGTGACACCATTGCTCTTCAGTACCCTGGGAGGTCCCTAACAGCACACTTTCCCATTGCAATACGTTTTTTTATTTCCTGGCTACTGGTGCCAAGAGTGTTGACCATGGAGCTGAGCAGACTAAAGTTGTTAACAATCTCAATCTCTTCCCCATCCATCTTGAGGCTGCCAATTGGTCCAGTGGTGAGAATCTTTGTCTACTTGATGTTGAGTTTCAAACCATACTGAAGGCTGCAGTCCTTGACCCTCTGCAGCAAGCATTTCAGGTCCTCCTCAGTTTCAGCAAGCAAGGTTGTGTCATCTGCATAACGCAGATTGTTAATAGATCTTCCACCAATCCTGATGCCACATTTCTCCTCATTAGAGCCCAGCCTCTTGGATAATCTGTTCTGCATACAAGTTGAAAAGGTGTGGAGATAAGGACACATCCCTGGTGTACACCTTTCCCAATTTTGAACCATGCACCAATTCTAAAAACTGCAGCCACACCTCAAGACTTTGACCTAGTTAACCTCTCCCTTTCCATTTCTGAGTCCGGAGGGCCTGAATTGTGCATAGAATGAAGATCACTCCTGTATCCAAAACCTGTGTGACCTTGGACAGGTCACAGCACCTCTCTTGAGCATCATTCAGTCTTCTCACTGGAAACTTTGAGTTTGTCTTCTTATCCCTAAATATCTCTGGTGACTATCACCCACTTTCAGGTATGAGGGTTTGAAGGATCCTGGGAAACGGGCAAAGAGCCCTCACCTGTGGAGATACCCACTTTGAGGTGGTTCTAGAAGAATCAAGGGCTTTGGCTAAAGTCCATGTCGGTAGAAGAAATAACTCTGAGCCTTGGTGCTAATGGAATCACTAGGCCTGACTTCACCTCAGGAAAAGAAAGGCTGGCAGAAGCCCAGGATAAGGAAAAGACAGTTGATGTTCATTATTCCAGAAAGTTATGTTCTATAAATACTAATTAGTAAATCCTGCTAATTTGTTCCTAAGGGGAACAAAGCCAGGTTTAAGGGACCAATGTTCCTCTGGTCACACCCCTTTCACTAACTGACCAATATAGTCTTGTTTTGTATGTGCTGCTCTTAAAGACACCTTATTTAAAGTCACCAGAGACCACGTATTTGGTGTTGATTTATTAATATTAATCAGTAGCGCTGAATGAAGCCTAACGAGCTTCTGTTTTCTCCGTAGAGCGCGTCACAGCCACTCTTCTGCACTTAGAAGCACTAGACAACACTTGAGCACTATGGGGCCCATTGGAAACTATGGAATCAAAACAAAAAGCATAAGACTGAGAAGAGCATGGCTCTCAACAGACCGCAGAAAGGACACTTGTTTACAGCATAAGAGCTGACACAAGGTAGAGTGTTACCTTGTTTGACCTCAGCTGGGAAATGTTGCATCTGGCAACTCAACATTTTTCACAGTTTGGTGCATGTCACAGATGATCATGAAGGTATTGTGTTCATTTTAGCAAAGATGTAAATTCACAGAGAGGGAGCCCATGAGTAATGTGGATCAAGTACAGCTCCTTCACGGATTGAATGTCTACCCTTGCCAGGGCTTGCACTAGGATCTTATAACAACAGTCAATTCTTACTAGGACGTTTTCATGACCTGTTGTTATGTGCCATTGAGTCACCAGTGACTCATAGCAACCCTGTGAACAACAACCCTAAACTCTGCTCTATCCTGTGCCAATCTGTCTCTGATATACCTACCCCTATTACCCCAGTCACTGAATCAGTCCACCTCATAGAGGGTCTTCCTCTCCAACGCTATCACTCCACCCTCCCAAGCATGATGTCCTTCTCCAAGGACTAGTCCCTCCTTGCAACATGTCCAAAGTATGTCAGATGAGGCTTCAGAATCCTTGCCTCCAAGGATCAGCCTGGTTTAACCTTCTCTAGGATGAAATTGTTCGTTCTCTTAGCAGTCCATGGTATATTCAATACTCTTCTCCAGCCTCACAGCTCAAATGCATCAACTCTCCTTCGATCCTCCCTAGTCATTGTCCAACCCTCTGACACATAGCAAGTGATTGCAAAGACCATAGCTTGTATCAGGCACACCTTAGTCTCCAGAGCGACACCATTGCTCTTCAGTATTTAGTGTTGCTATATAACTGAGATACCGTAAGATGACTTTAACAAATTTATTCTCTATGGTATATAAGATGGCCAAATACAGGGTGCCAGCTCGAGGTAAAAATGTGCTCTCTCTTTTGCTTCTAGAAGAAGGCCCTCATTTCTTCAGCAGCTGTAGGCCCAGCATTCCTTAGGGATGTATTTCCCCATGCATGGGCCTTAGGAGTTTCCCAGCACATGGATCTGAGGTCCTAAGGACATGCTCCATTCCTGGTTTTCTTTCATGGTGGTAGTACCAAGGCTCCCTTCTTTATTGAGATAAAAGATTTTATAGGTCACACCCCAGAAAAAACTCCCCTTTCATCAGATCAGAGCTGTGACCTGTGACGGAATGAAAGATGTTGCAGCCTATCCTAATCCCCTTTCCACTGACTGGTAGATTGTGCCTCAGATCATGTCATGGACATGACATGACATGACATCTTTGCAGAAGGCCCTCATTAAATCAGAGAGGTTGGGATTTACAACACATAGTGTCAATTACATTATTATATTGAGAGTCAGGGCCTAGCCAAGTTAACACACGGAGGAGGAGGGTGGTGGTCCTGTTAGGTGCCATCTGGTTAAGTATGTCTCATAGAAACTGTTTGGACAACAGATCTGAATCCTATCTTGTACCATCCTCACAATCTCTGACACACTTGAGCTCATTGCTCCAGTCACTGTCAGTCCACTTGTTGAGGGTCTTCCTCTCCTTTACAGTCCCTCTGCCTTTCCAAGCATGATGTCCTTCTCCAAGGAATAGCCTCTCCTAGCAACATGTCCAAAGTATACAACGTGAAGCTTCATCATCTTTTCCTCCAGGAGCACTCTGGCTTCACCTTCTTCAAGACATTATCTCTTTGTTCTTTTGGTCATCCATGGGCTAGTCCAAGGGGGAGGGGAGGCAGGGCAGGGCGGGGATAGGATGACTCAATCCAATTAATAACAAATGACAAGCCCTAGGTCCTTCTAGGCCCCTCATGAGGACTTTCCTCCTATCCTAGCTGCAGTCCCTCCACATACTCAGCCTTCCTCAGTCTCTCTAATTCAGCTCTTTCCCCTCCTCCATCAGTGGAAGCTCACTGTGCAGCCCCCTCCCCACCCCCACCCCAAATCCTACTCCATCCTCCTTAGGGTCTGACTCCTGCCAGGCTTCCCTCTGCCTGACATTAGTGTTCCCTTCATTTCTCTGCAGCATTTCCATCAGCTGATGAGTATACCTTAATGGTACACAGTCATCTTAAAAAATATCACCATCACTATTGTTAACATTACCCTTCAACATTGTTCTGGAAGTCTTAATCAGAACAATTAGGTTAGGGGCAGGGGACTAATATCCAAATTGTTGTTGTTGTTGTTGTTATGTGCCGCCGAGTCGCTTGCGACTCATAGCGACCCTATGTACAACAGCCCTATACTCTGCTCTTTCCTGTGCCAATCGCACTGTCTCCGACACTCCCATCCCAATTATCCCAGTCACTGAATCAATCC
>NW_006399759.1:9077739-9085449 GCF_000299155.1 Elephantulus edwardii
GTCATCCCGTGCTGCCTTTTGAAATCTTCTGTTCAACTCTTTAGTATCTTGAATTCTTCATATCCAAACTGGGAAGGAGAAAATAGAACTGTTCCTTTTCACAGAAAATATTATTGTTTACGTAGAAAACACTAAAGAATCCACAAGGAAGCTATTAGAACAAAAAGATGAATTAAAAAAAGTTTCAGGGTGCAAGGTCAATATGTAAAAATCAATAGGGTTTTTTATACATCAGCAATGTGTAAGAGTAAAAGGATATTAAGGAAACATTACTCGTTATAACAGCATCTAAAAAAATAATAAAATGCCTAGAAAGAAATATAACCAGGAAGGTGGAAGACCTATATACAGAAAAATAGAAAATATTGCTAAAAGACATCACAGAAGACTAAATAAATGGATGAGTATTTCATGTTCATGGATCAGAAGGTTTTATTATAGTTAAGTTGCTAATGCTACCCAAAGCAATACTACTCAATTCAATACAACTCCCATAAAAATCCCAACAACCTTCTTGAAAGAAATGAAAAATCCAATATTTAAATTTATATGTAAGGGAAAGATGCCTTGAGTAGTTAAAAAAGAATGAAGTGGGACAACTCATACTTCTTGATGTTAAAACACAGCATAAATCTAAAATATTTAAAACAGTCTTAAAAATCTCATTATTATCAACTCAGAAATGACTCATAGCTGATCATCCAGCAGGTTTTCAGAGGCTGTAAATCACATCAGAGGAGATTTCCCATCTTTCTCCAGAGCCACTAGTGATTTGAACCACCTGCCTTTGGGTTGACAGCGTTACTACCCACTAGGCCTTCAGAGCAAACAAAGAAACAAACAAGCCAAAAACAAAACAAAACAAAAACCTCAACATATCTCAAGAAACCAAAACTAAACCAAAATCTTAGTACTGGAATAATACGGGGCACATAGACCAGCATGAGTATTTCATGTTCATGGATGCCCAGGAACAAATCTGTACATCTACAGCCAACTGATTTTTCACAGGGATGCTAAACCTGTGCAACAAGAGAAGGAGCAATCTTATCAATAAATTGCTCTGGGAAAACTAGTTATCCACGTGCAAAAGAATGAATGAGGTCACAATCCTCACACTATGCATAAAAACCAATTCAAAATGAATCAAAGAAGCTAATTTGAGAATGAAAACCATGACATTCATAGAACAAAATGTGAGGATGCAGATGCAGGATCTAGAAGGTCTTTTTTTTTGTGGTGGACTGACATGACAACTGAAGCATGTGCAGCAAAAAAGAAATTAATGAGACCTCATGAAAATGAAATACTCTGTTCATAAAAAACTCACTAGAAAAGAAAATTTGAGGGACCACATAACTAATAAACACTACAGTTTAACACTTTTTTATGGATTAATTAAAAAAATGGGCAAAACACTTGAACAGATATTTCACCAAGGATTATACTTTAATAGTCAAGAAGTACATGAAAAGATGCTTGGTCATTAACCATTATTATTGTATGTCGTGAGTAGGAACTCACCCATAGCTCACTCTCCAGCAGGTTCTCAGAGGCTTTTAATCGCATGGGAGGAAATTTCCCATCTTTCTCCCACTGAGCTACTGGTAGATTCAAACTCTCTACCTTTGGGTTGGCAGTGAAACTCCTTACCACTAGGCCACCAGAGCTCCCTCACTAGCCATTGTTCTTGTTGTTATGTGCTGTCAAGTATGACTCATGGTGACCTTATAAACAACAGATCTGAACTCTGTCCTATCCTGCACCACCCTCATTATCTCTGACATATTTGAGCCCATTGCTCTCTGGGTTAATCCATCTGGTTGAGGGTCTGTTGTGCAAGGGGTTTGTTAAAAATGGCTTCCCTGTCCATTAACTTCCTTTGCCATCTGGCTGGACAGGGATATATAAATATGGTATATGAGCCTATCCACAAGGGAACTGGCTAGTCTCACCAGTCCACAAGAGGACAGCCATTAAAATGAGCAGATCCTGCATCAGAATTGGGGGAACCTCACCACCACAGATCTTAAGCCATCCAGACTAGGAGTAACTCCTATAGGAGTAACAGCCATAGCTGCCACAGTGGAGAATCAGTGACCCAACATGAGATGGAGTGGACTTTGGGACTGCTTTGCTATGGATCAAGAGCTAAGAGGTTTTTTGGCCCACCAAGTTTGTTGGAGGACTAGAGAGGGGAGAGCCATAATTGTCAGGACTGAGAACATTGGTCTAAAGTCAGGCTCAAAGCTGAGGCACTTGTGAGCACATTTCAGAAGCTATCCTGAATGTATTCTGCTACTAACCTGGATTATAACCTTTTGACTTCTTCAATATGATTCTGTGCGGGCTGTGAGCTATTGCATCAGATTTTTGACCCAGTAAAGCAGTAAAGTTGATGTTGAGATGACTAGAAATAGGTGTGGGAGCATGGGAGACATGTCTGACCTCATGATAATTGATTTTGTGTTGTTGATGCTGTTAATGGGGACAGTGCCTCTCTGTGAAGTTAGTAAAGGTATGATACAGCCATCCCTATGCAGCCCTTGCTCTTTTTACAGGGTGTTCCTTCATCTTTGCTTCCAAGGAGCATTTTATCTGCATCTTCTTCAAGACAAATCTGTCTGTTTATTTGGCAGTCCATGGGATATTCATGACTCTTCTCCAAGATCGCAACTCAAAGGCATTGATTCTTCTTCTATCATCCTTATTCATTGTCCAGGTCTCAAATGGAAAGCAAATGGTGTAAAAGACCATGACTTGAATCAGGCAAACTTTAGTCTTCAAAGTGACATCATTGTTCCTCAGTACTTTGGAGTTCTTTTACAGTGCACTCTCTCAAAGTAAGATGTCTTTTGATATCTTGACTACTTGTGCCAAGGATGTTGATTGTGGACACAAGAAAGATGAGATCTTTGACAATTTCAGTCTATTCTCAATCTATCACGATGATCTCTATTAGCCTAATGGTGAAGATTGTTGTCTTCTTGATGTTGAGACAAAATCTATTAAAGGCTCTAGTATTTGTTTTCTCCAGCAAGCATTTCAAGCCCTCCTCCTCATTTTCAGCAAGAAAGGTTGTGTCATCTGCATACCACAGATTGTTGATGAATCTTCCTCTTATCCTGATGCCACATTTTTCATTAAAGAATCCAGATTCTCAAAGTATTTGCTTAGCATACAATTAAATAGGTTTAGAGTCAGATCATAACAAACTATGGCTGACTCTGAGAAGAATGGGAATCCCAGAACACTTGATCGTTCTAATGCAAAACTTATACTTGGACCAGGAGGCAGTCGTCAGAACAGAGCAAGGGAACACTGCACGGTTCAGAATTGGGAAGGGCGTACGCCAGGGAAGCATCCTATCTCCATACCTTTTCAACCTATATGCAGAACAGATTATCCGGGAGGCTGGGCTCTATGAGGAGAAATGTGGGGTCAGGATTGGTGGACGATTTATCAACAATCTGCGTTATGCGGATGACACAACCCTGCTTGCTGAAACTGAGGAGGACCTGAAACGTCTGCTGCAGAGTGTCAAGGACTGCAGCCTCCAATATGGATTGAGGCTCAATGTCAAGAAGACAAAGATTCTCACCACTGGACCAATTGGCAGCATCAGGATGGATGGTGAAGAGATTGAGATTGTACACAGCTTTAGTTTGCTTGGCTCCATAGTCAACAGTCTTGGCACCAGCAGCCAGGAAATTAAAAGGCGCATTGCCATGGGGAAGTCTGCTGTTAGGGACCTCTCCAAAGTGCTGAAGAGCAGTGGTGTCTCTCTGGAGACTAAGGTGCATCTGATACATGCCATGGTCTTCGCAATCACCTATTATGCATCAGAGAGTTGGACAATGACCAAGGAGGATAGAAGGAGAATTGATGCCTTTGAGCTGTGGTGCTGGAGAAGAGTATTGAGAATACCATGGACTGCTAGGAAAACAAACAGATTTGTCCTGGAGAGGGTTAAACTGGGTGGCTCCTTGGAGGCAAGGATTCTGAGGCTCTGTCTAACTTACTTTGGACATGTTGTGAGGAGAGACTCGTCCTTAGAGAGGGACATCATGCTTGGGAGGGTGGAGGGACAGTGCAGGAGAGGAAGGCCCTCTATGAGGTGGATTGATTCAGTGACTGGGATAATTGGGATGGGAGTGTCAGAGACAGTGCGATTGGCACAGGACAGAGCGGAGTTTAGGGCTGTTGTACATAGGGTCGCTATGAGTCGCAGGCGACTCGACGGCACATAACAACAACAACAACAGAGTCAGAATAGAGCTCTGAGTACCTCTTTCTGGATTTTAAACCATCCAGCATTCCCTTAATCTGGACAGCACCATCTTGGTAGGTTTCATGTGAACATGATTAGATGTTCTGGATTTCCCATTCTTTTCAATGTTAACCATAGTTTGCTCTATCCACACAGTCAAATGCCTTTGCATAGTCATTAAAGCACAAGTAAGTATTCTTTGGGTATTCTTTACTTTATGCCAAGAGTCATCTGACATCAGCAATGATATTTCTGGTGCCATGTTGTTGTTGTTATGTACACTCGAGTCAGAGCTGACCCTCTGGCAGGTTTTCATAGGCAGTTAACCACACAGGAGGAGATTGTTCATCCTATTCCCATGAAGCAGCAGCTGGTGGGATTTAAACTGCGTGCCTTCGGGATTGCAGCACAGCTTGAACTTCTGGTAATTCTTTGTCAACGTACTGTTATAGCCCTTTTTGGATGATATTCAGCAATATTTTACTTACATGTGATATTAATGGGACTGTTGGATAGTTTTAGAAAGCTAGAAATCAAAACCACAATGAAATGATCTCACTCCATTAAAATGACAATGGTTTAAAAGTGGACAATAACGTGTTCCTGAGGTAATGAAGAACTAGGATTCCCCATCCTTAATGGGATTGTAAATTAGTACAATCACTTGAAAACTATCATAACAGGAAGAAATTCCACTCTTAGTCATATTCCTAAAAGACCTGAAAGCAAGGCACAAGCAGATATGTGCCTCCCAATGTTCACTATTCATGGCAGTCAGCAGTGAGAAACATGTATTGTCCATCAACTGGTGAATGGATAAACAAAATGCAGAATAGACCTACAATGGAGTATTCTTAAATATAACCCCCAAAATTAAAAGCTAAAGAAACACAGCAACCCCAATAACCCTCAAACTCATTGCCATTGAGTTGGAATCAACCCATAGCTGACCTTCCACTGGGTTTTCAGAAACTTTATATTCCATAGGAGGAAATTGCCTTTCTCCCAAGGAGCCACTGACAGATAGGAACTACCAGAGGCTTGAACTTGGGGTCAGTAGTGAAATTCTTTCTTTGCTAGAGCTCCCTGGGTAATGTTGTTGTTATGTGCCATGGAGTCGCCTGTGACTCACAGCGACCCCTATGTACAATAGCTCAGAATTCTGCTCTATCCTGAGCCAGTCTCACTCTCTCTGACACACCTACTCCCATTATCTCAGTTACTGTGTCAATCCGTCTCATCCAGGATCTTCCTCGCCTGCGCTGTACCTCCAATCATCAATGTATGATATCCTTCTTCAGGGACTGGTCCCTCCTGGCCACACACCCAAAGTCTGTGAGATGGAGCGTCAAAATATTTTCCTCCAAGAAGTAGCCTGGTTTCACCCTCTCAAGGATAAACCTGTTCATTCTCTTGATAGTCCATGGTACGTTCAATAGTCTTCTCCAGAACCACAACTCAAAGAAATAAATTCTTCTGTCATCTTTGGTCATTGTCCCGCTCTCTGACGCATAGCAAGTAGTTGTGAAGATCAATGACTGAATCAAGTGTACCTTAGTGTCTAGACTGACATCTTTGCTCTTCAGCACTTTTGAGAGGTCCCTGATAGCAACCTTCCCCAGAGCAATTAGTCTTTTGATTTCTTGACTATTGGTCCCAAGAATATTAATTGTGGAGCCACACGAGGTGAAATTGTTAACAACTTCAATCTCTTCTCCATCTATCATGGTGCTGCCAACTGGCTCTAATCCATAATGAAAACTTTAATCCTTGACCTTCTGCAGCAAACACTTCAAGTCCTCCTCAGTTTTCATGAGCAAGGTTGTGTCATCTCCATAATGTAGGTGGTTGATGAGTCTTCCTCCAATCCTGATGTCACATTCCTCCTCATAATGTCCAGCCTTCTAAAGGTATGAAGACAGGACACATCCCTGATGAACTGCTTTCCTGATTTTGAACAATGCAGTGTTCTCTTGCTCTGTTTTGACAACTGTTTCCTTGTTCAAGTATAGGGTTGTTGTTGTGTGGGTTTTTTTAAAAATTTAAATAGCATTTAGTTTATTACAAATATTTAATATTGGCTTATTTTCCTCCTTTTGTTTTTATCATAATTATGTTATCATCTAGATGAGCATCCTTTATACACAAACAAATAAATAAAACAAATTAAACATAATAAACTCAAAGAAATACTTTTAAAAAAATCTCCATATGATCAGGATTCAGGTTGAATATTCCTTAAAAGTCTGTTTTAATTGTCCCATTGCCACAGTGCTTGTCAAAACCAGTTCTGATTAATCTCCTTTGTCAGTGTGTCCTTTGCCATTCCCTGTCAATTGTCTCTGAGAGAGATTTCATCCTGATTCGTAAGGAAAAGGGGACAGCGTATTCTCTTAGCTACTTCCTGCTGAAAAGGGACGCTGTAGGTTACAGGATGAAGATATTCTCTCACTACTCTAAAGGGCCCCTTTGGCAACAGGGGCCCAACAGTTTCACATAGACTATTGTGGAGCTTGATTTTGGAATTTAGATGCCCTGTTATCAGTTGTGCTTAGCCATACATGTTCATATCCTTGAAGATGCATCATGGAAGTGTTGCAGCCTAGAAGATACAAATTTAACTAACAAGTTAAAAGTACATGAGTCAAAAATTAAAAGCAATAATATTCCAAGTAAAGGTTATAACAGTGGCACAAATCAAGTTACAGAGGGAAGGTAATTCTTAAAATAAAAGCCTTATTGACTAGCACTTTGTCTATTATAAAGTTTAGTAACCACAAGATGTAGAGGCTCAACTCTGTCATTTATTGTTTTTAAGTCCTGGACCAAATTCCATCTACCACTGGGTTGTTTACAGCTCAGATGTCCACATGCAAGGCAGAGGTAAAGTAAGGAACGGCTTATGAGGTTTTCTGTCAATTTCAATAACTAGGAAATAGTGAGAAGAGTTGGGACCTCAGAAGGCTTTTAGGACCAAATAATAGGCTCTTGTGTCCAGGAGAAAATGAATATACTTACCATTAATGTTAATGCTCACCCATGGCTCTTCTGGAAGGATTTGAATCTTTGAAGCATCCTGCTTTGTTTCCAGCTGGGAGCTGGGGCCTGTCAGTCCTGTCAGCCACGAGGACTTGATGTGGGCCACCCTTGGCTAAATGTCCTTCAGATTCACATTTAAAGCAAGTGAGTGGGAACTTCCTCTCTACTCCCTTACCTATCTGTGGCTCTCATCTGTGACACTATCTAATGAAGTGGCCCAGCTTTCCACAGTGGAAGCAATTCTGACCTCCTTTATTACCTTTGGGTGGCATTGTTTATGAGTAAGACTTCCTTTTCCTGACATAGGCCCTAAACTGGCAGCAATAGCTGCCCCAGTAATTTTGGCCATTCTCTGGTCTTTTCTCTTCCCTCTAGATCCCAGTTGTAAAAGAGAGAAAAAT
>NW_006399759.1:9086206-9088474 GCF_000299155.1 Elephantulus edwardii
GGGTGTGCATATATCTGCTTGGATGTCAGTTATGGTCTCTTTGGGATATATTCCCAGTAGTGGAATTGTTGGGTCAAATGGTATCTTCATTTGCAAGTTTTTGAGAAAGCGCCATACTACCTTCCACAGTGGTTGCACCATTTTACACTCCCAGCAACAGTGAATAATGGTTCTAGTTTCTCCACAATCTCGCCAGCATTTGTTGCTTCCTGTTCTGTTAAATTTTGCTAATGTTACTTGGGTGAGACGATATCGCATAGTTGTTTTACCAAGTATAGGTTTTACATGAGCACAAGCAAGTGTTCTGGGATGTCCATTCTCAAGGTTAGCCACAATTTGTTGTGATCTACACAGTCAACAATGAAGTATTACTCAGTCATAAAGAGAAATGAATGGGATGTAAACAAACCTCAAAAACATTATAGTAGATGAACTAAGGCAGGTACAAAAGGACAAATACTACATGCTATCACTTACATGAAATACACAACTACTAAAAAATCCCCCAAATATAAGTAATTAGTGGTTGCTAAAGGGTGGGAGGTGGGAGGGGGGACAATAAGCAGAGTGAGCTGCTTATAGTGAAAGGAATGAATGTGAATGGCAGTGGAATAATTTGGAAAAAGACAAGAAGAATGCTTGCACATGAAGAATGTAATCAAGAAAACTGAAGGAGAAGCTGATGAAGTAGTGAATATTTTGTTCTTAGTGTGATAATTTAATTTTTTAAGAAAACAAATATGACAGACTTATTGCCTTGTAACCTCTTCAAGATACCACTATATCTGTCTTCTCCACTTTATTGCAAAAGGGTCTGTGTTCAATGACTCTGTGATCTCACTTCCAGTTCTCACCTCCGCATCCTCCAGTGAAGCTGTCACCCGGCACCTTAAGTGACTGTGCAGGAATTGGAACATAGATGACTTTCTCTCTCCTCTGACCTCTTCCGCAGGGCATCGCATCTCCTGGACCTTCACATCCCGCTGGGTCCTTGCTTTTTCTTGTCTCCAACTGATGATGGGCTTGAGAACTCCTCTGTCTCCAGTGCTGAATTCTGCGCCCTGTGCCCGGGCTCATAGGGCAAATTGTTTGCTCAGTTGCTCTATTCGTGTGTTAAACAACCATTAAATATGACCTGCCCAAAACAGAATTTTTGTTAAAATAAAATTTTTATTTTATAGTTGTTTATTTACCAAGTTTGTATACAGTTTTCCACACAAGATCTTTCTCATTTCCTTTACCCATCCCTCCCTCTACCCATCAAATTGTGCGATCCTATGATTACCTGCCTGACAGTCCTCACGCTTCTGCTCCTCCCCTCCCCTGTTTGGATCCTTAAACATGTTTTACTAGTTATCTTTCTATTTCTAAAATAATGGTCTTATACAGTATTTGTCCTTATGGCACTGAGTTAGTTCATTTAGCATAATGCTCTCCAGTCCCTCCCAAGTTACTTAGTGATTTTTTAAATCTTTGCTGAGTAGTATTCCATCATGGTTTTGACCTCCTAACTTGCTCTCAATCCAAGCATCTTAATAACCGACCCTTAACTGGTGCCATGACACTGAACAAAGCATTCTTGGTTTGTCTTTCTGTCATACCCCACATCCAATTCACTAGCACACTCTCATTCTATCTGTCTCTATCTATGCGTATCAAGTCAACAATGAGTTCCCACTACCTTCTTTTCTGTGGCTTCAGCCCCTGTACCTGTTGGTGAGTCCCTCAACTGCTGGATTGTCATCATGCCTCTAATAGACTGTCTGCTCCTATTCCTGCCCATCTGGTCCATCTAATACACAATAATCTTGGTTTTTCAAAAAAGCCCTTTGAAATAGACCCTCCTTACAATGACCAGCAAAGTCCCTCGCACTCCCACTCCTCAGCTGGTACTCCAGGCCCACTGGCCACTGTTCCCTTGAACATGCCGAGTTCTTCCCAGTCCTTTTCACATGCTGTGTGCTCTACCTGAGAGCTCCTCTTCTGTTTTCCACCTTTCAGGTCCAGCTCCTTGACTAATCCATTTCAGGTAGTCTGCGGTCCACCATTTATTTATTTTCTATTTTATTCCTTTTTCTCAGGGGCTCCTGAAATTAAAACTTATTATTCTACTTACATATTTTTTGTCATCTTACCAAATGATGTACCTGTGGGGGTGGCAAAAGCTTTTGCCACACGAGTCGCCTCTCTATTGGCTGGCCCCCGATTCTGCCCAATGATGACATGGTGAGTGATATGTTGGACTCCTAATTGAAAGGTGGGCAGTTC
>NW_006399759.1:9088584-9109138 GCF_000299155.1 Elephantulus edwardii
CATAAAGATTTATAGCCTCAAAACCCCAGTGGAACAGTTCTAGTCTGTTCTGTAATGTCACTACAAGTTGAAATGGACTCCAAGGCAATGACCTTGATTTTGTTTTCGTCACCCCAACAAAAGATCTTCAAGGACAATAACCTTGCCTTGTTTTGCAGTGTCCCCATGGCCTGGCCAGGTCTGGAGTATGACCATTCTGTAGTAACTGTGCTATGTTATGAGAAGAGCCCAGTCCCTGGAGAAGGACATCATGCTTAGTAAATAGAGTCATTGCTGGGAATTAAGTGGGAATCAACTCATAGCTGGACTCTCCAGTGGGTTTGGGAAGACATAAATCACACCAAGGAAGATTGTTCATCTTTCGCCCATGAAATGGTTGGTGGATTAGATCACCAAGGAAGCAGCACAATTCTGTATCCACTCTAGCACCACAGCTCCCTGGGTAAAGTAGAGGACTGGTGAGGAAGAGGAAGTCCCTCAGTAAGACACTGGCAAAGTGGCTGCCAACAGAGATCTCAAATAGCAGGACAATTGTGAGGATGGCGCAGGACAGGCCAGTCTTTAGTTCTGATGCACCTAGGGCTGCTATGAGTCAGAACCATTCAACAGTACCTAAAAGCAGTAACAACAGTTATTCTCATCTTTGCTATAGCTAACATGTATTGAGCACCCACCATATGCCAGAAAAGGTTCTGCATTACCTTCACACACCTCTTGTGGAGGTTGTCTTGCGATATGTTTTTTTAGCGCAGTTCACTATGTGGAGAGGTGGGACTGTGTGAGTGAGGCATGTTGGCCTATCCACAGAGGGATTGGCTATCTACCATTCCACAAGGGGGTTGGCTGGTTTCAACAATATACAAGAGAATTGGGCTTATCTCACCAAACTGAACAGCTCTGGCTGCAGAGAAGAGGATTTCTTTCTTCCCTAGAAGAGGTTCTTGCTATAGCCAGAGAAGAGAGATGTTGTCCAACCTGTTCAGGACAGCAGCAGCAGGGATGGCTGAACTGGAGGATTGGATGTGAGGTGGGACTTTGGGGGTTGGGGACGGAACCAATATTGGGGGGACTGAGAACTTGGGAACACTTGGAGCTATGAGGCTCGAGACTGGGCTGCCTACATACGTATTTTCAGAGCTGTCTTCACTGTATTTTGTTATTAATCTGAACGGCCTAGTGGCAAGAAACTGCGCTGCAATCCTGAGGGTACATGGTTCGAAGCCACTTGAGCTGCTCCAGGCGAGAAGGATGGAAAACTCCTTCCATGCAATTTACTACTTCTGAAAAGCCAGCGGAGGGCCAGCTATGGGTCGCTTCCAACTTGATGGTTGTTGTTGTTGTTATATGCCGTCGAGTCGCTTGCAACTCATAGCGACCCTATGTCCAACAGCCCTAAACTCCTCTCTGTCCTGTGCCAATCCCACCATCTCCGATACAACCATCCCAATTGCCCCAGTCACTGAATCAATCCACCTCATAGAGGGCCTTCACCTCCTACGCTGTCCCTCCACCCTCCCAAGCATGATGTTCCTCTCCAAGGACCAGTCCCTCCTTACAACATGTCCAAAGTATGTTAGATGGAGTCTAAGAATCTTTGCCTCCAAGGAGCTGCCCATTTTGACCCTTTCCAGGATGAATCTGTTTGTTTTCCTAGCAGTCCATGGTATATTCAATACTTTTCTCCAGCACCACAGCTCAAAGGCGTCAATTCTCCTTCTATCCTCCTTAGTCATTGTCCAACTCTCTAATGCAGAACAAGTGATTGCAAAGACCATGGCCTGTATCAGACGTACCTTAGTCTCTAGAGAGACACCATTGCTCTTCAGTACTTTGGAGAGGTCCCTAACAGCAGACTTTCCCAGGGCAATACGTCTTTTAATTTCCTGGCTACTGGTGCCAAGAGTGCTGACTGTGGAGCCAAGCAAACTAAAGCTGTGAACAACCTCATTCTCTTAACCATCCATCCTGATGCTACTAGTTGGCCCAGTGGTGGGAATCTTTGTCTTCTTGACATTGAGCCTCAACCCATATTGGAGGCTGCAGTCCTTGACCCTCTGCAGCAGGTGCTTCAGGTCCTCCTCAGTTTCAGCAAGCAGGGTTGTGTCATCTGCATATCGCAGATTGTTGATAGATCTTCCACCAATCTTGACCCCACATTCCTCCTCATAGAGCCCAGCCTCCCGGATAATCTGTTCTGCATACAGGTTGAAAAGGTATGGAGACAGGACACATTCCTGGTGCATCCCCTTCCAAATTTTGAACCAGGCAGTGTTTCCTTGTTCTGTTCTGATGACTGCCTCTTGGTCCAAGAATAGGTTTCTCATTAGCACCATCAAGTGTTCTGGGATTCCCGGTCTTTTGAGAGTCAGCCACAGTTTGTGTGGTCGACACAGTCAAAAGCCTTTGCATAGTCAATGAAACACAGATATACATTCCTCTGGTATTCCCTGCTTTCAGCCAAGATCCATCTAACATCAGCTACAATATCCCTAGTACCACGACCCCTTCTAAACCCAGTCTGGACTTCTGACAGTTCTCTGCTGATGTGTTGTTCCAGTCGTTTTGGGATAATATTTAGTAGAATATTGCTTGCATGTGAAATCAATAAGATTGTTCTATAGTTTCCACACTCTGTTGGGTCACCCTTGTTTGGAATGGGAACAAATACAGATCTCTTCCAGTCAGTTGGCCAAGTGGTTGTTCTCCAGATTTCTTGGCACAACTTGGTGAGCACATCCAGGGCAGCATCTGTTAGCTGAAATATGTCAATTGGTATACCATCTATTCCTGGGGCCTTATTTTTTGCCATTTCCTTCAAAGCAGCCTGAACTTCTTCTTTCATCACCATAGGCTCTTGCTCATATGTTGGTTCATGAAGTTCTTCTGTGTCTGCCAATTCCTTTCAATACAGTGACTCAGTATATTCTCTCCATCTTCTTTTAATACTTCCTGGATCATTTAATATTCTTCCTAAAGCATCCTTGATTATAACAACTTGAGGTTTGAATTTGTTCTTCAGTTCCTTGAGCATTAAGAAATGCTGAGCGAGTCCGGCCCTTTTGATTTTCCGACTCCAACTCCTTGCACATTTCATTGTAATATTTTACTTTGTCATCCCGTGCTGCCTTTTGAAATCTTCTATTCAACTCTTTGGTATCTTTAGTTCTTCCTTGTGCTTTGGCTTCTCTGCGCTCCAGTGCAATTTTCAGAGTCTCTTCTGACATCCGTTTTGGTCTTCTCTTCCTCTTCTGTCTTTGCAATGACCGTTTGCACTCTTCCTGGATGATGCCCTTGATATCCTCCCACAACTCATCTGGCCTTCGCTCATTAGTGTTCAAGGCCTGTTCCTGAGATGGTTCTGAAATTCAGGTGGTATAGACTCAAAGTCATATTTTGGTTACCATGGACTTGGTTTAATTTTCCACAACAATCTGAATTATAAACTTTTAACTCCCCCATATGGTCCTGTGAGGTCTGTGAGATAGTTCATTGGATCTTGGACCCAGCTAAGAAGTAAGACTGGGGTTGAGATGAGTGTAAAGAGGTATGGGAGCATGGGGGACACGTCTGACCTCATGGGAATTTGTTTGTGTTATTGAAGTTGAGGGTGGGTATAGTCTCCCCGTGTGAAGTTGGTAAAGTTCAGATGTGCACTCCCCACATGGCCCTTGCTCTTTTCACACCTATTGTCCATCTTTACACTCAAGGGAATAGAACCCACTTGCTCAGAACCACAAGGCAAAGCCCAGAATAAAAGCTCATCTGTGTACTAGGTGGCTGTGGAGTCTCAGCCAGAATGACTTGATCCCACTCCACCTTCTCACAGATTTGAACTCCTTTAAGTCCGTATGGTGGCTCTTTGATTTCTCCTCCATGATCTGGATGTTTGGCCTTCTCTTGCCTTCACTGTTGAACTTGCCTCATCCATCCCCCCTGAGGGCAGCCTCCGTGGGGTGGAGATACCTCAACCTGAAGACCAGGGCTCAATTGTCACCTTCTCTGGTTCTGTGAAATGTTGAGCAAGTCTCTTCACCTCTCTAAGCCTCTGCTTATGCTGAAGAGGAAGAATCCAACACTGCCCCTCAGGTAGTGCTGAGGATCATGGGAGATGGGGATAGGGAATGGTATGAGAGCATGATAAGAGATGGATGAAGGGCCACCTGTCTCCTCTGGCAACCTCAGCTCTGGGAGGTCCTGGCCTGCTGGATCCATAGCAGTTTTGTGGAACTGGGTTCAGGGACACCCAGGACAGTGAGGTAGTGGAGGTAGGAGGCTGGGTATAGAGAAAATTGTAAGGAGATTTCATATTTTATAGCCTTTTACAATGCCATATCCCTGGCATAGCAAGAGGAAATGATTAAGAGCATGGCTACTAATCAAAATGTTGGTGGCACTAATTAATTCAGAGACATTGTCAGGGATTGAACTGTGTCCTCCAAAAATATATGTCAACTTGACTGGATCACAGCTTTCAGTGGTGGCAGCTACGTAATAATGTGATCATCTCCCATCATGTGATCTGGCATGACCAGCCACTCGGTTATAAGGAAATTAGGGTGGATGTAAGGAGAGTTTCCTTAGAATGTGACTTTCATAATTATTTTTCCTTACAAGAAATAAAAAGAGAGAGAAGTAAGCAAATAAGGAGAGACCTGGGCACCACAGCCCCATTTCTCTTCAGGATGAGCTCCAGCGAAATGCTGGCTACTTGGGCCTGAAAGAAGAGGCTGAAAAGAGGGAAATGTACAAAAAAGACAGACCCAAAGGATGGAACAAATCTGTCTTGGAATAAGTGCTCCCTGGAGGCAAGGATGGTGAAACTTTATCTCCCACACATTGAGCATATTGTCAGAAATCAAGTAGAAGTTTGAGGGGCTGATGTCAGTCAACTCTAAAAAGTTGTCATCTTCATAAGGGCCAGGGCCTCAGTGGAAAGCTCCCTTAGTTCCTCCACCGCTGCCACGGCCACTTCCACCACCTGTGGCGGACCTCACACCCTCAGAGCCACAGGAGGAGATCCTGGGATGGGATGATGAAGAGCATAGAGGACCCTGCAGATTGTTGCAAAGAGGTCTCTCATCCCATGAAAACTAGACACCTCTTCAGTGGCCAGTACCACCTTACTAGGAAGCTAGAAAGGGGACTTAGCTCTACTGTCTGGTGATGCTGGGATATGCAGGTGAAAAGATGTGATGCACAGAAAGTCATAATGCCCGGCATTGTACAGAGACAGGTTTGGAATAAATAAAACTGTTTTGGCTCAAGGATGTTGAAGAAAGTGATCCCAGTGACCCAATAAAGACATAGTGGTGCAGGAAATTGAAGACTTCAAGATTTAAGGCATGAAGGGAACACAGGTTTCATGGTTTTTGAAGTACTTGACCTTCATCTCCTTAAAGGGATCATGGAGTTCAAACACCAAGATCTCCCAGGGCATTGTGTCCTTCAGTGTGTCAGGTCCTTCAGCGTTCAGATTACTCAGTCAGTGCAAGAGCATCCACACTGACATAACGCTAGAAGGCATCTCCATGCTTGTGGATGGCGCCTTTGTGGGAAGATGGCCACTAAGGCCACTGAGTGTCAGAAAGCAGTGCTCTTTCCCCTTCTGGGTCTGCTGTGAGCACAGCTCCACCACCAAAACCTGTAGGAAAAAGATCTAAATTAAAAAGGGGGGAAATACTGAAAAAAGAAGCAGAAGAGGTGGGCTGGGTGACTGGAAAACACCTGCAGGAAATAGAAGAATTGGAGCGAGAAGCCGAGAAGAAAATAGTAGAAGAAAACATCACCTCAGCTGTACCTTCCAATGAGCAAGATAATGATTATCTCCCAGAGGTTAAGCTAAAAACAGCCGGGTTAGTGGAGGCAGATGAGGAGAGACCGAGAATGACAATGGTGAAACTGAGGGCCAGGAAGAGACAAAAGATGAGGAAGAAAAAAACATCTGAGAAATATGAAGATGATGTTGAACTGAAACTTACAAACATAGGCCCTATGGGATTTTATTGGTAGGTGCCAGCAACCCTACAAACAACAGATCTGAACCTTCCTTTGTCCTGTGCCAGTCTCATGATTTCTAACATGCTCAAGTTAATTGTGTTGTCACTGTGTCAATCCATTTTGTTGAAGGTCTTCCTTTCTTTTGTTGACCTTCCAACTTTCCAACATGTCTCTCTCCAAGAATTACTTTCTCCTGAAAATATACCCAAAGTAAGTTGAACAGTTTCACCTTCTTTGTCTCTAAGGAGCACTCTGGTTGCACTTTTCTTCAAGACAGATGAGTTTGTTCTTTTGGCAATCCATGAGATATTCAGTACTCTTCACAAACTTCACAATTCAAAGGCATTGAGTCTTCTGTATTCATTTTTCATTGTAAAATGTCAGATGCATAGGAAGCAATTGAAAATGCTGTAGCTTGGATTAGGCACACCTTAGTATTTTTTTAATTATTTATTAATTTTAATAAAAGTTTATAGAGACTTTGGATTTCCAGTCATTCGTTGTTGCACTTTTCTCCCTGCCCACTCCCTTCCGCCCCAAGTCACTCTTCTCCTTGAAAAGAAAAACTCTTTCATTGTTATGTAATCCCTCCCCCAAAGTTCACTCCACTATGCAGCCTTCATTCTGAACTTCAGTGATGATAAGAATACCCATTCCTCTTCTCCTTTTCTGTCTTCACTCAACCATGGTGTCAGTCCCGTTTTACAACAGTGACCCTATGCAATATTTGCCCGTTTGTGACTGAGATATTTCACTCAGCATAATATCCTCCAGGGTCATCTGTTTTGCATAATATTGCATGAGTTCCTTGGTTTTCAATGCAGCATAGTATTCCATTGTGTGAATATATACCACAGCTTCTCTACTCATTCGTTTGTTGATGGGCACTTGGGTTGTTTCCAGCTCTTTGCTGTTGCCAAAAAAGCCGCAATAAGCATGGGTGTGCATATATCTGCTTCAGTGGTGATGATGGTTTCTTTAGGGTAAATTCCCAGTAGTGGAATTGCTGGGTCAAATGGTATTTCTATTTGCAACTTTTTGAGAGAGTGCCATACAGCCTTCAATAGTGGTTGCACCATTTTACACTCCCACCAGCAGTGAATAAGGGTTCCAGTTTCTCCACAACCTCGCCAGTATTTGATGTTTGCTGTTCTGTTAAATTTTGCTATTGTTACTGGGGTGAAATGGTATCTCATAGTTGTTTTGATTTGCATCTCTCTAAGAACTAGGGATTTTGAACATTTCTTCATGTGCTTGTTAACCATCTGAATGTCGTCTTTGGTGAAGGGTATGTTCATATCCTGTACCCATTTTTCAACTGGATTATTTACCTTTATTTTGTTGTGGTCATACCTTAATCTTTTAACTGGCATCTTTGCTCTTTAGCACTTTGGAGATATCCTTGGTAGCAGAGTCTGTCAAAGTAAAAGGTCTTTTAATTTCTTGACTCCTGTTATCATGGATGTTGATTGTAGATCCAAGTTAAAAAAAAAAGATAATGTCAATATTTTCTCCATCTATCATGATTTTTCTTTTTGTTTCAGTGGTGAGGGTTTTGGTTTTCTGACATCTGGTTTCTTCAGCAAGAGGTTCAAGTTTCCTTCAATTTCTGCCAGCAAAGTTATGTCACCTGCACAATGCAGGTTGTTATGAATCTTCTTCTGTTCCTGATGCCACACTCTTCATCATATAGTGAAGCTTCTCAAATGATTTTTCAATGTAGAACTTGAATAGGCATGGGAAAAGACACATCCCTGAAACTCACCTGTCTTCATTTTAACCAAAGGCCATATTGAGGATAGCCCCTTCTTACTGGAACAGAAACCGGATGACAAAGAGGTGGATGAAGAAGAGAGCCGCAGCCTGAGGAACATAACCATGCCAAGCCAAATGCAGAAAGTGATTATACGTGGATAGCAGCTTCTATGAACAATTCAGTGGTGACTTGCCAAATAGATGACATAAAATTCCTGAGTCATAGCTTCCAGAGTTTTCAACTTCACTGTTCTCTGAACTCTTAGGACCTGTAGCCTGTGGCTCTGAATTTGCCCAAGGTTCCTCACAGAGTATTTTGGCCTCCAGAACTGGGCATTTACAAGAAACAACTCAGGCAACCAAATTTTGGAGGAATCCCCTGGATCCATAAAGCGCAGTTAAAATTACTGTTAAAATTACTAACTTGGGAAATGCTTTTGGATTGCATAAACATTTCACAGAAGACATCCAGACTCGTCAGTATAAACCAGTGGAGATTTAAAAAGGAGCAAGTTACAGAGTTGCAGTAACCTGCTGACACCTGGTATATAGCTTGTATGACACTTGAGCTGGCAGCAGGAGATTATGTTTGAGCTGCATGCTGAGGAAGACTACTCCAGAGATGGAGAACACATAGCTCGCATCACAGAGCTGCTAGGCAGTGCCTTAAGTATCTAGGAAATATTCTAACAGTTCTTCAGTTGTGAAGGAGAATCACCAGGCTGAAGTCTGGTGCCTCTTTGTGGAAAGGTTCAGTTGACCTCATGAAGACGTGGCACAGTTTGCAAATTTCCTGATGTTAGAAATCATTCCCCTCCAAAAAAGAGCCTCAATTGGTAAGTGCAGTCAGTATCCTTGGCTAAAATATTAGCAGATTCTAATCTGAAACTAGCAAGGCTTTTCCAGTACATTGGCCCTAAACAGTTACTCTTGTTCTTTAATATGATTACAGATTTCCCTTGCAGATGTTTTATTTTACCTTGAGTGACTTTTGTTTGATGTTTTTCTCTTGTGCACTGTGATCCTGGGGAAGGGGCTTTTAGTCTTCAGCCAAGTAGTTTACCACCACACTTTCTTCTGGAAACAAAAAACAATAACATGTTTCTAAGCAGTGAAAAAAGGGAGACCTGACTACAACCAAGAAGAAGAGTTAGAAGTAAAGCTCGTCCTTTGGATCCAGGTTCCCGTGCTGAGAACCTCCTAGACCGAGGGGAGAAATGATGCAAAGGTACATGAAGATCCCTAAGGAATTCCACAGATGTTTTTTTCAAAGCTCACAGAGAGAAAAAACCTAGAACTGGCACTCTGAGTTTAGACATCAAGGCTTCTAAAGAGTGAGAGAATAAATGAGTATTGTGGTATTTCTGCAACAACAGTGCTAGATAACTGAGACGGGTGCTTTAAAATAAGGCCTTGTGTCTCCTTCTGAAAGGTCACAGTCTTGGAAGCCCCACGGAGGAACAGTTGTACTCTTACACACCAGGAGGCTCCGTCTCACATACTTTGGGCATCTTGTCAGGAGTGACCAGTCCTTGAAGAAGGACTTCCTGCTTGGAAGGGTGGAGGGACAGCGCAAGAGAGAAAGACCCTGGATGAAATGGGTTGACACAGTAACTGGGGTAATGAGGGTAGGTGTGTCAGAGACATTGAGAGTGGCCCAGAATAAAACAAGGTTCAGAGCTATTGTGCATTGTTATAAGTCATGGTTGACACGACAGCATATAACAACAGCAACAACAACAATGAACAGACTCATACCTCAACTAGAGATAGCCACTGTTGGGAATGTTTCTCTATTTTACTTTTAAACTAGGTACATGCACAACTTTCCAAAACCCCTTGCTATAGAATCAATTCTGACTCACAATAACCGTGCAGGACAGAGCAGAACTGTTCCACATGGTTTCTAAGGCTGTAAATCTTTACCACCAAGCTCTGGTGGCCGAATGGGTAAGGAGATGTGTTACCAGCCCACAGGCAGGCAGTTTTATCCACCACTGGGTCTTTGGGAGAAAGATGGGAAATCTCCTCCTGTGTGATACATAGCCGGACAGCAGCTATGAGTTTGTTCCCACTCCATGGCAATGAGCTCCTATAGTTTTTAAAAAATCCTTACTAAAGGAGACTGATGCCACACTTCTCCTCATTGAGCCCAACCTCCCAGATAATCTGTTCTGCATATAGATTAAAAAGATATGGCTTTTTCGAAGATGGCACCAAAAGCGAAGAAGGAAACCCTTGCTTCTCCCAAAACTGAAGCTAAAGCAAAGGCATTAAAGGCCAAGAAGGCAGTCCTGACGGGCGTCCACAGCCAATAAAAAAAGAAGATTTGCACGTCACCCACCTCCTGGTGGCCTAAGATGCTGAGACTCCAAAGCAGCCCAAATACCCCCGGAAGAGCACCCCCAGGAGAAACAAGCTTGACCACTATGCCATCATCAAATTTCCCCTGACCACTGAGTCAGCCATGAAGAAGATAGAAGATAACAACACACTTGTGTTCATTGTGGATGTCAAGGCCAACAAGCACCAAATTAAACAAGCTGTAAAGAAGCTCTATGACATTGATGTGGCTAAGGTCAACACTTTGATTAGGCCTGATGGAGAGAAGAAGGCCTATGTTCGACTTGCTCCTGATTATGATGCTTTGGATGTTGCCAACAAAATTGGGATCATCTAAACTGAGTCCAGTGGGCTAATTCTAAATACAAATTTTTCTCACCAAAAAGAAAAAGATATGGAGATAGGACACATCCTTGACACACACCCTTCCCAATTTTGAGCCATAAAGTGTTTCCTTGCTCTGTTCTGATGACTGCGTCCTGGTCCAATAAACTTTGCATAAGCACAATCAAGTGTTCTGCGATTTCCATTATTCTCAGAATCACCCATAGCTGTGGACACTGCCTCCTCTGCCTCTTGCCTGGACTCACACCACACATACATGCTGTCCAGAATGGCCATGCTGCACTGTTCACATGCTGGGTTCATGTCATCTTAGTGCACACTCTGTCGGGTCACCTATCTTTGGAATGGGAGCAAATATAGATCTCTTCCAGTCAGTTGGCCAGGTGGTTGTCCTCTGTATTTCTTGGCACAACTTGGTGAGCACATCCAGGGCAGCATCTGTTTGTTGAAATATGTCAACTGGTATACCATCAATTCCTGGGGCCTTGTTTTTTTCCAACTCTTTCAGAGCAGCTTGAACTTCCTCCTTCATCACCACAGGCTCTTGCTCATATGCTTTTTCAAGAAATTCTTCTGTGTCCACCAATTCCTTTTGGTACAATGACTATGTATACTCTGCTCTATAAGGAGAAGTGTGGCATCAGGATTGGAGGTAGAATCATCAACGATCTGCATTATGCAGATGGCACAACCCTGCTTGCTGAACCTGAGGAGAACCTGAAGAGCTTGCTGCAGAGGGTCAGGGCCTGCAGCCTTCAATATGCACTGAGGCTCAACATCAAGAAAACAAAGATTCTCACCACTGGGCCGATTGGCAGCACCATGATGGATGATGAAGAGTTTGAGATTATTGACATCTTCTGTTTGCTTGGCTCTACAGTCAACACTTTTGGTATCAGCAGCCAGGAAATTAAAAGACTAATTGCATTGGGAATGTCTGCTGTCAGAGACCTCTCCAAATATTAAGGAACAACAATGTCAGTCTGGAGACTAAGGTGTGCCTGATGCATGCCATGGTCTTTGCAATCACTTGCTATGCATCAGGGAGCTAGACAATGACTAGGGATGAAAGAAGGAGAATTGATGCCTTTGAGCTGTGGTGTTGGAGAAGAGTATTGAATATACCATGGACTGCTAAGAAAACTAACAGATTCATCCTAGAGAGGGTTAAATCAGGATGCTCCTTGGAGGCAAGGATTCTGAAGCTTCGTCTGACATACTTTGAACATGTTGCAAGGAGGGACCAATCCTTGGAGAAGGATGTCATGCTCGGGAGGGTGGAGGGACAGCGCAGGAGAGGAAGACCCTCTATGAGGTGGATTGATTCAGTAACTGGGGTAGTAGGGGTAGGTGTGTCTGAGACGGTGAGATTGGCACAGGATAGAGCAGGGTTTAGGGCTATTGTACTTAGGGTCACTATGAGTTGCATGTACAATAACTCTGAACGCCGCCTTATCCTGAGCCAGTCTCACTATCTCTGACACACTTGCCCCCATTAATATACTATTTTGTAACAATAATTATTAAGATTTTTCTCAAACTCATTTAGATCTCACGCTAGAGATCTTTTTTTCTATTCTGTTGTGAACATTATCTCACATCAGTAACTATTCTTTGAAAACACAACTTTTTAAATTGTGAATTTAATGATAGTTTACAGAAAACTTGAATTTTCGTTTATTCATTGTTGCAAATTTTCCTCCCTCCCTCCACCCTTCCCCTTAATTCACTTTCTTTCTTTTTTAACTATCCATTCATTGTTGCACAATTTCCTAACCCCTCCCCTCTCCCTCTCCCAGTCCACTTTGCTATGCACCTTTTATTCTGGACTCTTGTCATACAAATAATGCCTAATCATATACTCCTTTAAACAGTGACTGTATACTTTCCCCTCCACAGACGTCTCCTAATTTATTACATCCACTCAGACTTTGAAGTCTTGTTCTTCTTAGATACAGTAGAGTAGACCATGACCTGGAGAGACGTCATGAAGAGCAGGCCCCTTCCCTGTCCTTTGCCATCCACATCGTCTCCCAAATACGGCTCGAGCCCATGGTCGCAGTCACTGTGTCGACCCATCTTGTTGACGATCTTCTTCTCTTTCGCTGACCCTCCACCTTTGCCATCACCATGTCTTTTCCCAGAGCCTGGTCCCTCCTAACACCGTGCCCAGAGTGAGACGTTTCATCACCCTTGCCTCTAAGGAGCACCCTGGTTGCGCTTTCTCCAAGACATAGTTGTTCTTTTGACATTTAGGGTTGGTTTTTTATTTGGATGGCACTGAAGTATACATGATAACATGCTCTTTTGCTAATCAAGTTACATTTGCATATGTTTTTAAAAACAAAACAAAAAATCCTCCAGCACAGCCAGAAAAATAGCAAAAGGGAATGTGGTTGGAAGCAAATGCAGTGCACTTGGACACCTGCAGATTGACTTAGGTGGGGGATCCCCAGGCACCTTTTCTGCAGCCGTCATGGTTCGCTGAGGGATTTCTCCCATCATCTAAGGAGACCCGGCCAGATCTGCCCTGCCTGTGCGGGTGCAGGGCCCAAAGGCTGGCAGAGCAGGTGTGGAACATTCCCCAGCAGCTGGGGTGGCTCTCTCTCCTGTGCACACACTGTTTAGGAGGCTGGGCTGTGTGAGGAGGAATGTGGCATCAGGGCTGCAGGAAGACTCATCAACAACCTGCATTATGCAGATGACAAAACCCGGCTTGCTGAAACTGAGGAGGATCTGAAGCGCTTGCTGCAGAAGGTCAAGGACTGCATACTTCAGTATGGATTGAAGCTGAACATCAACAAGACAAAAATTCTCCCCATGGGGCCAATTGGCAGCACCAAGATGGATGGAGAAGAGATTGAGGTTGTTAACAATTAAAGCTTTCTCAGCTCCACAATCAACACTCTTGACACAAGCAGTCAGTAAATCAAAAGACAACATGAGGAAGAAGAGTGTTGATGGCATGATCCCAGGTCACAGAGAATGTCAGTACACAGAATCTTGTTTGGCTGAAATAAAGGGATTTTGCAGGGCTTGGTGTAGGTGTGAAGAGTTGAGGAATGGGAGACAGAGAATGCTTGGATTTGTGTGGCAGTTAGGAAAGAGTCAGAATCCCAAGAACTGCCATCCAAATTTCTAGCTGGAGTCCATATTGGCCAGGTCTGGTATGTGGCCTGGGTCCCCAGAACTGGCTGTGTAGATATACTATCTAGAGCCTAACAGGCATATGAACAAACACGGAGGATGCTACTGTAGGGACTATTTATATTTCCAATACAGAGGGACTGGCTGATACCATGCAATGAACTTTCTCATGAAATACTCCTCTGTCTACCAAATTCCATTAGGAGAATAATGCTGTTAGCTATAAATTACAGAACCAAGCGCTTCACAATAAGGGGATGTATTAGCTCAGAAAGTTAGGAAGGATGCAGAAAGAATTTACAGAGTTGAACTAGAGCTTTGGGTACTGGAATTCGCTGCTTCTGGCCTCTTTGTGATCCCATTCTTCTATACTTGATCTCTCAATCTTTCGTGTGTCTGCTAGGATCAAAGTCACAATCTACATTAAATAGGAGGACTCTAGGCATGAATAAATACTTACAAGGAAAGAAAGACAGTTTTATTGAGCACATCATATAGAGGAAAACAGGAAATTCTGTGATTCAGGGCAAACTTAGCACTGTTGTTGTTGTTTAATGCCGTCGAGTTGTAGACGATTCACAGCGACCCTGTGAACGAACAGCCTGAGCACTGGTCGTACATAGAGTTTCCGGAGGCAAGCCATTTTGGAAGTGGATGCCGCTCCTGCTTCTAGGCTTGATTTAGTTGGGAAGCTCCAGCCAACACTGTCCACCTGGGTGCCCATTACCACGATTGGCACATCACTGTCACAGCTTCAGCATCACAGCAACCACGAGTTACCTCTGTACAGCAACGCACAGACCAGTGCTATACCACCTAGAAGAATGTTTGACAGGAAGACAATTTGAACCTGCCCGAGGACCCTTTGGGCTTAAGGCCGCCTCCTGGTTCAAACCCTAGGCCCAGGCTGGCTAGCCTCACTCCAGGGACAGAGCAAACCTGCACGTCAAACACATTCCCGGAAAAGCAGTCGACTCCAAAAGCTTGCCACAGTTCCTGCGCTCCCCAAACTTAGCACTAGTTCAGTTAAAATTTTCCTTCCTATCCACTGAAAATGTTTTCTTTTGTATGTTGTTGTGTTGTTGTTAAGTGTCGGTGAGTCATAGGCGACTCATAGCGACCCTATGAATGAAAGTCCTCGATCCTTGCATGACTTTCATTCTTTCTCCAGGTTCATAACGTTTCCGGATGCAAGCTATTTACAGAAGTGGATGCCACTCCTGCTTCCAAGCTTATTTTAATCTGGGAGTGCCACCAAACACTGTCCACCATGAGTAACCATTATCTTCTTTTATATACAGTCATAAAATCTTACATATTATGTTACAAAAAAGGTAGTGAATCTCGATACAGATTGTAGGGTGAGGAGGCAAACACTAACAAAGGATTCCAGTTTGCTAAGGAGGTGTTCTCACCTGTACTTCTAGGCTAAGAGCACAAAGGATTTGAGCTTGATAAGGACATCTCCCTCAATTAGGATATTTCTTTTTAAAATATTATTAAAGAAATGTTTGTTTCAACCTGTTTAAAAATATTTAGAAAGTTAAGTTTCCAGTCTGTTGCACCAGAAGTCATTCCAAATGCATCCCTCTGGACAAGACTCAGGAATCTCAGCCCTGGAAAGCAGCTGTGACCTCCGTAGATAGCTTAAGGTTCTCTGAGGACCCTCTCTGTGAACAGACAAGTTAGCTGCAGGCTGAGAAGCTCACCTAAACTACTTGGGCTGGGGAAGTCTAGAATCTTAGAATAAGGATGTAGAGCATTATTCAGAGCATTTCAGGACACCCAGTTGCAAGAGAGAGACAGAAGTTGCCACAGAAGGTGGTGGGGCATTCAAAAAGCTGCTGCTTTCTGTTGTTCCTTCCCCTCTGGGCTCCGTGGACTTTACCCGCTGCTCTCTGGCTTTGCTTCTGCTCCCTCATCTGTTTGCACGTGGCCCTTCCTGGCCAGCTCTAAAGGTCTTATGCTCCATGATTTCACAACCTACATTCACACTCCCAGCATAACTGACTTGGTCTCCGATTTTTTACCCCCAAGAGAGAATCTGGTCATTTAATGGGAACAAGGAACTGATGAGGAGAGGCTGAAGTGGTTCTCAAGACCTTCTCCTCTCAGTTGGTGGAATGTATGGTTACTGGAAGAAAACCCAGAAAAACATTGTCCCTGTTCTCTGCTCAGCTGTTGACTTGGATCTGAGCTGAATGATGCAGCTGGTTTGCTTTTTCAAGCCTTGGCTGACCCCTGCCCCCCAGCTCCTTGAGTTCCAGTTTGCCTTGACTTAATGGCATATGGAGAAGAAAATTTTTTAGTATCACATCAATGTTACATGGAATGAAAATTTTAATGTCTAATTAAAAAGTCATGACAAATTAAAATAATAAAGATGGTAAAAAGATTAAAACTGTCAATAATATTATTGTATTTGGATCCACAATCAATATCTGTGTTTATTGTTGTTGTCAGTGCTGTCAAGTTGAATCCAATTCATAATGACCTATGAACCAAAGATCTGAACCCTGTTCTATCCTGTCACACTCTCATACTTCCTGACACACAAAAGCCCATTACAGCAGTATCTGTGTTAGTAGCAGTTAAGAAATCAAAATGTAAAAAAAAAGAAATAAAAATGTATTCCTTTTAAACAATTTTTTCCTTCTTCTGTTCCAATGCAGTGTTGATTATCTATCGGCTCTTACCCTATTCCCCTCTCAAACCCCCATGTCAGTCCTGCTTTATTACACTGGTGCTATGCAGTATTTGTCCTTTTGTGACCGAGACATTTCACTCAACATAATGTCCTCCAGGGTCAGCCATATTGTATAACGTTTTACAAGTTCATCATTTTTCAGTGTTGTGTAGTATTCTATTGTGTGAATATATCATCATTTTTCTATCCAGTTGATGGGCACTTGGGTTGCATGAATATTAAAAACATAAAATAGAATGTGAACTGGAGGAGAGGAAAAGAAGGGCGGAGAGAAATGTTGAACATGAATAAAAATCCAACTTTTTCTGTAAACTTGTTAAAACCACAATTAAGAGAAAATATTTTATATAAAAAATCAAAAGATGTGTTACATTGGGAAAATCTGCTGTCAAGAACCTCCAAAGTAAGAGCAACTAAAGACAACTGTGCTAAAGACTAAGGTGCACCTGATCTAAACCATGGTCTTTTTGATTACTTCCTATGCATCTGTCAGTAAATAAGAATGACAGAATAAGAACCATTTCCTTTGACTTGTGATGTTGAAGAAGACTACTGAATATCCCAAGAACTGCCAAAAAGAATAAGCAAATCTGTTTTGAAAGAAGGCCAATCAGAATGCTTCTTAGACACAACAATGATGAAACTGCTTCTCATATACTTTGGTTATATTGTCAGGAGAGATGAGAGCTTAGAAAAAGACATAATGGTGGGAAAGGTGGGAGTTCAGAGAAAAAGAGAAAGACCTTAATAAGATGAAGTATATTAACAAGATGACATAAGATAGGACAAGGTTCAGATCTGTTGTTTATGAAATCACTATAAACTCTACAGTTGACTCAATGACATAGAACAACAAAATCAACCGAAAACCTTTCAACCATACTCATTTTTAGTTGTGACAGAGACTGAATGAGTTGGTAAGGCTGTTCTTGGAACTTTACAAAAAAAGTCAAGACTGCCCTTGAAGGCATGATGGGAATTCACAGGACAGAGAAGGCAGAGAGTATCCTAGGCTGAGGGAACACTTGGTACAAAGGGTGAAAGTCAGTGATGTGCTTGGAGGCACTGATCCAGAAGCTTCTCCAGACAGCGCATGTCCTGACCTAGAGTTAAAATAGAATGCTCCTCAAGTTGAAGCTACTGTGCAAGCAGGCCTTCCGTTTCCTCCCTTATATCTCAGAAAGAGAAGCCTGGAAAGGAGCCCAAGGAGGCTGTGGATTGATCTGCTAACCCTTGATCCTTAGGGACCCTGCTGGGGTCAAATCCTCTGGGAGGCAGATGGACTTTCTCCTGAGGAGCCATGGAAGCCCAGTGAGCACTGTGCCATTATGCTTATTTCCTGCTTCCTGCTTCCCTCCCCCCCCACTGGCTGTCCTCACCAGCCCTATTCTGTCCCCAACAGCCTGATTTTATAGACTAGTGTAGTTGGAAATATTTTGAAATAGACGTGCAAAGTCTCCTGTGTGGTACAGAGATGGCTGTTGGGAGGTTTCCCTTTTTTATAATAATTGAATTGGAAATTGTGAGGAGACAGAGGGAGTTACACAAGGGTTTGTCCTCTGGCCTATTTGGTACTATTAGCTTTATGCATTGCCCAGTTTTGGCAAAAAAATGGCCTCAGAGTAAGCCTGTTAGATATGACAGGAGATCTAACCTCACCTGACTGCTGAAAAACTCTTGTTCAAGGGTTGGTCATTGATTTGCCTAACCTTGACTGTCGTAGTCCAGGGCTCCCTCTTCTCTGCTTCTTATTACTTAACCTTTCCTCCTCTTTTCCTTCATAAGATATTAAAACAGACTCACACATGTAAAGAACAATTCCTCAAACATCACTGCCTTAATATTTTCACATACATATGTGTGTTCTTAAAAAAATAATTCTGATTTGCCCTGGACCGTGTGCTCTTTTAAAGAACCAGCTCCAGGCGTATGAAAATGGTGTCAGGGTTATCTGACCTCCTCTACCTTCTATGGGAAACAGGGCAGGCTGATTATCAACATCAATAGCCCAAGGCTGATGGTATGAAATGGAAAATATGAACTCACTTTCAACCTTTCAACATTTTTACCAGTTCTAACACCCTCTACCCTCCCTTGGCACTCTCTTTGCTTTTTTACTGGGCTTGAGAATTCATTACAATGGCCACACAGAACTCACAGACACCATTCATGATTACAGGGTTTATTAGGGAGTATAGAATAAGGAACGACTCAGGAGACAGTACTTCGATCAACGCTGCTTATGTGTGTACTTACATGTTTACTTCTAACAGGACATCTTCTCTGCCATTCCCACAGGCAGCTTTATCCCTACTGGATGAGCCTGGCTTTTTTTTTTCTCTGACAACTGTTGCAAAACTCTTTGGTTCCATCAGTAAGTGTTCTGAAGGCACCTCACTTCACCAGTAAGCTTTGGACCCAAGACATTCAGTTCTAGTTTGGAGACATCCCGCTCTGCCAGCAAGTCTCCTGCTCAAATCAACTTCCTTGATTTGTGGGCTAGTAAATCCTCCATGCCTTCTCCTGCTGGTCTTCTGGTTCTGTTGCCTATGTTGCTGCCATTTCTCATGCATTGCTTCTTACTGTCTCTGGTGTAACAGCTCTCTTTCTCCTGATTCTAGAAGACTCTCAGTGCAGGGACTCCAAGCTAAAAGATATACTTTGCCTGCTCTGGTCTCTTTTTTGTGGCAGTGAGGTTCTCTCCTTCCTGCCTCTGAGAGGGCTCATTTTAAGCCTAATGCGATGGCAAAATGGACCAATCTCCTTGTTAGGGCTCTATAAATTTTATTTGCATTGTTGTTGTTGTTGATTGCTTTCAAGTTTAGCACAACTCATAGTGACCCTATGAACAAAAGGCCTGAAGCCCCTCTACAACTATTGACATTTATCAAAGTTCATAGAGTTTCTGGAGGCATGTTGTTTAGGAAGTGGATGCCACTCCTGCTTCCATAGTTCCATCCAATCATTTGGTGGGAGTTATGATAAGGAGCTCTGGTGGTGTAGCCTGTAGCAAGTCATGCTGCTAATCCAAAGGCTATGTGTTTCCTGTAGTTCTAATCCACCATTGGTTCCTGGGAAGGAAGATGGGCAGTCTCCTCCTGTCATGGTTTACAGCTCCAGCAACCCGATGAGGGGTCATTATGAGTTGGAAGTGACTCAACGACAGTTTGCATTTATAAGACTGTGGTGAGAAAGGTCATGAAAAAGCAATGGGGTCAAACTGACAAGAGTAATTTTAAATATTAGGTAAGAAGTATAACTGGCAGTGAGTTTATACTGATAGGGGAGGAAAAACTTGACCAAAAAGGATGAGAATGGTTATGTGATGTGAATGCAATAAACATCATGAATAGAAGCTGTTGAACTACTGTGTATGTTTTCAACAAATACATTCTTTAACACCTCAGTTTTGATGTAATAAAATGGTATAGAACTAAATGCACATGTCAGTAACCTTGGGGAAGTCTGGATAAAAACAGTGGATGCTATCCCTGCCAAGGTCATGGTCGTGACAGTGTGTAGTTCTGTAACAAGTTACTACTGAAGGAGGGGCCTAAAGGGCACACCAGATCTCCCTCTATAGTATTTCTTACCACAGTGTGTGAATCTACAGTTATCCAAATATAATTTTCAATTAAAAAATTTATGAAAGGGTTAGTGATCAATAAGTTTTAATTGACATGGAATAATTTTTCATTATAAGAAAAACATTTCCCTGTATTTCTATAGTCCTGGTTTAATGGCTGAGAAGCGTTCCATCATCTATCTTCCTTGTGCATGTGTATGTGGTTTTTTAAAAAGTTGGTTTTCATTCAATTATTTGTATACATTTTGCTTTATAACATTAATTACAATAGGTCAATGACATTCATTATATTGTATCACCAAATCCTCGCTGTACCTTGCCTTTCCCTTCACCTTACCCATTCATCAACTAATCTCTGCTCCCCTCTCCCTCCCCACCCATCCCTGTCAATCCACCACGGTTCTTTCTGGGTGTAAACCTTTCCTTAGCTTTCCCCTTTATCCAGTCCCTCAGGCCTGTTCCTCATCATTAATTGCAATATACACAATGCTGATAATTCTTTCACTTCACATCGATTTTTTTCCCCTCACCTATTCAAATATCTCATTCAGCATTTCTTAAGCTCAAGGAACTGAAGAACAAATTCAAACCTCAAGTTGCTGCAATCAAGGATGCTTTAGGCAGAATGTTAAATGATCCAGGAGGTATCAAAAGAAGATGGAAGGAATATACTG
>NW_006399759.1:9111582-9123669 GCF_000299155.1 Elephantulus edwardii
CCCCCGGGCAGGGGGCCGAGGGCAGCCTGCCCCTATTATTATTACTTTTAAGGAAAATTTACAGAGATTTTGGATTTCCATTCATTGTTGCACTTTTCTCCCTGTCCTCCCCCCCACCCCCAGTTCATTCTTCTCTTTGAAAAGCAAAACAAAAATTCTTTCATTTGTTATACAATCCCTCCCTGCCATGTCTACTCCACTGTGCAGCCATCATTCCCGACTCCTGTCATGACAGTAATACCTAATCATATATTCTATCCATTTGTTTGTCAATGAGTGTTTGGGCTGCTTCCAACTAGATGAACGGAAAGAGTGGCTGCAGTAGAGGGCACAAGTGTGCCAGAAATGCTGAGGACGGCACAGGACAGGACAGGGTTCAGAGCTGTTGTTCATGGGTTTGTTATTAGTAGTTCTCGCCTTGATGGCACCTAACAATGACGACATTGTGAGTAATGCTGTAGTAAAAACGGGTGTGCAAATATCTGTTCATGTAGCAACTCTTACTTCTTTAGGGTATATTCCCAGTAGTAGAGTGCCTGGATTAAGTTTCAACTTTTTAGAGAAAGGTCAAACTGCCTTCCATAGTGAGTGCATCATTTTACATTTTCACCATCAGGCCTGAGAGCTCCGATCTCTCTGCATCCTCTCCAGCATTTGTTGTTTGCCGTCCTGCTGAACTTAGCTATTGTTACCATCATCTTCTAAACTATTCCCCTTTCTAGGTAGCTTGAGTAGTTTCTAATATTTAGTTACTCTCAGTAATGCTGGGATTATGCATATAGGTATTTTGTTATTTTTTATATTTATATAATTTTTATTTCAATATTTATTATGTTAATTTCTGGAAATTTATTTTTTCTGCTTGATTCTTTTTTTATTATTATTCATTTCAATAAAAATTTACAGAGACTTTGGATTTCCATTCATTGATTGTTGCGCTTTTCTCCCCTCTCAATCCTCCCCACCAGTACACTCCCCCCTTGGAAAAATAAAAGAAAAATTCTTTCATTGTTTTACAATCCCTCCCCCCAGGTCCACTCCACTGTGCAGCCTTCTCTCCGGACTCCTGTCCTGACAAAAATACTGAATCACATATCCCTTTTAAACAGCTTTCCCCCCTCATCTGTTTCAATGCAGTATACCTAATTTATCCCATCTTTCTCAGTCTCCCCCAACCCTGGTGTTAGTCCTGTTTTACAACAGTGGCATCATGTAGTATTTGTCCTTTTGTGACTGAGATACTTCACTCAGCATAATGTCTTCCAGGGTTACCCATTTTGAATAATATTGCATGAGTTCCTTGTATTTCAATGCAGCATATTATTCCATTGTGTGAATATACTACAGCTTCTCTATCCATTCGTTTGTTGATGAGCACTTAGGTTGTTTCCAACTCCTTGCTATTGTGAACAAAGCAGCAATAAACATGGGTGTACATATATCTGCTTTGGTGGCAGTTATGATCTCTTTAGGGTTTATTCCCAGTAGTGGAATTGATGGGCCAAATGGTATTTCTATCTGCTTCTTTTTGAGAAAGCACCATACCGCCTTCCACAGTGATTGTACCATTTTACATTTCCACCAACAGTGAATAAAGGTTCCAGTTTCTCCACAACCTCACCAGCATTTGTTGCTTGCTGTTCTGTTAAATTTTGCTATTCTGACTGAGGTGAGATGATATCTCAGAGTTGTTTTGATTTGCATTTCTCTTCAAGCTAGGGATTTTGAACATTTCTTCATGTGTTGTTAGCCATCTGAATATCTTCTTTGGTGAAGTGTCTGTTCATACCCTGTGCCCATTTTTCAATTGGGTTATCTTGTGGTGGATTTTATTCTTTTGAAAGATATCGTTAGGATACATTTTCAGGCAATAAATTTACTGGACCTAAGAATTTGAGCCTTTATGACTGTTAGCTTAATACTGTGATGTCTCTACTTGTATCTTTCTAACATATTAACAAGATTAGATTTTTCCCCCAAGCAAAAATTCTGTGCTGTGCTTTTTTATAGCATCCAGATATGAAGAGAAAAACAAGCAACACGGAAAGTTCCACCTGTTTCTACCTACACAACGTCACGCCTGGGATTTGAGTGACAGAATGACAGGCCCAGCGGAGTACAGCGAGAGGAGGTTATTGCGGGCGTCACCCTCCCACGGGTCCTCGGTCGGCGTCCTGGTATCTCACAGAGCACGGGTGGAGGGGCGGCTGGGGAAGGCACAGACGACCTTCTTTCTCCCTAGCAAAACAAAACAGCAGAATCAGGCTATTTTCTTGAAAGCAGCAGCATTAGCTCACCTTCCAGGCGCTCCTTTTCAGAGAGCAGAAAGTAATTGCATGCGATTTAGAAAGTGGTTGAGACATCTATGTCCTCTATGCTAACAGGCCGCATGGGGAGGGTCCCTGGGTGGCGTGCTCTGATTTCCCGCCGACGATCGACGATCGTGGCACTGGAGGTGCCACTAAGTGGACCCAGGCCCCTGCACCGGAGTCCCCTGCGAGCCTGGGCCGCGCGGGGTCGCAGGTGGGCGGTACGGCCGCAGGAGCCTGGCCAGCGGGGCCTGGAGAAGGCGGCAGCTCCACAGCTATCTTACTCCACTGTGAGGAGGCACTAGCTTGGGGCCGCAGGCGTTACTATTGCTAACAATTATAATTGCCAAGTAAAATGTAGCAGGTGCCCTTTTAAATTTGAATTTCAGAAAAACAAGAAGGATTTGGCGTCCCCCTCCCCGCCCCCCAATGTATATCCTGTTTAATTAATTCTGGTGGCTAAGTGATTTGCTTGTGGCACTCTTATTTCTGGGGGTGAGGTGTTGGGGGACATGTTGTGAGCAGTTGTCCCTTCCCTTAAAGGTTTAGAGTCGGGATAATCTGATACATGGTCACAAGAATCAGAGCTCCTCTAATTGGGTTTTGGTTTATTAATATGGCATCGATATTCTGGCCTGTATTTTTGTTTGTGAAGTCAGACAACCCTATTTTCAGGATATCTGGCTGAGAACCCTAATAGTTAACATGGTGGTAGTGAGGGAGCCAGTGTTCTGTGAGTGGAGGTGGCCAGGTACACCTCCAGAGTCTCCCAGACCCTTCTGAGTTGATCCACTGAACAGAGCCACCCTGCAGAGCCTCCCCTGCAAGGCCAAGCTTCTCACAGCAAGTCAGTGACAGTGGCGGCAATAGCCAGCGCTCAGGCATTCATTGTCCTGGTTCCTTGAATTCTAGAGTGGTTGGGACTGGGCATCAGCTGCTGTCTTTCCCTTGTCACTCTCCCCACAGGCAGAGTGAGCCTGCGTCCGTTGCATGTTGGATTTTCCCAAACACCACCAACCTGTGTCCTCTGAAATGTTCTCTAGGCTCACGCCCTGTAACTAGTAAGCGTTGAGAACGGGTCCAGGTCTGCTGCTGTGAGATCTGGGCAAGTCACTGAGACCCCAGTTTCTCCTTCATCTGTGAAATGAGGCAATTTCCTGGGTTACAGGAGATGAGTGATGTGAAAGCGCCTGGGAAAAAGACACTCCATCCTACGCACATACACTCCTGCCAACTTTAGTCAGCTAACCAATTGCAAGTGAGTTTCAGATTCAAAGCCACTCTGTGTTTTAGAGTGAAACTCCGCTCTGTGGAGGTCCCAATGTCTGATTTAGGGGGAAGAAAATTGCCAGCTCTTTATTCCAAGGTACTTCTAGGTACATGGAACTACCAACCTTATAGTTAATAGCCAAGTACTTAAAAGTACCAGAGAACTTTGTGTCAGCTTTATGGAGGTATAATTCACAAACAAAAGCATTTACTGGTTTTAAGTGTATTAGATATTAGATACTGTTGTATGTTGTTGTTAAGTGTCGTCGAGTTGTAGATGACTCATAGTGACCCTATGAACGAAAGACTTGAACACTTGTGTAACTTTCATCATTTCTCCAATTTCTTGGAGTTTCTGGAGGCAAGCTATTTCAGAAGTGGATGCCATTCCTGCTTCCAAGCTTGTTTTAATTGGGGAGCTCCACCAAACACTGTCCACTATGGGTAACCATTATGGCATTTAACACATCAGAGTCACAGTGTTCAGCTTCACAGCAACCATGAGTTACCTCTGTACAACAAACGGACAGACCAGTGTTACACCACTTAGAAGAATGTTTGACCAAAAACAACTAAAACCAGGTCTGAGGGCCTCAGATTCAAATCACCCACCTTCAGCTTGGTGGCATAACTTTCTCTCCACTAGGCCAACAGAAATCTCTTTATGTTGCTGTTGTTGTTAAGTGACATTGAGTTGTTGTAGATAATTCATAGCTACCCTATGAATGTATAGTTCAATTAGTTCTGATCTGTGTAAATGGTTGTATGACCAATACCACAATTATAAGTACTTAAAAAAATTTGTGTTTTATACTAGTTTAGTTAACAAAGTTCATATGCATTGTTTTTTACACCTGATCTTTCCCATTTCCTTTACCTACCCCTCCCTTCAGCCATCAAATTGTGTGACCCTATGATTATCCTTACCGCTGCCCATCCTCACTCCTCCAAGCTTTTTTAAGCCCCAAAAGATTTGTTGAGCATCTGCCGAGTCCTTTATTCTAGCTATGCCAGCCATCCAGGGCAAGGAGATGAATGCTGCCCTCCTCCCTTAAGTAACTCCCGTAGAGAGAAATCATGCACACATCACCTGTGGTCCCTTGAAGTCTATGATGTATTATTAATTATTATTATTATTATTACAATCTCTCCCTGGAAGGTTTTTCCACTTAACTGCCTCTAATCCAGCCACACCACGCTCTCACTCCCTCCTTGTAAAAAAAGTGCTGGGTCTGAGTCCCTCTGCATATCTCTCCATTCTCATTTCTCCTTTTTCTGTCTGGTGGAAGCACATTCTTCTTCATCCTTCAAGGCCCACTTCAGAGGTTACTTCATCTGAGAAGCTATTCCGATTTTCCTAATGGTTCTGAGATAGACTTGTACATCTCTGCAAAGTGAAATCCCCAGGCTGCGGGTGGCGAGGACTTGGAGCGGCTGGGAGCCTAAAGAAGGCTGATGGTCCCATTGTGTGGGCTACAGCGCAGGCCAGGATGGATTTTATTTCCTATATACAGGAGGTTCAGAAGGCAGGCCAAGGCTTGTAGGACCAAGACCAGGTAGGGAACGTGGGGGTCGGAGGGATGCAGGTAGCATTCTAAGTAGGAATCATCTTGGGACCAAGTCCATCAGCCAGGAAAATGTGTCATGCTTCATGGTGGGCAGGAGCTTGAATTTAGAGGAGGGGATGTATGGGAAAGTGTGAATGTAGGTGGTGGCCCTGTCTTGGATCTACCCTGTGGATCTAGGATGAGCTAAGGTGTTATAGTTATGCTGTTGTTGTTATGTTCCATCGGGTTGCTTGTGACTCATAGCGACCCTATGTACAAGAGCCCTAAATGCTGCTCTATCCTGTGCCAACCTCACTGTCTCTGACACACCCACTTGCACCACCCCAATCACTGACTCAATCCATCTCATCAAGGGTCTTCCTCTCCTGCGCTGTCCCTCCACCTTTCCAAGCATGAAGTCCTCTCCAAGGACTGGTCCCTCCTTGCAACATGCCCAAAGTATGTCAGATGAAGCTTCAGAATCCTTGCCTCCAAGGAGCAGCCTGGTTTCACTCTCTCCAGGACAAACCTGTATGTTGTCCTAGCAGTCCATGGTATATTTAACACTCTTTTCCAGCACCACAGCTCAAAGGCATCAATTCTCTATCTTCGCTAGTCACTGTATAGCTCTCCAAAGCATAGCACGCAATTGTGAAGACTATGGCCCAGATCAGGCGCACCTTAATCTCCAGCCTGACATCATTGCTCTTCAGTACTCTGGAGAGGTCCCTCATAGCTGACTTTCCCAGTGCAATTCATCTCTTGATTTCCTGGCTGCTAGTACCAAGAGTGTTTACTGTGGAGCCAAGCAAACTAAAACTGTTAACTATCTCAATCTCTTCACCATCCATACTGATGCTACCAATTGGCCCAGTGGTGAGAATCTTTGTTTTGTTTTGGTTTTTTTTTGATGTTGCATTTCAATCCATATTGAAGGCTGCAGTCCTTGGCCTTCTGCAGCAAGCACTTCAGGTTCTCCTCAGTTTCAGCAAGCAGGGTTGTGTAATCTGCATAACGCAGGTTGTTGATGATTCTTCCTCCAATTCTGATGACACATTCCTCCTCATAGAGCCCAGCCTCCCAGATGATCTGTTCCACATATAGATTGAGAAAGTATGGAGAGACAGGACATAACCCTGGTGTACACCATTCCCAATTTTGAACCACGCACTATTTCCTTGCTCTGTTCTGACGACTATCTCCTGGTCTAAGTATAGGTTTTGCATAAGCACAATCAAGTGTTCTAGGATTACCATTCTTCTCAGAGTCAGCTACAGTTTGTTGTGATCCACACAGTCAAAAGCCTATGTATAGTCAATGCAGCATAGACAGACATTCTTCTGGTACTCCATTAAATACTGTGTAGCACCTGCCAAGCCTTACCTCCCCTCAACCGGCCTGGTTCTGAAGGCTGTACCCATGAGCATTTACAGTCAGGGCTGCTGAGCAGAGGTGTCGATATCTGAACCACTCCTTCGATGACACATGCTCTGTGTTTTTGTCCTGTGTTGGTCAAAGGAAGTATCTCTCACTTGGAGATGTGGCTCTCAGAACCAGTGACACAGCCCACAGACTTCCTTGGGTGGGCCAGGGTCTGTTCTAAGGGTTGGGGAAATGAATAAGACAGATCTGTAGTCTGGGGGTACATGGGATGATGCCACTGTGGTGCAGAAAGGTGGGATAGGAGTGTGGCCGCAGGAACACAGAGTAGTTGATTCTTCCTTACCTCCCTTGTCAATATTAAGTGAACAGCATGAGTATTCTCTTCATTTCAGGTCAGTCCCGAAAGTACAGTTCACTCTAGTCTGCTGTCTTGTCAGTTTTGCCTTTTAAGTAAATCTGGAATCTAGGCAGTTTTAAAAAAAATATTGGTTTATTTACAAATTTTGTATATATTGTTTTTCACAATCCAGACTCAGTGGCAATGACTTTGACTTGAGGAGTGCGCTGCCAACTCTCAACAGCACCTGGTTCAGATCTATCAGATGCACCACAGACAAAGATGGGCATTCTTCTCCTGTGTGATTCACTGCCTCTGAAAACCCACTGGAGAATCACCTATGAGTTGGTTCTTACTCAGTGGTGCACAACAACAGCAATCTTTACATCAAATTTTTCTTCTGATGAGCTGCCAGGTGGGTTTGAACTATCAGCCTCTCAGGTAGCAGTCAGATGTTTAACTGTTGTGACACCAGGGCTCCTTTCCAGAAGTAAAGCGCAGAAATCAAACAAAAACAACTCATCTCCATAGAGCCAGAATCGACTCATCGGTGACCCTTCAGTGGGTTTTCAGAGGCTGTAGATGATGTGGGAGGAGATTGCCCACCTTTCTTCCTCTGAGCAGTCGGTGGATTCAAAGCACTCACCTTTGGATCGGTGACACAGCCCTCTCCAGACCAGTGAGAAACTCTTTGGGTGGCACGGACAGTTAAGCACCCAGCTGCTAACTGGACAGTAGGAGCTCCTTGTCCACCCAGAGGTGCCTCCGAAGAAAGCCCTGGCAATCTCCTTCTGGAAAACCAGCCAATGAAAATGCTAAGAAGCACAGTTCTACTTTGACATCCATGATCAGTATTGACTTGACAGTGACTGGTAAAAGAAAAGCAGTGTATGCTCATGGGAAAAGTTCACACAGTCCAGGGAAAAAAGTCAAAGGCAGAAGCAGACCTCATTTCCCTCCTAAGGCCCAACCTACAGGCTCACTTCTTAGTAATCAGTCTCTCCTCTGTCATTTCAACTTTTTTCAAAGTACAAGACTGTCTTTTTATGTATGCATACCAGGTAGCATAATCTGTATTTATATCATTGTGTGGGAAAGGAAAGAATTAAAACTTGCAAGCCTAACTTCTACAACCTGCTGTTTTCACTTGTAAACAGAAAGGGACATTATCTTCATATCATCGTTCAAACACTGCTGCCCCATAGTTTCCAGTGTTGGCTGTTAGCACTAAGCTTTGTTGTTGTTCAGTGCCATTGAGCTATGACTTGTCGCGACCCTAGAAACAACAGACCTGAACCTGGCCTCCTCCTGCGCCATCCTCACCATCTGAGAGGCTCGAGCCCTTTGTTAGAGCCTCTGTCCAGTTCATCTTGCTGAGGGGCTTCCTCTGCTTCTCTGGCCCTCCGTCTTTCTCAGCCTGGTCTCTTTGCGAAGGCCTAGCCCCTCCTGAAAACACGCCCAAAGCATATGAAGCGGGTTTTCATCATCTTTGCCTCTAAGGAGCAACATGCTTCAATGAACATCACTTCCTAGAAGTGAAATTGCTGGCTTAACATGTATGTGCAATTACAAGCTGTATCACAGGCTAACTCTCATGGCCTAGTGGTAAGAAGCTGTACTGCAATCCCAGAGGTGAAAGGTTTGAATCCACCAGATGCTCTGCTGGAGCAGGAGGGACAATTTCCTCCTGTATCAGTCAGATCAGATTTGACGGTACACACACACACACACACACACACACACACACACACACACACACACAAGTGGATCACAATTTCATAATTGCCAAATTGCCTCCTCTCATAATGGTTTTGCTGATTTCCATTCCTCTATCTTTGTCAAACCAATAGGTGAAAGTTGTATCTTATTTCCATTTGTATTTTAAAAATTATAGTTTAGGCCCAGCTTTTAATATACCTGTCATTCACATGAATTTTCTTTTGAGCTGTGTGTTTCATATTGCTTGTGTTTTCTATTAGGTTCTTTATCTTTGGCTGACTGACTTTAAGAACTCTTTGTAAGCTAAGGAAATTGCCATACTGTCCTATCTCCCATATTGATGCAAACCTTTTGCCCTATTTATCATTCAATTTCCTGTATTTTTGCCATGAAGGAGTTACACTTTTGTTTTTACACTCAAGTTAATGAAATTTTCTTCACAGTTTATGAATCAATATGATGCTTTTCAACTCCATGATTGTGACAGAAATATCGTCATGCTTCCTTCCTGCGCTTCTATGGTTTAATCTTTACGTGTACATCTTTGATCCACCTGCAATTTAGTTACTTGCTATTTTTGGTAAGAAGGTGGGCATTTGGTTCATTTATTTGTGGTAAACATGTATGTAACAAAACACTGGTCCCTTCAATATTCTTCATGTGCAGAATTTGTTGTTGTTGTGTGTCATTCAGTTGGCAGTGATTCATAGCTGATGCTCAGTGACTTTTCAGAGGCAGTAAATCATATGAGAGGAGATTGCCCATCTTTCTCCTTCAGAGCAGCTGGTGGACTCGAACCACATTCCTTTATGTTGGCACTGCAACGCCTTACCACTAAGGCACCAGAGATCCCTGTGTACAATTGAGTGGCATTACTTGTGTTCATCATGTTGTGCAACAATTGCACCTACAGTTTATTTTGATGTGATGGATCACCTTTGATTGTTTTCTAAGTGACTGGCCAATTTCCCAGTGCTATTTATGGAAAAATTCGTTTTCTCCAGTGACTCAATGCTATTTTGATTTTTGTCTAAATTCCACACACTAATATTTTTTAAATTTTATTTTATTATTATTTTGTGTGTGTACCGTCAAATCAGATCTGACTGGTACAGGAGGAGATTGCCCCTCCTTCTCCAGCAGAGCATCTGGTAGATTCAAACCACATACCTCTGGGACTGCAGTGCAGCTTCTTGCCACTAGGCCACTAGAGCTCCCTCATACTGATCTTTTTGTGGTCTCTCTCGATCTCTTTGCCTATTTTTGTATGTGCACCAAACTGCCTTACAGACTCCAACTTTCTATTGTTACTACTTTGCAGGTTATTTTCACTTGAATGTTGGAGATATGTCATGGGTGGCCAGAAGAACAGGCCAGTCTAGCCTGGATCAAGTGTAGCTAGGATTCTCCTTAGAAGTGCAGTTGGAAAGACTTTGTCTCACACACTGGGGACTCATGATGGGAGGGGCCAGTTGCTGGAGGAAGATATCATGCTTGGTAAAGCCTAAGGGCAACAGAAAGAAGAAAATCGTCAAGAAGATGGGATGACAAAATTGATAACAGTGCATCTAAATTCCAAAATCAATCTCCATAATAGTCTACGTGTTTCCTATTGCCAAAGGGGCCCTTTAGAGTAGTGAGAGAAGATCTTCACCCTGAAACCCACAGCGTCCCTTTTCAGCAGGAAGTAGCTAAGAGAATACACCATCCCCTTTTCCTTATGAATCAGGGTGAAGTCTCTCTCAGGGAGGAGTGATAGGGGAGGCAAAGGACACACTGACAAAGGAGACTAATCAGAACTGGCTTTGACAAGCACTATGGCAATTGGACAATTAAAACAGACATTCGGGGCGGGAGAAAGAAGAATGAACTGGGGAGGAGGGTAGAGAAAACAGTGCAACAATGAATGAATGAAAACCCAAAAACTCTGTAAATGTTCATTAAAACTAATAAAATTTAATAATAATTTTTTTTAAAGTGTATCTCCCAAATTTTAAAAGGTCATTTTGCTGAAATTGTACAATCCTTGGCAAGGATCAGAGTTACTGTTTGATAAGACAACTGGTGATGATACAAATCAAACCACAAGGGCAATTTGGCAGCAAAAAGTAAACTTGGGTTCAACTTTTGGGTAATTGCAGAATTATACTCATTTTCTGAAAATACTCCGGGGACAACTGGTCTCAAATGAAGACACTTGGATGGAGAACTAACAATGAGAAAAGATCATCTCTGTTTCTAGACTGCTTATTTACACAGGCTATAGGGTGTGGACTATGGGAAAAGATGCTACAGGCCATATATGACAATACATTAAAATAACAGTAAAAAAAAAACAAAGAAGAAGATGGGCCAACACAGGGGCTGCAGCAGTGGGTTCTAGCGCAGCAATCATTGTGTGGGGCAGTGTTTCCTTCCGCTGTGCAGGGGTCATTAGACTGGTGGGCACACAATGGCACTTAACAACAATAACATATAACAAATTTTCCAAGTGGATTTATGTGGTATTTTTATCTGCTCAATAAACAGGCAGCATGAAACACATCTTCTCTAAAATAATTCTAAGCATGTTGTCATATTTGCTATGAAAGTACAACCCCAGGGCTTGAGAAACTGTGGACTAGACTCCACTGTCAATTTCAGAAAGCAGAATAATGAATATATAGGTTAACAGACGGCCACTTTTTTTGCTCAAAACACGTGTTTTCATTTATTCAAGTCTTTTGAAATGCTTTCAATAGAATCTGAAATTTCTCTTTCAATAAGGCACATTTTTAAAAAAAAATATGTGCTTTTTGTCCTTTTTGTTGTTCTTATGAATGGACTCTTGTCTTCCAATGTATTTTCAAAGCGGTCATGTTTGATACAGTAGTATTTTCAAAGGTCGGCTTTGCTCAAAACCTGCAGTGGTTTCCTGTAGCACAGAGAAGAAACGCCACACTTTCTAGCTGGTTGACAAACTCTTTAGAGACCCGAGACCTGCCCTCTCTTCCACCACTCCCTCTCCTCCAGCAGCACCACTGGGCCTCAGCCTGATTACTTCTATTTTTCTTTCTGTTCTCAGGCCCCTCAATGGCTCAAACTGTTGTTGGTGCTCTGGATAAGCGAGCATTGTGGCATTCTCAGCTTAAAGGAGACTTTCTCTGTAAATTGGTTCCCCAGATTAAGCTGGACTCTTGCTTTATCGTTTTTAAACTCCCAGCCCTTTCTGTCCCTCTGTGGCAGGAGACTAGAGACATCTGCATAGTTGCGTGGTTCACTCCCGAGAACCCTGGGGTTGCAAAGGAAGGTCGGTGATGCAAACTCATCAGCGTCCCACGGGAGAAAGAGCTGGCAGTCAGCTTCTGTAGTTGCCACTTCTATTCTGTCCTTTAAGAGCTGTTGTTGTTGTTGTTATGTGCCGTCGAGTCGCTTGCGACTCATAGCGACCCTATGTACAACATCCCTAAACTCCACTCTGTCCTGTGCCAATCACACTGTCTCCAACACTCCCATCCCAATTATCCCAGTCACTGATCAATCC
>NW_006399759.1:9126549-9155118 GCF_000299155.1 Elephantulus edwardii
TATCCAAAAACGACTGGAACAGCACATCAACAGAGAACTACCAGAAGTTCAGGCTTGGTTTAGAAGGGGTCGTGGTACTAGGGATATTGTAGCTGATTTTAGATGGATCTTGGCTGAAAGCAGGGAATACCAGAAGAATGTCTATCTGTGTTTCATTGACTATGCAAAGGCATTTGACTGTGTAGCTCGTTTAAGATCTATGAGAGTAAAATTGGATTAATTATGTATACTGCATTGAAACAGATGAGGGAGAGAACAGTTTAAAAGTGATATATGATTGGGTATGTGGTTATGACAAGAGTCCAGAATGAAGGCTGCATAGTGGAGTGTACTGGGGGGTGGGGTGGGGGGCTGTGGGAAGAGATTATATACCAATGAAGGAATTTTTCTTTTACTTTTGAAAGAGAAGAGCGAACGGGAGGAGGGTAAAGAGAATAGTGCAACAATGAATGAGTGGAAGCCCAAAATCTCTGTAAATGTTCATTAAAATTAATAAAATAAAATTAAAAGATCTATGAGAGTGTGTGGGGCAGTTCTGTTCTGCCCTTTACGATTGATCGCTATGAGTCACTTTACTGTGGTTTGGGTGAAAGTTTGCAGCACAAATTAGTTTCTCATGCGACAGCTTACACCCGTGTTGTTTCATGACATCAGCTGCAACGCCCTTGATGTGGAAGCACTCCTCCCACTTCCTCCTTGGGTTCTCTGCTTCCACTCACCCCTTCCCTCGGGCTCCTTCCTGCTGGCTGCACTTCCTTTTCAGACAGGTGCTGCCCTTTTGGTCTCAAGTGGTTGATCAGTTCTAAAGAGAAGATTTCTGATCGGTGCTAGTGTTACTTCATAAAACTATCTGTTATTTGGCCGGAAAGTGATCCCCGAGGAGGATTCAGTTCCAAGCTTAAAGGGGTTGGGCGGGGCGAGGGGCATAGTCTTGCAAGTTCCACAAGTCTCTACTAGGCCAGTACGTCTGATCTTTTTTCATGTTTTTGATTTGTCCTGCATTTCCTTCCCACTCTGTCCATGACCTTCTATTGTGTCTGGTCAGAGTGATCAGTGGCGGTAGCTGGAAGACAACTCGTTGCTGTCTTCTCAGGCCAGTGGAGGTTGTGGTTCGTGAGGCCCACTGGAGCTTTGGACTAATTATTTTCCTGCATCTTTGAGTTTCTTCACTCTCCTTTATTCTGGACAAGGAGAGACCAATAGCTGTACTTCAGATGACTGCTGGCAAGCTTTAAAACCATAGTCTCTAATCACCAGTTGTTATTGTTGTTGATTGCCGTTGAGTCAAGCATGACTCATAGCGATTCTATGAAGAAAAGACCTGAAGCTTTTCTGTAACTTTGGTTGTTTCTCAAAGTTCATAGAGTTTCAAGAGGCATGTGGTTTAGGAACTGAATGTAAAAAAAGCATTCTCTTTGTGGACTAGATTATGCTAATTGACCTAAATATTCTCAAAGATTATAATCCTAAACCCCCAAATCCAGTGACCTAGTCCCTCGAGGTGTTTGGTTATGGCTAAGAAGTTTCTGTAACTTCCCCGCCCACCCCCCACCCCCCAGGTATGCCCTACTGTTCTGTTCTGTCAAGTTGGAATCTACTCACAGCTGACCCTCCAATAAGGTTTCCAAGGCTATAAATTGCACGGTTAGTGGATTTGAACTGCTTGCCTCTAAGTTGGCAGAACAACTTCGTACCCATTAGGCCCCCAGAACTCCATGTTACTTTTAAAAAAATGATTTTATTCATTTTAATGAACATTTACAGAGATTTTGGATTTCCATCCATTCATTGTTGCACTATTCCATGTTGCTTTTGTACCCTGCCCTATCCTGTGCCGTCCTCATCATCTCTGACAAGCGTGAGCCTACTGCTGAAGTCACCATGTCAACTCATCTTATTGGGGGTCGTCCTCTCCAGTACTGACCCTCAACCTTTCCAGGCATGATGTCCCTTTCCAAGGAAAAGACTTGCCTACCTACATGTCCACAGTGTGAAAGATGACATGTTTCCATCTTTGTCTCCAAGGAGCACTCCGGCTTCATTTTTTTTCAAGATGTATCTGTTCTTTTGGAATTCCATGCAATATTTGATGCTCTTCTCCAGTACACACAACTCAAAGGCATCAATTCTTCTCCTGTCATCCTTCGTCATTGCCCAGCTCTCTGATGCACAGCAGGTGATTGAGAAGACTGTAGCCTGAGTTAGGAGTACCTTGGTCTTCAAACTGATGCTATTGTTCTTCAGCATTTTGGAGAGGGCCCTGACAGTTGACTTGCCCAATGCAATACATCTCTTTATTTCTTGAACACTGGTACCAAGGGTGCTGATTGTTGATCCAAGCCAGATGAAATCATCGACAGCTCTAATCCTTTCTCCATCTATTGTTGACTGTTGGCCCTGTGGTGAGGACCTTTGTTTTCTTGTTGTTGAGATGTAATTCATACTGAAGGCTGTAGTCCTTGATCTTCTGCAGCAAGCATTTTATATCCTCCTCACTTTCAACAAGCAAAGTTGTGTCATCTGCAGAATGCAGGTTGTTGATGAGTCATCCTTTAGTCTTGATGCCACATTCTTCTTTATAGAGTCCAGCCTTGGAAATTATTTCTGAACAGAATTCAGGAATTATCGAACAATATCATCAATATCTCATGCAAGAAAAATATTATTGAAGGTTATTAAAAATCAGCTGTAACAATACGTGCATTGATAAGGAACTACCAGAAGTTTGAGCAGCCTTCAGAAGAGGCTGCGGCGCCAGGTATATCTGCTAAAGTCAGATGGATCCTGGCGGAAAGGAAAGAATACCAGAAAAACAAAGATTTGACCGGAAGAATATCTATTTTATTGACTATGCCAAGGCACTTGACTGTGTGGATCATAACAAATTATGACTAACATTGAGAAGAATGGGAATCCCAGAACACTTAATTGTGTTAATACGAAATCTTTATCTAGACCAAGACGCTGTTGTCCAAATAGAGCAAGGGAACAATGCGTGGTTTAAAATCAGAAAAGGTGTACATTGAGGTTGTATCCTTCCTCTATATCTAGTCAATCTGAATGCTGAGCAAATAATTTGTGAAGCCAGACTCTGTGAAGATCTCCTTACTCCCTACTAAACACTTGGGTATTTAGTAGGATATATTGAATATAAATACTTGGATATATTTACAGTGCATACAGATCCAAATGTAGAATTATCCTTTGCCAAACCTGTCTATGCTTGTGAGTGTACTCCCATATGCCATCTCACACCTGTTCAACTTGCATAGCTACCTATGTATCCACTTTTAAGTTGTTGCTGTTATGTGCCGTGGAGTTGCCTGCGATCCATAGCAACATTATGTACAGCAACTTTGAAGCCTGCCCTGGACTGACCCAGTCTCGCTGATTCTGACCCACGAACACCTATTGCCCCAATTACTGTATGAAACCATCTCATCCAGGATATTCTTTTCCTACACTGTTCCTCCACTCTTCTGAGCATGATGTACTTCTCCAAGTATCGGTTCCTCCTGGCCATGCACCCAAAGTATGTGAGACAGAGCTTCAAAATCCTAGCCTCCAAGGAGAAAGTTGGTTTTACCCTCCTCAAGACAGACCTATTTGTTTTCTTGGCAGTCCATGGTGTGTTCAAGACTCTTTTCCAGCATCACAACTCAAAGGCATCTATTCTTCTGTCATCCTTAATTCTGTCCAGCTTTCTGATGCACAGCAAGAAACTTTGAAGACCATGGCCTGGATCAGGCACACCTTAGTCTTTAGATTGACATTGTTGCTCTTCAGTACTCTGGAGATGTCCCTGGCAGCAGATATTTCCCAGTACAATTTGGTTTTGGTTTTGGGGTGTTTTTTTTTTTAAATTTCCTGACTGCTAGTGACAAGAGTGTTGATTGTGGAGCTGAACAAGCTGAAATTGTTAACAACTTCAATCTTCTCTTCATATATCATGGTGCTGCCAGTTGGATCAATAGTTAGAATCTTTGTCTTCTTGATGTTGAGTTTCAACCCATATTGAAGACTATAGTCCTTGACCTTCTGCAGCAACCACTTCAAATTCTCCTTGGTTTCAGCAAGCAAGGTTGTTTCATCTGCATAACGTAAGTTGTTGATGAGTCTTCCTCCAATCCTGATGCCACATTCCTCCTCATAAAGCCCAGCTTCCTGAATGACCTGTTGTGCATATAGATTTATAAGGTATGGAGACAGGATACATCCCTGACACACTCCTTTTCTGATTTTGGACCATGTACTGTCTCTCTGCTCTGTTCTGAAGACTGCTTCCTGGTCCAAGTATAGGTTTTGCATGAGCACAATCAAGTGTTCTGGGATTCTCATTTTCCTCAAGGTTAGCCACAATTTGTTGTTATCCACACAGTCAAATGCCTTTGCATATAATCAGTGAAACACAGATAGACCTTCCTCTGGTACTCTTTTCTTTCTGCCAAGATCCATTTTAAGTTGGCAAAAATGTCTCTCGTGTCACGGCCTCTTCTAAGCCCAACTTGTATTTCTGGTAGTTCTCTGTCAATGTACTGTTCCAGTTGTTTCTGGATAACCTTTATCAGGATTTTGCTAGTGTGTGATATTAATGAAACTGTTCAATAATTTCCACACTCTGTCAGGTCACTTTTTTTTGGAATGGGAATAAATATGAATCCTGTCCAGTCAGTTGGCCAGGCAGTGTCCTTCACATTTTTTTGGCACAACCTGGTGAGCCCATCCAGGGCAGCATCTGTTTGTTGAAATATGTCAATTGAGATGTCATCAATTCCTGGGACTTTAACTTATTATTACCATTGAGAGATGTCCATGTAATACTATTTACCATTGTTACCTTTTACTCCTGTGCACTTTCCAGTGTCTTCCTTTACCTCATCATGTTGTACTAAATTTACCATTATTGTATATTGGCTTTCCCTTCACCCACAGTAATACATACCAAAGGCAATGCGTATGAGAGTTTGATTCTTTAGTTAAGACCTTAACAAGAAGGATTCACACTGCAGCACTGGGCTCAGGAGTGGCAGAGTGCACGAGAATGGTGCAGGAGAGGGCTAGCTTCCACCTGCTCACTGAGACATTATGAGTCGTGGTCGACTTGACAGAACCTAACAAAAAGTCACTAATATTTTTTAGTTAGTGATTTTTCCTCCTTCTCTCCCTACCATCCCTGGTGACCATCAGAGAATGTTCCAGTATGTCAATCTTTGCTTGTCTTATAGTTGTGACCTCCTACAGTGATTTTCTTTTTGTGATTATTTCACTCATAATATCCTCTAGTCTAGGTTCATTCATGTTATGAGGTGTTTCACAGACTCACTGCTATTCTTTATCTTTGCACACACAATAGAATTCCATTGTGTGTATTGTTATAGCTTGTTTATTCAACTGCTGATGAACACTTGGGCTGTTTTCATCTTTTTGCCACCATGAATGATTCTTTGATGAACATGGATATGCATATCTCCATTCATGCCACAGCTCTGATTTCCTTTGGGTAAATAACTCATAGTGGAATTGCTGGGCCATGCCCCATTGCTGTCAAGTCAGAACTGACTCACATCTGACTCTCCCATGGGCATCCAGGACTGTAAACTGCCTGGGAAGAGACTGCCCATCTTTCCCCTAATAGCAGCTGGTGGATTTGAACCACGGAGATTACTCTGGATTTTGGGTTTGCAGTGCAGCTCCCTATGGACTACACACAATCAGAACTTTTCATATATATTATCACTATTTCTAGCTTTTAAAGGAGACTTTATTTCTATATTTTTAAGGAAGAAATTTGTTTCTATCTACATGAATAACACTATCCATACACATCTATCTCTAACTTTTAAAAGAAGTATCATATGGTCTCTCTGAGCTTTTATCAAAGCTCTACATCAGGATAAACTCCACAGGACATTTTTTTTTTTTAAAAAACCTTTTGATTTGAGTGAATATTTATAGAACATTCGTTTTCCATTCAATCATTCATACACACTTTGTTTTATGACTTCATTTACAACCTCCCACATTCTAACAATACTTTTCCCACCTCTTCCCTTTGATTCTTTTTTCTCCTCATCCTTCTGCCCTCTCATTTCTCTCCTGTAAATCACACAGGAGAAGGCTGCCCACCTTTCTTGGCCAGAGGCGCTGGTGGATTCGAACTGCTGGAGAGGTGCTGCCTGTGAGCTGGCAGCACAACTCCCAGGGACTGGACGCCTGCAGCTGCCTCGATAGACCAGGGCACGGCGCAAATAGCAAATACCCGTTCTGCGCGCTGGTAGTTTACAGGTTGGGTATTTTTGTTTCCTGCGATGGCTCATTTTCCGGCCACTAGAGGGCAGGGCTGCCTCACTGTCAGAAATTGTAATCCCAGACCGGTTGGTTCTCCTAAAACTTCAATAAAATACTTTACGTTATGTGCCAGGCGACCTCGTGGATCTTGAAAACTGGATCGGAGGGAAAGAAAAGTATCCCTTATTTGGTGTTGTGTGGAGAAGCCAACCTGCGCCACTGAACTCTGCACCTACTTTCCCTGTGGGTGGGACCACTTCTGAGCGCCGTTTCTGGGACCGGCACTGAGCAGGATGGGGTTCCAACCTTGATGAGTTTGGCCCAGGCTTGCTAACTTTCAGCTTCACACAGCAAAACACAGGCCTGGAGAAACTCCAGTTCTGGAAGCTGTCAAGAGCTTAATTTAGAACTCTTTCCCTTCCTTCCCTAATTGTGGTAAATAAATACAACACAAAACATTTGCCATGTCAACATTTTTACATGTACTTTGGTGACATTAATTATGTTCATCATGTTGTGCAGCCATCACCACAATCTGTTTCAAAACAATTTTTTTAAATCATAAGCATCTCAGAGTTCCCTTTGCCTCTAGGAATCTGTAGTTTATTCACTCATATATCCATTCTGCAAGCATCTAGTACCCAAGCCTGTGGGTGGGGCTTATGTAAATGAAGATTCATTCTTTCTCATCAAATACAAAGTGAGGGTTTGTTCTGTGCTGGGCATGTTCCAGGTCTGGGGAAGGGGTAGTTTCTATCCCCCTCCCCCCGAAACTCTCTGTTTAATAGGAAAGTGACCAACACTAACTTGAGGCATTCGCTGTAAAAGGTCAAGGACCGCAGCCTTCAATATGGATTGAGGCTCAAAATCAAGAAGACAAAGATTCTCACCACTGGGCCAACTGGCAGCATCAGGATAGACAGAGAAGAGATTGAGATTGTTAAAAAAAAAAAACAAAAGAGATTGTTAACAGCTTTAGCTTGCTTGGCTCCACAATCAACACTCTTGGTCCCAGAAGCAAGGAAATCTAAGATGTATTGAATTGGGAAAATCTGCTGTCAGGAACGCCTCCAGAGTATTGAAGAACAATGATATCATCTAGAGACAAAGGTGCACCTGACAATGACTAAAGATGATAGAAGAAGAATCAATGCCTTTGAGTTGTGGTGCTAAGAAGAGTATTGAATATACCATTGATTGCTAAAAGAACAAGTAAGTCCATCGTGGAGAGGGTGAGACCAGGCTGCTTCTTGAAAGCAAGGATTTTGAAGATCCATCTGACATACTTTGGGCATGTTGCAAGGAGAGAGGGACTTCATGCTTGTGAGGGTGGAGAGACAGCAAAACAAGAAGATTCTTGATGAAATGGACTGATTCAGTGACTGGGGTACTGGGGATAGGTGTGACAGAGACAATGTGATTGGCCAGGATAGAGCAAGTTTAGGGCTGTTATACACAGGGTCGTTATGAGTAGGAGTAAACATGATGACAGAGAACAACAACAGCATGTGAAAGTGGTCAAAAAAGAAATAAGTCACATGAAAGTGGTGATAAGTGCTATGGGAGGAAAATCGAGCAGTATAAGGGTTAGAGTGGAAGGATGGAGGCTTCTGTTTGCACAAAGGGATGAGAGAAATCTCTTGTGAGGTCAGTGTATGCAGACTCATTAATGGAGTGAGGGGAGCAAGACTAGTGGTCACCTTGGGGAGGTGTTCCAGTTAGAGGGAACAGGACGTGCAAAGGGACAAAGGCAGGAATGTCCTTGCGTGGGAAAGTGAGTGTGCTGGATGGGGGTTGGGGGTGGCGGAGTGACAGGTGGGAATGTCCTTGCGTGGGAAAGTGAGTGTGCTAGATGGGAGCTGGGGGTGGCGGAGTGACAGGTGCACATCCCATAGGGGTATGGGAGCCAACAGCTCCTTGGGGATTTTGTAAAGGCTTTGTCCTGTGCTTTGAGTGTGCAGAATAAACCTAGAGGGCCAAAGCGGCAACTGGAGGACCTGTTAAGAAGCTATAGTAATCATCCTGGTGAGAGATGATGGTGGTGAAGAAATGAAGACTGAGCTAGAAACTATTTGATAAATGGAACTGAACTGTTTGGGTCAAAGCATGATTGAAGTCATGGCTGTCTAGTCCCTTGCAGTGATTAGAAAAAACCCACCATAGGACCAAAGTTTCTAAAGAGAAACTGTCCAGGTTTGGTGGTGGCGATTATAAAAGGAGCCTTACTCATAATCTCAAAGAGAATCATATATTCATTTTAGACAGTTCTTTCTTTCATCTGTTCTAATGCAATGGTCATTATCTATCCACATTTATCCTATTTTCTTCCCAACCCCCTATGCGAGCTCTACTTTAAAAGAGTGGTGCTATGCAGTATTTGTCCTTTTGCGACTGAGATATTTCACTCAGTATGATGTGCTCCAGGGTCCCCCATGTTGTGTAATGTTCTACAAATTCATTGTTTTTCAGTGCTGCATAGTATTCTATTGTATGAACATCCCACAGTTTTCCTATTCATTCACTTATTGGTGAGCACTTGGGTTGCTTCCATCTTGATATATGTGCTCCCATGTTTATTGCTGCATTATTTACAAACTTTGTATTCTTAAGATTGTCATGAGAGGGTGTTGACTGGAGGTACACAGCAGCAACAACAACAGCAACAACTATAATCACCAAAATGCACCCTGACTTGTAAATTCTACCCCTAGGATTTATCCCATAGACATATTTGAAGATGCACATGCAAGAATCACTTTCCACGCCACATTTTGAAGTAGCATTATCTGCAATAACTCCTGTAGCCTTTGTCTCCACGACCTCTGATGTCCCTCTTTCTCTGGTCTCTCCTTCATAGTGTTCATTAGCAGCTCCTCCCCTTTCACCCTAGCTCTAAACAAGGTGATTCTCCAGATATCAATTTCCATCAATTCACCCTCAGCATGGAATATCTTGGAGAGCCTCTCCATTTGCTTAGTTTTAAGTGCCATTTCTATATTCACTAGGAGTTAAGTCTGCTGTCCAGGTCCTTCCTTAGCTTCTAGTCTCATATAGACAATAGCCTCTTCATTTTGTTTGTGTTGTTGTTGCTAGGTGCCGTCTAATCAAATATGACTCATAGCGACCCTATGAACAAAAGAGCTAAGCTATGTCCTATCCTGTGCCATCCTCATCATCTCTGACACACCTGAGCTCATTGCTACAATTACTGTGTCAATTAATCTCATTGACGGTCTTCTTCTCTTTTATTGACCCTCCACCTTTCCAAAAATAATATTTCTTGCCAAAGAATAGCCCCTTCTAGCAACATGATCAAAGTGTGTTGAGACAAAGCTTCACCATCCTTGGCTCCAAGGAGCACTCTGGCTGCACTTACCCCAAGATACACCTGTTTGTTCACTTGGCAGTCTATGGCATATTCAGCACTCTTCTCCAACACCACAGTTCAAAGGCATCAATTTTCCCCCTGTCATTCTTATTCATTGTCCAAATCTCAGATGCATACTAAGTGATTGAGAAGACCATGGTATGAATCAGGCACATCTTAGTCTTCAAAATGACATTGTTGCTCTAAGTAATCTAGAGATGACCCTGATAGAAGACTTTCCTAATACTATACATTTCATGACTGTTGGTGCCAAGGGTTGTTGATGAGTCTTCTCTGATTATGATGCCACATTCTTACTCATAGAGTCCAGTTTCTTCAACGATTTCCTCAGTATACAGGTTGATTAGATATGGAGAAAAGATATCACCTTTTTGTTCACCTTTTTTGTACTCCTGCTCTGTTCAGGCAACAGCTTCTTGGTCTAGGTCTAGGTTTCATATGAATATAATTAAATATTCTGAAATTCCCATTCTTCTTGAAATTAGTCATAGTTTGTTAATGATCCACACAGTCAATTGTCTTGCATTGTCAATAAAGAGCAAATAATAATTCTTCTGATATTATCTGCTTTCAGCCAGGATCCATCTGACATCAGCAATGATATCCCTAGTTACCGTGGCCTTGTCTAAATCCAGCTTGAGCTTATGGCAGTTCTTTGTCAATGTACAATTCTAGTCATTTTTGGATGATCTTCAGCAATATTTTGCTTGCACGTGATATTAATGATATTGGTCTATAATTTCTACATTCTGTTGGATCACCTTTCTTGCAAATGAGAAGAAATTTGGACCTCTTCAGTCAGTCAGCAAGGCAGTTCTTCTCCAAATTTTGGCATAGACTAGTGAGCACGTCCACATTTGTATCTGTTAGTTGATACATATCAATTGGTATCCCATTGATTCCTGGGGCCTTATTTTCTTGCCAATGCCTTTAGTGCAGTTTGAACTTTTTGCTTCATTACTATTGGCTCTTGATCACATGGTACCTCCTAAAATATTTCAGTATCAACCAATTCTTTTTGGTACAGGGACTCTGTATTTTTCCATCTTCTTTTGATGCTTCCTGGATCATTCAAGATTTTGTTCATCATAATTATGTCAATTCATCTCATTGAGGGTCTTCTCTTTTGCCAGCCCTCTTACTGATTATTGTTCTATGCCACTGAGTTGGAGTTGACGCATAACTGGCATTTCAGTGGGTTTTCCAAGGCCACTTCCAGTCCACCTCAGCTGAGTAATGTTTAGGATGTCGATCTTTATGCATTCCATTTCATTTTTTCACAACTGCTGGTATTCCTGGGCCTTGAAGCAGGGGGCCAGCACTGAGGAATCCACCCCAGTGGCCAGCTCCCAGGCTTTCTTGGGCCTTGGACCTTGAAGCAGGGTGCTGGCATCAAGAAGGACACTTGAGTTGACTCTCACCTGCCCCCACTGGTTTTGCCTAGGTCCCTGAGGCAGGATGCCAGCACACAGGAAGTCCCCTTTCCAGCCTTGTTTGGGCTCCTGGGCCTTGAGGCATGGAAGAAGCCATCCAGGTGGACTACCTCCCCTGGCCTTGCTTGGTGACTCCAGCAGAGACACCATCTGTGCCATAATATCCCCATCCAGGACCCTATCCTGCCATGCCAACCATGGGCCTCAGCTGGAAGGTTTCAGTACCTACCTGAGGCCTACAGTACCTACCTGAGGCCTATCCTATCTGGGGCCCTATCCTATGGCACTACCATGAGCCTCAGCTGGGCCCGGCACCATGACATTTGAATGCTTAATTCGCTATTAGAAGTACGACATCTTTTTGTCAGTTTATTGTATTGAGGGAATTGCTAACTACTAGGGATTGATAATCTGCAATTAGGGACCTCTCCAAGTGATTGAGGAGTAATAATGTCAGTTTGAGACTAAGGTGCATCTTGATTCAGGACACGGTCTTTCCAATTACTTGCTATGCATCTGAGAGCTGGGCAATGACTAAGGAAGACAGGAAAAAAAATTGACACCTTTGAGCTGTTGTTTTGGAGAAGAACACTGACCATCTCATGGATGACCAAGAGAATGAAAAGAAATGTCTCAGAGAGGGTGTAGCCGGAGTGCCCTTGGGAGGCAAGAAAGATGAAGCTTCACCTCACATACTTTGGACATATTGCCAGGAGAAGCTATTCCTTGGAGAGGGACATGATGCTGGGAAGGGTGGAGGGTCGGCGAAGAGGAGGAAGATACTCAACCAGGTGGAATGACATAGTGACTGCTGCAATGGGCTCTTGTGTATCAGGAAGCATGAGGATGGCACAGGATAGAACAAGGTTCAGATCTTTTGTTCATAGGGTTGCTATGAGTCATACTCAACTCAATGGCACATAGCAATAATAATTACTAGGGAGCTCAGGTGGCCTAGTAGTAAGAAGCTGCACTGTAATCCCAAAAGGCATGCAGTTTGAACCACCAGTTGCTCAGAGGGAGAAGGATGGGCAATCTCCTCCCGTGTATTTTAATGCCCTTGAAAACCCACTGGAGGGTCAGCTATGAGTTGATTCTGACTTGATGACACACAACAAGAACAATTCAATTCATTCATAGCTTTGTTAGGTATATGCTTGGCTTTTTTATAATTTGCTATTATTGAAAACCTGCCGGAGGTTCAACTTTGGCTTGATTCTGACTCTACAGTACACAACACACATATTATTAGTACAGCACTTGTCAGTTTCCTGTACTAGGGTAACTTGTGGGTTACTGTGATGCTGTGATGTCACTGGGGCTTCAAGCGCCAGAAGGGTCGCCCATGGGATGGAAGTTTCAATAGAGCTCCCAGATTCTGGCTCTAGGAAGCAGGATTGATTATCCACTTCTGGAATAACAGACTTCTGAAACCCCATTGACAACAGAGGACCATGAGGTGCGATAGCATTAGAGGTAGAACCTAGGTTGGAAATCACTTAAAATGAGGAGAGACTGGAAATCCTAAATATCTGTAAATGTTCATGAAAATTAATAAAATAAAATTTTAAAAAAACCCAAAAAATGAGGAGAGACAAGGGAGTCTTCTTTTTATGGAGATATAATTTGCATACCATAAAATTTACCATTTTAAATTAGTCAGTGGTTTGGGATATATTGCCAAGTTGTGTGGCTATCACCACTACCTAATTTCTGAAGCACTGCATTCATTAGTGGTCATCTTCTATTTCTGCCCAACTCCTTCCCGCTCAAATCTCAGGAAACCACTAATCTACTTTCTGTCTCTATGAATTTATCTATTCTGGGCATTTGATAGAAATAGGATCATATAATATGTGTGGCCTTTTTTTGTGTGTCTGTTTTCTGCCACTTAGTTTGTTATTTTCGTTCTTCTTTTAAAAAACAAAACCACATTTATTTCTGTAAACTGATGGAGCATGGGTAATTGAGTCTGTTATTTCCAAGATTCTTGCATATTGTAGCGTGCATCAGTATTTTATTTCTTTCTATGGGTAGAGAACATTCTGGTGTGTGGATATACCAAATTTTGTTTTTCCTTCAACATTGGCTGGATATTTGAGTGGTTTCTGTTTTGACTTTTCCACTTAGTTTACTTGCTGTTGTTGTTGTTGTGTATACCGTTGAGTCAGGACTGACCTATAGTTCACCCTCCGGCAGGGTTTCAGAGTCAGTCAATTACATGGGAGGAGACTGCCCATCCTCCCACGGAGCAGCTGGTGGATTGGAACTTCCTACCTTCAGACTGCAGTTTCTTGCCACTAGGCCTCCTGTGACTATATATTGTATAATCTCTTTTCTATGAACTATCCAGAAGAGATAATCTGTCTCCACAGATACAGAGAGTAGATAAACAGCATGGAAAATGGGTTTCCTTTAGGCAATAATTAAAATGTTCTGGCTTTTGATAGTAGTTAGGGCAATATAATTTTGTGAATATGCAAAAAGCCCCTGATGTGTTCATGTTTAAAGGGTGAATTTTCTGGCATATGAATTATATCTCAACTTTTACAAAGTACACTATTATGGATTGGATTATGTTCTCCAAAAATATGTGTTGACTTTGCTAAGTCACAATTCCCACTATGACCTGACTCTTCTGTGTGTTGTCCAGTCTAAAGTTTATGACAACAATGAGGCAGGGTTAGAGGCAGAACTTTTTATGAAGGGAAAGAAATCAGAAGAGCTCACATGGTAGTCTTCCATTTATGTGACGTTCTGAAAAAACAAATTGCCATGGAGTGAATTCCGTCTCACTATGGTCCTCTACGCTGGTGCAGAGCAGAGCTGGGCTCTATGGGGTTTTCAATGGCTGATTCTTTGCAAGAAAGGCCAGGCTTTTCGTCCAAGGTGCACTTGGGTGGCATAGAATCTTCCGCTTTTGATGAGTGACCAGAGGCATTAATGTCTTCACCACCCATGAGTCCTCACATAAAGTCCTGGGAGAGACAAAAGCCATCGATTGTAAAAGGATGGGTGTTTTGAGTGATGAGGAGAAAGAGAAAAAGGCATACTCTGGAGTCAGGAAATGCGTGTGGGTCACACAGGGTTATGCATTGCGTACTTCCCATCTGTACAAATCACTGTAGGGAAAAGATCCCCCACTTTAACAAGGAAGCAAATTGCTGACATGTTTGCACTTAGAGATTTGCAATATTTTGACAGCCCCTGCAGAGCAAAGCCCACCAGCTGGCCATCCAGCAGAGGTGCCCATCACTCACACTTCTGGTCTGTGATGATTGTCCCTAAGGCTGCTGGTGGTCTGGCTCTGAGGACGCTGGCCCTGAGACCGTCACTGAGAAGAAACAAAAATGTCATCAAGAGATCCTGCCTTATCATTGAAGCAGGTCTGACAAAGACACTCCCTCTCTAGGGGCAGTGACTGCACTCATTCCACAGGCTTGAATGGGAGCAGGCAGAGCAGAGGCCAAAACAAAAGGGGGTAGTCAACAAGGAAGACTCTGTCTGCTCTCTTTGCTTTTAAAAAGCTTGAGGCTCTAAAAGGGCAAGTGGTTTGCTGGGCACTGGGCTGAATAGGTAGAGTCCTCGGATGGGGCTGGTGGGGAGTTGAGCTCTGGGAGGCAGGCGGCTTTCAGGAAAGCACAAGCCAGCTCCTGTCAGCGCAGTCAAGGAGCCATTTGCCATTGTGCCCACGGCCTTGGACCCGCAGCACTCAGGTGAAGTGGAAGGAGAACAAAGACCCCAGAGCTCAGTGACTTGTGCTTCCATGCATGCCTGGATGCTGATGACAATCAGGTCAAAGTAATGGGATGTGAGCTGTATTGAGGGAAAGGATGAGAGTGGACGGGACTGGGGAAGAGGTGGGACAGTGACTTTCTGAAGTTCTCAGGGAACTTGAGGGCTCTTCTCCACTCAGCCCACAAGCTGCCTGCTCCTCCGAGGCACCTGAAGCAACAGTCGTTTTAAGCACCAAGGCTCTTCCATAATCTAGCAACAAAAAGACAAACAATGCAATTGGGGGGGAAATGGGCAAAGGACATGTGCAGACAATTCACCAAAGAATATATAAAATATATAAAATGGACAGCAAGCAAATGAAAACACCATCAGCCATTAGTCACTGTTATGCACCATCGAGTCAATTCCAATTCCCAGTGATCCTTTAGGAAAGAGCACAGTTTCTTGGGTGTGGTAGGAAAGATAGCCTTCAGCAAAAGACAGGAAGACCCTCAATGAAATTGGCTGACACACTGACTGCAACAATGAGGCTGAGTATAGTGGAGGTCGTGACAGGACAGGGCAAGTTCCTTCCGTCCACAGTTCATAGAGTTGCTATGCATTTTAATTGACTCAGTCAACAACAATCTCAATACAAGCAATTTGTCAGACCTTTCCTCTGCAGACCCACTCTAGAAAACTCTTTGCTGTTGAATCAGAACCAACTCACAGCTGGTCATCCAGTGAGTTTTCAGAGGCTGTAAATAACATGGGAGGAGTTTGCCCATCTTTCTCTCACAGAGCAACTAATGGATTTGAACCTAGTTGGCAGAGTAAAGCCTTATCCACTGGGTTCAAATCGCTGACCTTTTTGTTAGCAGCCTGCACTTCGCCATTGCATTTCCAGGGCTCCTTTGTTAGTCGTTGTTGTTAGGTACTGTGGAGTCAGTTCCGACTCATACCCTTCTAAGTGCAACAGAATGAAACCTCGGTGCCCATTGTTCCAGTCACTGTATCCACCTGTCTAACTGGGTTGGAAGATCCACCCATCTTCTTCTCTTTTGCTGACATTCTACTTTTCCAAGCATGACTGGCCCTTCAGATAACATGCCCAAAATATTTGACACAAAGCCTCATTATCTTTGCTTCTAAGGAGCTTCACTTTTTCCAAGACTGACTTGTTCGTCACTAGTATATTCAATATTCTTCATTAAGACGATACAAAGGAATGAGAAGGGAGGTGACGGAGAGTCATTGCTTATGAGGCATTGAGTTTGTGTTAACAGTGGTGGAATAATTTGGAAGAGAATAGTTGTAATGAAAACATGATGAATACAATCAACGCCTCTGAATTTTACATCTAAAAATTATTAAGTTGGCAAATATTTGATAGCATAGATATGTTTACCCCATTAAAAAATGAAATGAGAGAAAGGTCACATGATTGGCAAGAACAAATGCACTCCCTCAACCCTGAGAAAGGCAATCCTGAGACCAGCCACAGCATGCAGCCCACAGAGGCCAGTTATATGGGGGTCACAACAAATTATGGCTAACACTGAGAAGAATGGGAACACCAGAACACTTAATAATTCTCATGCAAAACCTAAACCTAGACCAATAAGCTGTTGTCCAAAGAAAGCAAAGGAACACTGCAAGATTTAAAGTCAGGAAAGGTGTGTATCAGGGTTGTATCCTTTCTTAGTACCTATTCAAATTGTATGCTAAGCAAATAATTTTAAGAACTAGACTATCTGGAGAAGAAGATGGCATTGAGATTGGAGGAAGACGCATCAAAAACCTACAAAAACACAAGACCCCTTGCAGAAGATCAAATGCTACAGCCTTCCATATGGATTATAGATCAACTTCAAGAAAACAGAAGTCCTTACCTTTGGATCAGCAGGAAGCACTGTAACAGATGGAGAAAAGATTGAAATGGTCAAATATTTCATCTTATTTTGACCCACAATCAATACTCATGATTGTTGTTGTGTGCTGTCAAGTTGCTTGTAACTCATAGTGACCCTATGTACAACAGCTCTGAAACCTGTTCTATCCTGTGCCAACCTTATTGTTTCTGAAACACCGATCCCATTGCTCCATCACTGAGTTAATTCATCTCATCGAGGGTCTTTCTTTATTGCACTGTCCCTCCACCCTCTCAAACATGAAGTCCCTCTCCAAGGACTGGTCACTTTTTGCAACATGCCCAAAGTATGTCAGATGAAGCTTCAGAATCCTTGCATCCAAGGAGCAGCCTGGTTTAATCTTCTGTAGGATGAACCTGTTTGTTCTTTTCACAGTCCATGGTATATTCAATACTCTTCTCCAACACCACAGCTCAAAGGCTTCAGTTCTTCTTCTATCATCCCTAGCCATTGCCAATAAAGCAAAGACATATTGCATTTGGAAAAATCTACTGTCAAGGACTTCTCCAATGAGCTAAAGAGCAAAGATACCAGTTCAAAGACTAAGGTGCATTGAAGCCATGGTATTTTCATTTGCTTCTGATGTACCTGAAACTTGAATAATTAATAAGGCAGATTGAAGAAAAATCAATATCTCTGAAATGTGGTATTGGTGAAGAACATTGAATATACTGTGGACAGCCAAAAGGCCAAACAGATCTATTTTGCCAGAAGTGTAAACAGAGTGCCCCTTAGAGGCATGAATGGTGAAACCACCTTACGTTATGCATAGTTTCAGAAGGAATCATCATGATGGGAAGAAGGTCAAAGAAAGAAAGGAAGCCTCTCAATGACACGGATTGACTTACTGGCTACCACAATGAACTTGAACATGATAGAGATCAGGAAGATGGTGCAGGAAAGGGATGTTTATAGGGTGGTTAAGAGTTGTAGTTGACTTGACAACACTTAACAATAAAGTGGCCAGGGATGCCATGATGGAACAAGGAGCATTTGAATAAAAGCAAAAACGTGAAAAAGGAGAAGGAACGAGTCGTGTGTCTCTCAGGGATAAGAATAAACTAAGCACAGTGCAAAGGCCCTGAGGTGAGAGTGGATCTGGTGGGTTTGCAGAATGCTAGGGAGACCTGTGTGCTGGATTAGAGTGAGTGAAGGGAGAGGTGGGAGCTGGAGTCAGAGAAGTAACAAATAGTCAGATCCTGGAGGGCCTTGCAGGCCATTATGCCTTTTTTTGTTTGTTTGTTTGACGTTTAGTTTCTCCTTTTCTACTGGTTTGCTCACAAAATTTGTATACATTGTGTTTTACACTATTCTTCATTTGTATTGTATTTCATACAATTATTCCCATGTATTATTGTTGTTATTATGTGCCATTGAGTTACTTGTAACGTATAGTGGCCCTATGTACAAGAGCCCTAAACCCTGCTCTATCCTGTGCCAACATCGCCATCTCTGACACACCTACTCCCACTACCCCAGTCACTGGATCGATACATTTCATTGAGGTTCTTCATCTCCTGCACTGTCCCTCCACCCTCTCCAAGGTCTGGTCCCTCGTTGCAACATGTCCAAACTATGGTTGGTTTGTTTTTTTAAAAAAACACATTAATTTTTTAAAACATTTTTTATTTTCTTTAATTGTTGTGTACTATCAAATGGGATCTAACTGACACAGTAAGAGATTGCCCCTCCTTCTCCAGCAGAGCATCTGGTGGATTTGATTGAACCACACGCCTTTGGGAGTGCAGTGCAGCTTCTTTTCCTCTAGGCCACCAGAGCTCCCCCCAAAAGTATGTTTTATAACATCAATCACCGTTGGACCTTGCCCATAATAGCCCAATCTTTTCATTTCCCTGCTGGATCCTTCCCATGATGATTTTTGGTAATATTGTAGCTCCTCCCATCTATTGAACTGCTATGAACATCATGTACGCACACTTTAAAGCATTAAAACATTTTGTTTTTGTTGATTGCTGTTGAGTTGAACATGACTCATAGTGATCCTGAAGCCTTTTTATAACTAATGTCGTTTCTCAACTATCATACAGCTTCCAGAGACATGTTGTTTAAGAAGTGGATACCATTCCTGCTTCCAAAAAAAGTTTTTACTAGGGCAAAATACATATGGTGTTGCAGGTTACATGCTGCATTGTGCACCAAAAGATCAATGGTTTGAATCTATCAGCTGCTCGGTGTGAGAAAGATGGTCAGTCTTCTACTATAAAATCCAGACTCACAAATCCAAGAGTAGTAATTTTAAACATATGTATGTACCATAAAATGTAATATTTTAACCATTTTTACATATATAATGGCATTTTTTACATTCACAATGTTGTGAACTGAAACTCTGTAATCTTTAAGTTATAACTCCCCATCCTCTCTCTCCTTAGTCCCTGACAACCATGAATCTCTTTTTTGAGTTTTTCTATTGTAAAGATTTCATTTCTAAGGTTTTTTTTTAAGGATAAATATAGGGTTTTGTATGAGAATCAAGTGTTCTGGGATTCTCATTCTTCTCAAAGTTAGCCGCAAGTTATTGTGAACCACACAGTCAAATGCTTTTGCATAGTCAATAGAACACAAGTAGACATCCTTCTGGTACTCTCCACTGGTTAGCCAAGATCCATCTGACACTGGCCATGATATCGCTAGTGCCATGGCCTCTCCGAAACCAGCTTGTATTCTGGCATTTCTTTGTTGATTTACTGTTCAGTAATTTTTTTATACTCTTCAGCAAGATTTTGCTTGCATGTGGTATTAGTGATATTGTTTGATGATTTCCACACTCTGTTGGATCACCTTTTTTATTGAATGAGAATAAATATGATTTCTTCCACTCAATTGGCCAGGTATTTATACTCCAGATTTCTTGACACAACCTGGTGAGCCCATCTATTACTCTGTTTGTTGAAATATTTCAACTGGTATTCCATCAATTTCTGAGGCTTTATTCTTTTACCAATTTCTTCAGAACAGTTTGAACTTCCTTCTTTATTACTAATGCTTCTTGAATATATGCTATTTCATGAAATTGTTCTGTGTCATGCAAAGTTATACCTAAACTAGGAAGCTGTACCAACAGGGCAAGGGAACACCGCACGGTTCAAAATCAACAAAGGAGTGCATCAGGGATATATCCTCTCTCCATGCCAGTTCAATCTATATGTGGAACAGAGTATTTGGGAGGCTGGACTTCATGAAGAAGAATGTGGCATCAGGACTAGAGGAAGACTCATCAACAACCTGCTTTGGTTCATCAGAGGTGACATGACTTTGCTTACTGAAACTAAGTAGGCCTTGAAGCACTTGTTACAGAAGGTCAAGGACAACAGTCTTTAATATGGATTGCATCTCAACATCTAGAAAACAAAGACTTTCACCACTGGGCCAATTATCAGCACCATGATAGTTAGAGAAAATACTGAAGTTGTTAACAATTCCCTCTGCCTTTAAATTAATTTTAAGGAACGTTTACAGAGATTTTGGATTTCCATTGATTCACCGTTGCACTTTTCTCCCAACCCCCCCAACTCCCCCAGTTCACTCCTCTATTTGAAAAGTAAAAGAAAATTTTTTTCATTGGTATACAATCACCCGCCTCCCCCCAAGTACACTCCACTATGCAAACTTCATTCTGGAGTCTTGTCTTAACCATAATACCCAATCATATATCGCTTTCAAATAGTTCTCTCCCTCATCTGTTTCAATGCAGTATACATAACTTATCCAATTTTTCTCAGTCTCACCCCAACCCTGATGTCAGTCCCATTCTACAATGGTGGTGCTATGCAGTATTTGTCTTTTTGTGACTGAGATATTTCACTCAAAATAATGTCCTCCAGGGTCACCCATTTTGAATAATATTGCATGAGTTCCTTGCTTTTCAATACAGTGTAGTATAAAGTTGTTAACAATTTTATCTTGCTTGGATCAACAATCAACACTCTTGGCACCAGCATTCAGGAAATAAAAAGATGAATTCCTTTAGGAAATCTGCTGTCAGGGATTTCTCCAGGGTGCTAATGAGCAATGATGTTAGTAGAGACTAAGGTGCACCTGATCCAGGCCATGGTCTTCTCAATTGCACGTTATGCATCTAAGTATGACAGAAGAAGAATCAATGCCTTTGAGTTGTGGTGCTGGAAAAGAGTGTTGAATATACATACCATGGACTGTCAAGAGAACAAACAGGTCTGTCCTAGAAAAAGTGAAAACAGGTTGCTTCTTGGAGGTAAGGATTGTGAAATTTCACCTCACATATTTTGGGTATGTTGTCAGGAGGAACCAGTCCTTGGAGTGGGACATAATGCTTGGAAGAGTGGGAGAACAGCACAGGAGAGGGAGACCCTACATAAGACGGAACGACACAGTGCTTGTGGCAATGGGGGCAGGTAAGTCAGGGATAGTGAGATTGGCTCAGGTTAGGGCAGGGTTTAAAGCTATTGTGCATGTGGTCACTATGAGTCATAGTTGACTCGATGGCACTTAGCAACAACAAGAAGACTAAATATTTCAGTAGTGAATGGTCACTTCCGCTTGCTAGTCTGTTAGTCTAGTAGCTCCACTTTTCCTGTCTACTACAAGTGTCCCTCTTAGTAATGGAAATACTGGTGGTACAGTTTCCAGCATCACAGCAACACAGATGTCCTCATAATATGACAAAATGACAGAAAAGAGGAAGCCAACCACTTCTGAAATAATAGGGAAGACTTGCTTCCTTAGAGTAGTGTCTACTATAATCATGTTGATAAAATGAAGCTTTCAGCCAATGTAAGACTTTCATTTGATGGTGTGGGATGACTCAAAACAAGGGAAAAATATGCAAACATCCATTAATAACTGGAATATAGAATGTATAAAATATTAATGTTGGCTATATTTTAGTCATTATTGAGTTGAAAGTGGCCATTTGAATCAGATAATCATATGATCTACTACATAGGAGATGAGAGATTGAAGAGGAATGGCATCACATTCATGGTCAAAACAGGCATTTCAAGATCTGTCATAAAGTACAATGCTGATGGTAATAAGCTAACCCCCACATTTATACAAGGAAGACCTGGTAATATAACTATTATTCAAATATATGCAACAACTACTAAGGCCAAAGATGAAAGAAATTAAGAGGTCCTATCAACTTCTATGGTCTGAAATTGATTGAACATGCAATCAAATGCATTAATAATAACTGGTGATTGGAATGCAAAAGTTAAAAACAAAAAAGGAGTCATCATTTCATCTCATTGAGGTCTAGTGGGAACTGACTCATAGCTAACCCTCCAGCAAGTTTTCAAAGGCAGTAAATGAACCATTTTCTCCCATAGACCAGCTGGCTGATTTACACCACATACCTTTGGGTTAGCACCACAATTCCTTACCACTAAGGCGCAGAGCTCCCTTATTCTGTTTTTGCTGCTGTTCACCATTCTTTCTGTATCATGCTTAAATTCCTGATCTTCAGATATCCATGAGCATAATAAATTTGTTATTATTTTTTATGCAGTAAATTTGAGGAAGCAATACATAACTGGTATATATTGTATTGCTACTTTTCTGTTTTAGATATACGTATTGTGTGGTAATGTGCTGTTTCACAATTACTTGCTATGCATCAGAAAGCTGGACAATGACCAGGGATGACAGAAGGAGAATTGATGCCTTTGAGCTGTGGTACTGGAGAAGAGTATTGAGTATACCATGGACTGCCAGGAGGAGAACAAACAAGTTTTTCTTGGAAAGGGTGAAACCAGGTTGCTCCTTGGAGCAAGGAGCTTTGTCTGACATAATCTGAGCATATTGCAAGGAGGGACCAGTCCTTGGAGAGGGACATCATGCTTGGGAGCATGGAGGAACAGTGCAGAAGAAGATCCTCAGTGAGATGGACTGATGCAGTGACTGGAGTAATGGGGGTTGGGTGTGTCAGAGACAGTAAGGCTGGCTCAGGATAGAGCAGGTTTAGACGGTGTCGTTCATAGGGTCACTATGAGTTGCTGGGTGACTTGACACATAACAACAGCAACAACATTGTGCTGCTTTTATGTCTACTTCCATTTTAAAATTTATTTAACAGTGAATTTAATAATTACATGACAAATTTATTTGCTTTTCAAGGTTGCTTATGAGTCTAGAAGAATTTTGCTAGCTACATTTGCTAAGGCATTAATTTTGAAGTGTTTAATGGAATTACATATATTATACTTGTAAATGCAGTTTGAAATGTCGAAGGGAATTGAATCAAGCACAAATGAAGTTAAGTGTTAGAGGATTTAATCGAATCGCCCACATTTATAAGCTAATTGCACAGATTTAATAAGTGCCTAGAGGTAATCTCTAAATTTTACCATCCCCCTCTCTCCCAGTTTCAAGATGAACAGATGAGTCAGCAGAAACGCTTTTCTCTCCCAACCTCTTCTTACTTCCTTCAGGCACCTTTCATATTGTGCTTTCTATGCCACCCCGTGCCTCATGTGGCACCCCTTCGGATGTGGACACATGCTTCTAGCTAATTGAGACTCAATCTAAGGTTATTGTTGTTATGTGTTCTTAACTCAGAACGGACTCATAACTAACCATCTGGTAAGGTTTTCAGAGACTCAATTACACGGGATTACCCATATTTCTTCCTCAGAGCAGCTAGTGGATCCAAACTGAATGCCTTTGGGTTAACAGCTCAACTCCTTCCCGCTAAGCCACCACATATTTTTATAAATGTGCTTCAAATTTTAAATACAAATTGTTTTATTAACAAGGACTGTTAAGGTTTGGAAGCTGTACTTAATGGCTTAAGGAAAGCTAGATTGTACATTTACCACATTAGATACTGAATATTCATTAATATTCAAGTAAATATTATTGTTTTCTACATACAGTGCCCTTAAGGTGACCAGCCCAGTGACATAGCCATGAGGGAAGGATGCCAGAAAATCCACAATGTACACTGGCAAATCTGAAGATTATTCCAGAACAATGACATGCATGACTTACCTTCTCCGCTTTTATAGGCAAAGACACATGTCTCTTCTGAAAAAGAGCTGTGTTGTTGAACAATAATTTCTCAGCGATTTTGCAAGCTGTCAGTACCAGTACCAGAGGCCAGCTAGTCAAGTTGAACTCGAGGTGACCCCCATGTATGTTCAAGTGTAACTGAGCTCCACGGGGCTTTTAACGGCAGCTTTCCCTTGTAGGTCACTAGATCTTTCTCTTGAGGTGTTTCTGGATGAACATGACTTTCTTGGTTAGTCTCTAAGTATGTTGAACATTTGTACAATAAAAACCCCCCATGATTTTTTTTTAAATTTTTACAAGTTTTTTAGCTTATTATGGAGTCCATGATTGGTATAGTTTTTTGAGGTTTTTTTGCATGGTACAGTTTTAAAGTTCAGAAATATCAAAGCCTCGAAAATTGTTGGCATTGTTTAAGGATAACATAGTTTAGATTTTTTGCCTTCACTAGAGAAAGAGTTCAACTAGGAGTCTGGGACCAAATTAAAGAGTAAAGTGCAAGTCATCTTAATCGGGAAATGCTGGCCAGTGGGCCTGCTGGGTCAGTCGCCAGGCACTGCAGGCAGCATGAATACCATGAGGCCAGGGTGGATTGGGGTTCTGTACAGTAAAAGGCACAAGAAGCTAGGAATCAGGTAGTGAGACCCAGATTATCCCCTTATTTGGAACTTTAGAAGTATCTGTCTCTGGCCTTTTCAAGTGTTATAGTGGCTTCTCCAGATGGAGCCAGTGGAGAGGATCCTGGAACAGCCGTCACCACTTACAGGGTGACCTGTGTACACTCCTTAGCAAGGTCTTCAAATTCAGTTCTTCTATCTGGTAGATAGATAGATAGCTTTACTTCCTATTTAGGAAGGTCAGCTCTCAGACAAGAGTAGTACTTCTGGACATGCTCCAGGAACTAATTGGAACTGTTTCCACTCCAGGTTTTCAGGAAGTTAATCTAGAAAGAACAATGTCTTGTAAAGAGGGAAAGCTAGCCCCCACGTGAGGCTAATGGAGGCAGAGACTAATAAAATTACAGGATATTGGGAAGGGCTGGGCGTGAAGTTCCTAGAGTGATTGGAAAGACCGTAATCGAAGGGTGGCTATCCCATCCTGAGTGTTTTGAGATCCCTCTAAAGAAACAAGACACAGAGATGTATACACCAATGTTCATAGGAAGAACATGGAAACAGCCCAAATGCCCAACCACAATATAATGGATTGAGAAATTATGGTACATTCACACGATGGAATACTATCCAGCACGCAGGAGCAATGATTTTGTAAATTACTGCCTAACGTAGGAGGGACTGGAGAGCATTATGCTAAGTGAATTAACTCAGTATCATAAATATAAAAATATTGCATAAGATCATTATTTTAGAATGAGTACGAGGATTCAAAGAGGGGAGGGGGCAGGCTTAACCATAGGGTTGCACTATTTGCTGGGTGGAGGGAGGGATGGGTAAAGAAAGGAAAGGGGAAAGATTTGGTGTGAAAAACAATGTATATGAACTTGATGAGCTTCGTAAGTAAACCAGTATACAATTTTTAAAAAAAGTTTTTTAAAAAAGAAATATTTTTGAAAAAGAATACATATTCTGACCAGAGAAATTAAATGTGAAACCTCTATGTCCATCAATATAGCAAGCTAGATTCCATGAAAACCCTTTTCAATAAACGTACATAATTAACAATAATAAAATGTATTAAAAACTTTTAAAAATGCATGACCAATCTATAAAGAACATTAAAAAACTGACTACTTGACTCTTCACTATTGCCCAACAAGAACTCAAATTAACATGTCTCATACTGAGCTCCTACCCTTCCCTCCAGGCCAGTCATCCATCAATTTATTTTGCTGAAGTAGCTTCTCTAATGCTGTGGTGTTGCAAGAGATACTACTAGTATTTGAAAACTAACAAGGTCATTCATGTGGACAAGTTTCAATGGGTCTTCTAGACTAAGACTAGGAAAAAAGACTTGTTGAACTACTTCTGAAAGTTAGCCAGCGAAAGGTCACAACAGAACACTGCCTAATCGAATGTTGGAAGGTGAACTCTCTGGAGCAGAAGGCACTCAAAATGCATAGTTGTTGCAACAATGGACACCAGCATAGTAATGATTATGATGATGGCCCAAGACCAGGCAATGCTTTTTCCATTGTACATGGCATTGCTATGAGTCAGGGTTGACGCAATGGCGAGTAAGAACAATTTTCTTCTTCTCCAGTTGTTGACATCATGGTAAATGGAAAATGGTCCCTCCAGTTACTCAGACCTAAAGGTAGGATTCATCCTTGACTCTTCTTTCTTTCACACTCTCTATGCAATCCATTAGCAAATCTCTTGGCTCTCCCATCACAATAGCTCTGGACTCTAAACACTTCTCCTTGCCTCCACTGCACTGCACTGATGGTCTGAGTCATCATTATCTGTTGATGGAGTTCTCTAACAGTCTCCTATCTGGTCTCCCTGCTTTTCTGTCTTTACCTTCTTTCTATTTTCAACACTGAAGCCACAGTGACCCCAATTAGAAACAAACCAGTTATGCCATTCTTCTGGCCAGAGCACTCCAGCAGGTCCCATCTCAATTAGAGTAGAGCATAGACTCTTCCAAAAGGCCACAAAGCCTCACCATTCTGATTTATCTTCGATCACTCTCTTCCTCTGCTCTAGTCAGTTGATATTGCTCAAATGTGCAAAGATTAAAATTACTACAGAGACTATTCTGCTTTATTTGGAGTGAGTGCCCCAAATTCCTTTTGATCTAGGCTCAAATGTCACTTTATCACAGAGGCCTTCACCAACCCTCCCACACTCCCTTTCCCCAGTCTGCTGTGGTTTTGCAAAGCAAGCTGTTTCATTTCATTTAGTGAAGACTCAGCTACATGTTTGTTTCTATGTGAGCCACAGTGTGGGCTTTCACATTGCTGTGATGTTGGAGGCTGTGCCCTTAGTCCTTCAAATACCAGCACGATTACCTCGGATGGATGGGTTTCAGTGCATCTTTCAGACTAAAATGAATAAGGAAGAATGTCTGGTAGTCTACTTTTGAGAATTGTCCAATGAATACTCTTTGTATCACAAGAATATTGTCTGAACTGACAGTTGAAGATGAGAAGGCATTGCTCAATGACTGCAAGACTGTGAAGATGGCACAGGACTGGGACACATTTTATTCTATTGTGCATGATGTCACCTCAAACCACAGTTGATGTAAAGGCAGCTAAACATGGCATGTGTCTATTGTCATCCCTTGTGTGCAAGGAGATATGACAAGAGCAGTGCACATGTCTCATTCCCAGGTGAATTCTTCATTAATAACCAGTACATGGTGGGATAAGTGCAAATATAAGTCGTCTCCACCTTACTACATATTTGAGTTACAATGAACAACATTATCATCCTTTGTGTGTATGTTTGTGCATATCATCATTGTGGTTGTTAGGTGCCATCGAGTGACCCTATGAACAATAGATTGAAACTTTCCCCTATATTGTTGCAGTCACTGTGTCACTCCATCTCACTGATGGCTTCTTCTCCTTTGCTAACTCTCTAATTTGCCAAGCATCATATCTTTTTCTAAGAACTGGCACCTCTTGACAATATGTTCAAAGTATGTGCGATGAAGCTTCACCATTCTCACCTTTAAGGAGCACTCTGCTTAGACTTTCACCAAGACAGTTTTGTTTGTTCTTTTGGCAGTTCATGGTATATTTAATACTCTTCAACACCACAATTCATAGACATGAATTCTTCTTCAGTCCTTCTTATTCACTGTCCAACTTTCGGTACTTCTTATTCACTGTCCAACTTTCAAATGCAGGTGAAGTAATTGAAAACACCATCACTTGTGTCACATGCACTTTAGTCTTTACATTAACATCCTTGCTCAAAGATCACAATTGTCAACCAAGACTACTGTACCCAGCAAAATTGTCCATAAAATATGAAGGAGAGATAAAGATATTACCAGGAAAAACAAACCTAAGGGAGTTTGTAAAAACAAGACCAGCATTATAGGAAACACTGAGAAACGGCCTTCTTTTTTAAAAAAAAAATTTTTTTATTCATTTTAATGAACATTTACAGATATTTTTGGGTTTTCATTCATTCTTTGTTGCACTTTTTTCTTTACCCCCTCCCCCCAGTTCACTCCTTTCTTTGAAAAGCAAAAGATAAACTTCTTCGTTGGTATACAATCCCTCTGACCTCGACCTTGCCCCCTCTCCGCCCCAAATGCACTCCACTATGCAACCTTAATTCTGGATTCCTGTGATAATCATAATATGCTAGCATATATCACTTTTAAACTGTTCTTTCCCTCATCTGTTTCAACTCAGTATGTATAATCTATCCAGTTTTTCTTAGTCTTACCCCAACCCTAATGTCAGTCACTTTCTACAACAGTGACACCATGCAATATTTGTCCTTTTGGGGCTGAGATATTTTACTCAGCATAATGTCCTTGAGGTCACCCATTTTGAATAATATTGCATGAGTTCCTTGTTTTTCAGTGCAAGGTAGTATTCCATTGTGTGAATATATCACAGCTTCTCTATCCATTCGTTTGTTGATGGGCACTTGGGTTGTTTCCAACTCCTTGCTATTGTGAACAAAGCTGCGATGAACATGGCTGTGTATATATCTGCTTGGGTGATAGTTATGGTTTCTTTGGGGTATATTCCCAATAGTGGAATTGCTGGGTCAAATGGTCTCTCTATTTGCAACTTTTTGAGAAAGCGCCACACCACTTTCCATAGTGGTTGCACCATTTTACACTCCCACCAACAGTGAATAAGGGTTCCAGTTTC
>NW_006399759.1:9172055-9173325 GCF_000299155.1 Elephantulus edwardii
AACAACAACAACAAGCCATTGAATTTGACTTTGTCATGTGGATGAGTGGGAATTGCAAAAGGGCATGTTAGACTATCTACAACAAGAATTGAATAGTCTCAACAAGCCTCAATAGGATTCACTAATTTTACCATTAAATTGAGCGGATCCAGTAGCAGAAAGGGAGATTATCACCATCAGCAAAGGAGAGGCAGGCATGCAGTGAGTGCCCTTCAGGACCAGAGATTCTTGAGCCTGCTAAATTTACAGCAGTGCCAGGTAGACTCAGAGAAGCAATTGTGGAGGAAGCAGAGGACCAGAGACCTGACGAGATGGAGCTGACATTAGGACTGCTACCCCTCAACGACAAAACCGGAGATCTAAGGCTCTTTGCCCAAGTTTTCTGGACAACTGCAAAGAGAGAGGGAAAGGTGTAGGGAGGGTGTGTGTGGAAAGCTGGAACTGGCAGGACTGAGAACTTTATAACACTGGCCTACAACCATGAGGCTCAAGGCTCAGTCTCCTGTGAGCACATTTCAGAAGCTGCCTTGATTGTATTCTGCTGTTGTTGGTATGTGTCATTGAGTTGCCTGCAACTCATAGCAACTCTAAGTGCATTAGCTCTGAAACCTGCCCTATCCTGAGCCAATCTCATTGTCTCAGTCAGACTTAATCCTATTTTTCCAGTCACTGAGCCAATCCATCTCATCCTATGTCTTCCTCTCCACACTTCCAAGCATAATATGCCTCTCCAACAATGGCTTCTCTTGGAAATGTGCCTAAGGTATGTGAGATGGAGCCTCAACATTCTTGCCTCCAAGGAGCATCCAGATTTCACCCTCTCCAGGACAGATTTGTTTGTTCTCTTGGCATTCTATGGTATATTCAACACTCTTCTACAGCACCACCACTCAAAGGCATCTACCATTCTTCTATTATTCTTAGTGTCCATCTCTCTGATGCATGGCAAGTAATTCTGAAGACCATGGTCTAGATTGGGTGCACCTTAGTCTCCAGACTGACATCATTGTTCTTCAATACTCTAGAGAGGTCCCTGACAGAAGACTTTCCCTAATGCAATTTATCCTTTGATTTCCTGACTGCTCCTGCCAAGAGTGTTGATTGTGGAACCAAGCAAGCTGAAGTTATCAACAATCTCAATCTCTTCTCTATCCATCATGGTGCTGCCAATTGGACCAGTGGTGAGAATCTTTGTCTTTTTTATGTTGAGCTTCAATCCACAGTGAAAGGTGCAGTCCTTGACCTGCAGCAAATGCCTCATTCTCTTTTT
>NW_006399759.1:9174935-9176826 GCF_000299155.1 Elephantulus edwardii
ATCCCTCCCCCACTCCACTATGCAGTCTTCATTCTGAACTCCAGTTATAACAATAATACCTAATCACATTTCCCTTTTAAACAGTTTTCTCCTTCATCTATTTCAATGCAATATACATTATTTATCCCATCTTTCTCAGTCTCCCCCCAACTGATGTCAGTCCTGTTTTACAAGATGCACACCTTTCTTGATCCTGAATCATGCAATGTTTCCCTGCTCTGTTCTGATGACTGCTTTCTGGTCCAAGTAGGTTTTGCATGAGCACAATTAAGTATTCTGGACTCCTTATTCTTCTCAAAGTTAGCCGCAATTTATTGTAATCCACACTGTCAAATGCCCTTGTACTGTCAATGAAACACAGACAGACATTTCTCTGGTATTCTCTGCTTTCAGCCAAAATCCATCTGATCATTGGCTATGATGTCCCTAGTGCCGTGGTCCCTTCTAAATCGAGCCTACAAATCTAGCAGTTTTCTGCTGATGTACTCTTCCAGTGTATTCTGCTACTAACCTGAATTATATAGCCTTTGTCTTCCTCAGTATTGTTCTGTGTGGTTTGTGAGCTATTGCATCAGATTTTGGACTCAGTAAGATTGGTGTTGGTATGATAGAAAGAGGTGTGGGAGCATGAAGGACATGCCTGACTTCATTATGAGAACTGGTTTGGTGTTGTAACTGTTGTTGACAGGGATAGTTCCCCTTTGCGTACTTGGTAAAGGTCAGATATGGTTTTTCTCACGTGGCCCTTGCTCTTTTTTACAGAATGGGAGTAAATCATAAACTAAAGCTGAAATTCATAAAATAGATCAGACTCCTGAAACTGGTAGGGTATGGAGGATCCCAGAGACTAATGACCTGTTCGTTGGTGGTGGTGGTGGTAAGAGATGTTGAACTGGTTTGAACTCAGAATGATCCTATAAACAGAATAACACACAGCCCAGTCCTGCACCACCTCACAATTGTTGTACTTGAGCCCATTGTTAGTCACTTTGCCAATCTGTCTCATAGAGGGTCTTCCCTTTGTTTCAAGACTGCATACTTTTCTTAGGATGTCTTTCTCCAGGCACTGGTCCCTACTGAAAACATGCCCAAAGCACATGAGGTGAATGAAGTCTTGCCATGCTCTAAGAAATATTCTGATTGCACTTCTAAGATGTGTTTGTTCTTCTGGTAGTCTATGTGTATATTCAATACTCTTTTCCAGCACTGTAATTCAAGGGCATCTATTCTGATTTGGTCTTGCTTATTCTCTCCAACTTTCAAATATGTATGAGACAACTGAAAATCACATAGTTTGGGTCAGGTTCACCTTAGTCCTAAAATTGGCATTTTAAAAAATTGATATTTTGATATTTTAACAAAACTTTACAGAAAACTTGGATTTCCATTCATTGATTGGTGCACATTTTCCACTCTACCCATGCCCCACCCCCAGTTTCCTTTTCTCTTTAAAAAGATATTTTCATTGTTGCACCATACCCCACCCCCAGTCCACTTTACTATGCACCTCTCATTCTGGACAATTGTCATGCAAATAATACTCAGTCATATATTTCATTTAGACAGTTCTTTCCCTCATCTATTTCAATGCAGTGTTCATTATTTATCCCCTTTTCTTTGTTTCCCTCCAACCCATATGTCAGTCCTGTTTTATAGTAGTCCTTTTGTGACCGAGATATTTCACTCAGCATAATGTCCTCCAGGGTCACCCATTTTGTAGAATATATTGTGAGTTTCTTTTTTCAGTGCTATATAGTATTCCACTGTGTGAATATATCACTCTTTCTGTATCCACTAATTTTTTTTTATGGGCACCTGGGTTGCTTTTATCTCTTTGCTATTGTGAACAAAGCCGTGATAAACATGGGTGTGCACATATCGACCTGGGTGG
>NW_006399759.1:9177448-9178621 GCF_000299155.1 Elephantulus edwardii
TTTTTCAGGATGCTTGGAAGACTGTTCACGTTGTGGATTAGGGTTTCTAGAGTTCTTCCAAGCTTTTCTCTGATGAAGTTTATCATTCTTGGTTTTACTCCTAGGTCCATGATCCACTCTGAGTTAGTTTTTGTTATGATGTGAGGGTGAGTCTTGCTTCAGTTTTCTACAGATAGTTTTCCAATTTTGCCCACACCATTTGTTAAAGAGGCTTTCATTTCCCCATTTATTTCATCGCCTTGTCAAAAATCAGTTGACCGGCTGGGCCCGAGGGCGGGCGGCGGTTGGCTGCGGGCGGGCTATGCACTGTCTGGTGTCTCGGCGGCCGACTGGGGCGAGGTGGCGGGCGCCGGGTGGCGCGACCTCGGACTGTAGCCGTGTCAACGTGTTATGATGCCGTCTCGCACCAACCTGGCTGCTGGGATTCCCAGTAGTAAAGTGAAATACTCAAGACTTTCCACAGACGATGGCTACATTGACCTTCAGTTTAAGAAAAGCCCACCTAAGATCCCTTACAAAGCCATTGCCCTTGCCACTGTGCTCTTCTTGATCGGCGCCTTTCTCATCATCATTGGCTCCCTCCTGCTGGCAGGCTACATCAGCAAAGGGGAGGCAGACCGGGCCGTTCCCATGCTGATCATCGGCATCCTGGTGTTTCTGCCGGGCTTCTACCACCTGCGTATCGCCTACTATGCGTCCAAAGGTTACCGGGGCTATTCCTATGACGACATCCCAGACTTCGATGACTAGCACCCACCGGGGGCCGCAGCCGAAGCGGCATGGACGGGACCCAGTACAGTTTAAGACACTGGGCAGCAACTCAAGCTAAGGGCTAAGGAGTTCTGTAGTTCGAAGATATTTAGCAAGATTGGGGCCAGATTGTATGGGTCTATCCCAAAGTTGTCAAATGAATTTCCAAGTAACTAAGTAGGACACGCTTTATTATTCATCTCCTGGCTTTGGCAAATCTTCCGACAAGTTTTCCGCAGGAATCTATATCAAGGAAGAATAGTGATGTTAATAGTGTGAAGAGACACGGAAGGTCTTCTGCAGCGGAAAGTGCTCTCCCCAACCTCCTTCAAATTGAAATATTCTTCTAAACAGTCTTTAATGTCAGTTTGTTCTGTGGCAAATGGAAAAATGTATGTTTGTTTTTTAAAGAGGGAACACAAG
>NW_006399759.1:9179076-9185645 GCF_000299155.1 Elephantulus edwardii
AAAAAAAAAAAAAATCAGTTGACCATACGTAGATGAGCTGATTTCTGGGTTCTCAATTCTATTCCATTGATCTACGTATATGTCATTGTACCAGTACCATGCTGTCTTGACCACGATGGTTGTGTAATAGGATTTGAGATCAGGGAGTGAGATGCTTCCTAACTTGTTTCTCTTTTTCAGGAGTGCTTTGTTTATTCAGGGTCTTTCCATTACAGATGGTATTGGAAATTGTCTTTTCCATCTCATTGAAGAATGGAATTGGTATTTGTATTGGAATTGCATTGAACTTGTAGATTGCTTTTGGTAGAATTGACATTTTCACAATATTGGGTCTTCTTAACCAAGAGCATGGTGTATTCTTATATTTCGCCCAGTCTCTTTCTGTTTGTTTTTTTAAAAATTATTTTTGTTTCTTGTAGTAATGTTTTGTAATTTTCTTTGAATAGACCTTTTGTGTCTCTAGTTAGATTAACTCCCAAGTATTTAATCTAGTGATTAGCTATAGTGATGGATATTGTTTTTCTTAGCTCCAGTTTTGTATTCTCTTTGTCACTGTAGAGAAATCCAAATTATATTTTTGTATGTTGATCTTGTATCCTTGTCACTTTGCTGAATTGGTTGAATATATCCAGTAGTTTTCTTGCTGAGTCTGTATGGTTTTTAAAATATAGTATCATATCATCTACATAGAGAGCTAATTTTTACCTCCTCTTTGGCAGTTTGGATACCTCTTATTTCCTTCTCTTGTCTTATTGGTGTTGCTAAGACTTCCAATACAATATTGACTAGGAGAGGTGATAGTGGGAATCTTCGCCTAGTTCCTCTTCTCAAAGGGAATGTCTTTAATCTCTCTCCATAGAGAATGATGTTGGCTTTTGGTTTTTCATATATACTTTTAATTATGCTGAGGAAATTCCTCTGTTCCTATTTTGTTGAGTGTTTTAATCAGGAAAGTGTTGGATTTTTGTCAAAGACCTTTTCTGCACCAATTGATAGGATCATGTGGTTCTTGTTTTTTGCTTTATTAATGTGATAAATTACACTGGTTGTTTTTCTTATGCTGAACCATCCTTGCATACCTGTTATGAATCCCACTTGATCACGGTGAGGGTTTTTTTTTTTTTTATGTACTGTTGTATTTTATTGGTCAGGATTTAGCATCCATGTTCATGAGAGATATTGGCCTATAGTTTTCTATTTTGGTGGTGTCTTTTCCTGTCTTTGGTATCAAGGCTATGTTTGCTTCATAGAATGAGTGTGGGAGAATTCAATCTTTTTCTATTTTCTGAAATAGTTTATGTAGAATTGGTGACAACTCTTCTCTTAATGTTTGATAAAATTCACTTGCAAAACTATCTGGTCCAGTGTTTGCTTTTTTTTTTTTTTAAGTTCTTTTATTACCTTTTCAATTTCTTCTTTTGTAATGGGTCTGTTCAGGTGTTTCATTTCAGTCTATGTCAGTTTCTGTAGGTTGTGAGTTTCTAAGTATTTGTCCATTTCTTCTAGGTTTTCATATTTGTTTGAATATAGTTTTTCATAATATTCCATTGTTAACCTTTTTATTTAGTTGGTTCTGTTGTGACATTGCCTCAAATTATTTGTGTATTTTCTTTCTTTTCCTTTGTTAGTTTTGCTAGTGGTTTGTTGATTTTATTGATGTTTTTGAAGAACCACCTCTTAGTTTTGTTGATGGTTTCAGTTGTTTTTCTGTTTCATTTATTTCTGCCCTAATTTTTCTAATTTCAGATTTTTTAGAGCGTGTCAAGTTTTCTTGCTGTTCTTTTTCAATTTGTTGGAGATGATGAGTTACTGAGTCAATTATCATTTTTTCTTGCCTTTTGATGTGCTTACTTATTGCTAAAATTGACCTCTAATTACTGTTTTGTCTGTTTCCCAGAGGTTTTCATGAGTTGTGTTTTCATTGTCATTTGCTTCAAGAAACTTTTTAATTTTTTATTTATTTATTATTTATTATTTTTTATTTCTTCTATTACCCACTCATGGTCAAGTAAGGTATTGCTTAGCTTCCAAATGTATGGGTTTTCCCCCCTTTATTTTTATAATTTATGTAATTTATTTTTATTCTTATAATTTCTAGTTTTGTAGCATTGTGGTCTGAGAAGATGCTTTGCATTATTTCTATGTTTTTTAAATTTATTGATGCTTGCCTTATGTCCTAAAATGTAACTTATTCTGGAGAATATTCCATGAACATTGGAGAAAAAGACATACTGTGATGTTTTTGGTTTGGGGGTTTTTTTTAATGCAATAGCCTGTATGTATCTATGAGATTGAATTGGCTTATAGTGTGATTTAATTCTTCAGCATCTTTGTTGAGTTTCTTTCTGATAGTTCTATCTGTTTTTGAGAGTGGAGTATTGAATCTCCTATTACTTTAGTGGTGTTGTTTATTTCTTTTTTCAGTTTTATTAATGTTTGCTTTGCCTATTTTGCAGCTTTCTTCATTTTGTGCATAGATATTTATTATTATGTCTTCTTGTTCTATTGACCCTTTAAGCCTTATGTAGTGACATTCCTTGTTCTTTGTGATTTTTTTTGCCTTAAAATCTATTTTATCGGAGATTAATATTGCTACTCCTGCTTTTTTATGGTTGCCATTTGCTTGGTATTTTTCCCTCATACTCTTTTATTTTTAGTTTTTCCTTATCTTCACTTTTTAGGTGTGTCTCTTGTAGATAGCATATTGATAGTGTTTTTTTTTTTAATCCAATCTGCTGCTCTTTTTCTCTTCAGTGGTGTATTTAATTAATTCATATTCAGTGTAATAATTGAGAGGGTAGGTTTTATTCCTATAATTTTGTTGAGGTTTTTTTGGTGTTGTTACTGGTTACTTTGGTCCATCCTGCTTTCTGTGGCACCTCAGTAAGAAGGACGTCTCTCAGTTTTTCCTACAATGCTGGTCTTGTTTTTACAAACTCCCTTAGGTTCTACTTTTTTGAGAATATCTTGATCTCTCCATCATATTTGATGGACAGTTTTGCTGGGTATCATATTCTTGGCTGACAGTTGTATTATTTTAGTTCATTCCACTGTCTTCTTGCTCACATGATTTCTGCTGAGAATTTGGCACTGAATCTTATTTGCTCTCCCTCATAGGTTACTCTTTGATTCTCCCTAGCTGCTTTCAGAATTCTCTCCTTATCTTTCATTCTGGCAAATTTGACTATGATATGCCTTTGTGTTTTTCTTTTGGAGTCTATTCTATATGGTGTCCACTTGACTTCTTGAATATATATTCTCCCATTCTTTATTATGCTTGGAAAATTTTCTTCTAGTAATTCTCCCACAATTTTCTCAGTGCCTTTACCTGCTTCTTCCTGTTCTGGGATTCCAATTATGTTATTCCTCTTGATGTTGTACCACTTTATTCTTAGGCTCTTTGCTTTCCCCCTCCTTTTTTGATTCAGCTTTCTGTTCTTGCAGATTTGTGTTGACAATTCTATCTTCTTTTTCACTGGTCTGTGTTCCACCTCTTCAATTCTGTTCATATGTCCCTTCAACAGGTTGACAGCATCTGAATCATTGGTCCTTACATTCTGTATTGTGGTTTCTTGTTTATTCAGAGTCTCTAATGCCTCATATGTTTTATCTATATTGGCTTAAGTTTATTTTTAAGCTGCTCTTGGCTTTTGCTTGCACAGTTCTGTAATTCTTCATGTTTGTTTGTCTTTTACCCATTGAAAATATTCAATCATTGTTCTTCTGAATTTTGTGTCAGAAAGTTCCATCATACTTTCTAGCTTCAGGAAATCCATTTATATTGAGTCACTTTTTGGGTGACATCTTGTTTTGGGTTTGTGTAGGGAGTGAGGTAGTCTGATTCTTCTGTGACATTGCTGTGGTAGAGTTTTTTTATGCCTGAGGCCTTAGCAGGCTCTTGGTCTAAAAACCTTGGTTCAGGAAGTCACTGCTCCAGCAGAGGACAGGGCAGTTATCCTGCCTGAGTTTCTCTTTGCGCTTTTAACTCAAGGGAAGACTTGCTTCAGTTAGAGAGAGATATGGCATATGAGTTAACAGTAAACTCTGTCAGGCAACTGCTGCAGCTAGGCTAGGTGGGTCCAAGGTGCTCGGGCTAAAGGCAGCTCAAGCTCTGGAGGGGAAAGGAAATGGAATTACCTGTGACATTGCTGTCCCTGGCACAGTTCAGAGGGGTGACAGCAGGTCATCCTCCAGATGATGGGGAGTCCAGGCTGCAAAGCTGCAAAAGGTCCTCCAGGCAGCAAAGCTCAGCTTCCAGGCAGCAGGCAGGATCATCCCCAGGGGTGGGATTGTAGGGGTATGTCGTTCAACTGGTGGGGCTGGGGTGTCTAGGAAGGCAGTGGGAACATGCACATAACAAGGCCAGGTCCTCCAGGTAGTGAGTTCTGAGGTCCAGGTGACAGAGTCAGAGCTACTAGGTGGAGAGGCCCATGCCTCCAGGTGGAGGGACTGGGGGCTTCCAGACAGTGGGGCCTTAGTCTAGTGCTCCAGGTAGGAGAGCAGTCCAGGCCACACTAACAACTTTTTAATACAGCTACCTAGTTAATCTACCAGAACAGATCCATGGCTGCTGCTGAAACATGTGGCAGCTGCTGATGACATGTGTGGTGCAGCTTCAAAGTTACCTTTTTGCTTTTGAACACTTTAAAGAGGTCTTTTGAAGATTTGCTCAATGTGATATTGTTTGATTTTTTTTAGGACTTATTTTTTATTAGAGGGAACCTTTACAAATCATATTAGCTAGTCATTCATACACTTTTTTAAGTTTTATTTTTATTTATTTACAAAGTTTTAATACATTGTTTTTCATAAAAGACCCTTCCCATTTCCTTCACCCCACCCACTCATTGAATTGTGCAACCCTATGATTAACACCCTAACCCCTACATATCCTCACCTCTATTTTTTGTGTTATAAAATTAATTACAATTGATCACTATAATTAAAACATCTTATCAAGATCTTATTGTATACTCATAAAAGGTCTGGGTTTCATTTACACTTTCCAGGGGAAAAATATTAATCTAAGACAGGAATATTTAAGATAAAAATGAAAGAAGGTTGGAAATGGTTGAGACTGAATAACTGACACATGGAGCTCTTTGTACTGTCCTAGGTGTGTGTGTGTGTGTGTGTGTGTGTGTGTGTGTGTGTGCTTAGATGTTTCTAAAATGAGAAGTATTTTAAATTATGGGGCAAATACTAGAAGATTTAAGACCAACAACTTTGTTTTTCTAATTCTTTGACTGAATTGTCCAGAACAGTAGTTCTCAATTTTTATTAACTCCTCTCTCCTTTTCCTTTGTTTTGTAGTATAATTGTTGCTGCTGTTAGTTGTTAATGAATAGATGACGATTCAAGCAAAACCAATGGCTGCAGAGTGGAAATTCCATGGGGTTTTTAAGGTTATGATCTTGTAGAAGCAGTTTTCTAGGTCTCCTTTTTGAGTTATCTCTGGATGGTTCTGAAATGTGAACTTTTTGGCCAAGAGTTTCAGCTTAATTGTTGTGCCACAAAGAATTCTGAGGAATAATTGCATCCATCATAATATCCACTACCATGGGATCAATTTCAACTTGCACTGACCCCACACCAGGTTTCTGAACTTGTAAATATTAGCCAGATCAGCCTGGCTCATCTTTCTCCTAAGAAGCATGCCCATAGTGTCTGCATCATTTTATATTCCTTACTAGCAACAAAATTCCCTCTTAAGAACAAATAATATTTTATAAGATCTTTTTACTCTGTTTGTGGCTCAATTTTCAGCCAAATAATAGACAGGTTTAGGAGGTGAACAGTAATAGTGGAGAGACACTCACTCCTTATAGTTTAACCAATCATATAAGGCCAAAGGAGGAGTATTTACCCAAAAACAAAACTCTGAAGTCAGGAAAGAGGAGGAGAGAAGGATTAAGGGAAATAAGAATTATAGAGAACAAGTGGGAAAAGTGTTAACTTTGTGGTGTTGTTCTTATTATGTGCTGTCATGTCAACCACAACTCATAGTGACCCTGTGAACAACAGATGTGAAATGTGCCCTATCCTGGTCTTCCTCACTATACCCAACATGCTTGAACCCATTATTATAGTCATGGTGTCAATCTGTCTTGTTGAGGGTCTTCCTGACTTTCTCTGACCCTCCATGTTTCCCAGCACGATGTCTTTTTCCAAAGTCTGACCCCTTTTGACAATCTACCCCAAGTATGTGAGATGAAATTTCACCATTTTTGCCTCTGAGACAGCATCTTTATCCCAAAGACAGGTATGTTTGTTCTTTTGTCAGTCCATAGGGTATTCAGTACTCTTCTCTAGCACCACAATTCAAAGACATCATTCAATTTTTATTTGTTCTGCATTATTCAACAACCTGTGTTGTGCAGATGACACAACCTTGCTTGCAGAAAATGAAGGCTTAAAGCACTTGTTGTAGAAGACCAAGGACTACAACCTTTAATATAAATTACATCTTAACATTAAAAAAAAATACAAAAATCTCCACTACTGGACATAAGCAGAGAAAAAAAATGAAGTTGTCAAGGGTTTCATTTTACGTGGACCCACAATTAACA
>NW_006399759.1:9185745-9197613 GCF_000299155.1 Elephantulus edwardii
AAATTTGCTGTCAAGGGACTTTCCAATGTGTTAAAGAGCAAGGGTGTCAGTTTAAAGACTAAGGTGTGCCCAATCGAATAATGGTATTTTCAATTGCTTCCTATGCATCTGAAAGTTGGACAAAGAATAGGGAAGACAAAAAAAAAAAGAATTGATGCATCTGAGTAGTGGTGTTGACAAAGAGTGTTGAATATACCAAGGACTGCCAAAAGAACATACAAATCATCTTGGAGGAAGTATAATGTGGGTGCTCTTTAGGGTCAAGGATAGTGAAACTTTGTCTCACATGCTTCAGGCATGTTATCAGGAGGGACCTGTCCTTGGGAAAAGACTTCATGCTGGGGAAAGGCCAATGAAAGAGAGAACAATCCTTAGTAAGATGGATTGACTAGGTGGCTGTAACAATGGGCTTGAGCATAGCAGATCATGAGGATGGTGCCGGACAGGGGAAGATTCAGATCTACCGTTATTACAATTCAGAGCACACTTGACAGAGCCTAACATTAGAAACAACAAGATGTTGCTCAGTGAAAACCACTGCAAACTTTTCCTTTCAGACATCCTTGAACCTCTCATTTCAGAAGCACGTACACACATGTAATGCACACAGCAACACACAGCAGATCTCTGTGCACCAACTCTGTCTCATCTGGCATTATTACCGTGGGGCAACAGAACTGAGGGCAGAGCGTGGGCTCTCCAGGACTAACGCCAGCTGTTCGGAGTCACAATCTTGGCTGCTGTGCTCTTTGAGCAGGGCATGGAGATAAATGGCAGTGCCCATGGGGTGGGGCTCAGAGATGGGGATGGAGCTGAGTGCCTGTAAAAAGGTCGCTTCAAACCCCTCCATGTAGCCATTGTTAGGTCTGAGGTAGAAAGACTGTTCCGAGACTTCTGAATGCCTCTCGTGATGCACTAATGGATTTTTATATTATCTATGTCCTTCCCGGCCATTGCGTCACTCTCCCTACCTCAACCCTAGGCTGGAGAACTCTTCATTCTTACGGAAAAGTAGCAGACGTGCCTGAGGTTCTAATAAACGCATTTCCCCACAGAAAGACCATTATACCCACCCCTGCTCCAGAATGGTAACCGCTGGGGCTGGTCTCTGTCCGGAATGAAGGAAAGGGGGCATGGGAGGGAATTCATGTCTGATAGAAGACCCTGGCGTGTCCTTAATGGCCATGACATCTTCAGCAAGACTCCACCTCCAGGAAGCCCACTCTGATTGCACAGAAACAAAGCCCCCAATTTGAAAGCGATTGGTGTTAGTGAGTGGTTCTGAAAGGGCCTTCGTGACTCTGCATGGCAATGCACCATGAAGAGCGCTCAGGGAGAAGAGGATTTGACATTTCTTGTCCAAGCCTGTGAACTGGAACTTATAAAAACTCACAGTTCTGGGTGTTGCCCTGAAACTGCCCTGCTTACAGATGCTGTTTGAACAAACAAATCTGTCTTGGAAGCTGTATGGCCAGAATTCTCCCTTAGATGCCAGGACGGTGAGATATTCCCACCCCCCACACACACACATTTTTATTTATTTTTTAGTTGAGATTTTAATGAAAATTTATAAAAACTTTGGATTTCCATTAATTCATTGTTGCACCTTTTTCTCCCTAACCACCCCTCCCCCACAGTTTGTTTTTCTCTTCGAAAAGAAAAAAAATTTTTTTTCATTGTTTTACAATCTCCCTCTCCCTCCTCAGGCCCACTTTGCTATGCAGCTTTTATTCTAGACTCTTACCATGAAAATAATACCTAATCATATATTCCTTTTAATTAGTTCTCTCTCTCTCTCTCTCTCTCATCTGTTTCAATGCAATATACATTACTTATCCCCTATTTTCTTAAGTTCTCCCCAACCTTAATGTCAGTCCTGTTTTACAACAGTGGCACTATGCAGTTTTTGTCCTTTTGTGACTGAGATACTTCACTCAGCATAGTGTTCTCCACGGTCACCCATTTTGTATAATATTTCATGAGTTCCTTGTTTTTCAGTGCACCATAATATTCCATTGTGTGAATATACCACAGCTTCTCTATCCATTCATTTGTTGATGGGCACTTAGGTTGTTTTCAACTCTTTGCTATTGTGAACAAAGCCATGATAGACACAGATTACATATATCTTCTTGGGTGGCAGTTCTGGTTTCTTTGGAGTATATTCCCAGTAGTGGAATTGCTGGGTCAAATGGTATTTCTATCTACAACTTTTTGAGAAAGTACCATATTGCCTTCCATAGTGGTTGCACCATTTTACACTCCCACCAACAGTGAATAAGAGTTCCAGTTTCTCCACTGGCATTTGTTGTTTGCTGCTCTGTTTAATTTTGCTATTGTTACTGGGGTGAGATGATATCTCATAGTTGTTTTGATTTGCATCTCTCTTAGAGCTACAGATTACTACACTGCCATGGTGGTCAAGATAGCATGGTACTGGCAAAATGACAGACACATACATCAATGGAATATAATTGAAATCAGCCCATCTACCTATGGACAATTGTTTTTTCAACAAGGACATTAAATCAGTTAAGTGGAGAAATGACAGCCTTTTAAACAAATGTTGTTGGCAAAATTGGAAAACTATACGTAGAAAACTCAAGCAAGATCCACACCTCACACCATACACAAAAACCATCTCAAAGTGGATCAAGGACCTAGGACTAAAACCAAGGACTATATATTTCATTAAAGAAAGGCTTGGAAGAACTCTAGAAACCCTAATCCACAATAAGAACAGTCTTCCAAGCATCCTGAAAAACCTACAACCAGGAAAGGATAAAATAGATGAATGGGACCTCTAAGAATCAAATCACTATGCACATCCAAAAACTTCTCCAACAGGGTAAAAAGGGAAGCCACAGACTGGGAAAAAATTTGGTGATGACATGTCTGATCTGATAAGGGACTTATATCCAGAATTTATAGAATACATAAGCAACACAATAAGATAAACAACCCAGTTGCAAAATGGGCACAGGATATGAACAGACACTTCACCAAAGAAGACATTCCGATAGCATACAAACACATGAAGGAATGTTCACATACTTTTTAAGCAGGTTATCAGGAGAATCAAGCTGCAGAAAGACATCCCGCTTGGTAATGCGGAGGGTCAGTGAAAAGGAGGAAGACCCTCAACAAGATGAATTGCCACAGTGGGTGTAACAGAGAGTCCAAGGACAGTGGTGATTGTGAGGACGTCCCAGGATGAGCAGGGCTCTGTTCTGTTTTAAGGGATGGGGGGTTGTTGAGCCCAAGTGGACTTGATGGTGCCTAGCAACAAGAAGCTGCACTGCACTCCCAAAAGCAAGTGGTTCAAATCCACCAGATGTTCGGTGGGAGAAGGATGAGCAATCTCCTCTTGTGCAATTTACTCTGAAAACCTGCTGGAGGGTCAGCTATGGATCAGTTCTTACTTGACAGCACACAACAGCAACAATGAGAATGGCAACCTCTGTGTAGAAGATTCTCTGTTTAGAGTCCCATACGGGGGTCTTTCTGCCCAACACTGGCTTATCCACAGGCTGCTTGGATTTCCTGAGGCAGCTCCTGCCTGTGCAGCTCTGCCCAATGCTGGTGTGGTGATCAGCTGACCCACAGGCCTCTTCTGGGTTTTGAAGTGGAGAGAGCGGATCTGGCTGCCCTTGTGAAGAGGCTGGAGAAGCACAGAGGAATTGAGAGAAACTCAAGAAAGAAGGACAGCATTTAGCTGCCCTAGCAGCCCCTCATGTAGCTCTGATGGCCTATTGACAAGAAGCTGCACTGAAATCCCAAAGACACAGGGTTCGAAGCCACCAGAAGCCCTGCAGGAGAAGGCTGGGCAATCTCCTTCCATGTGATTTACTGTTTCTGCTGGATCACCTATGAGTTGGTTTCTGACATGGTGACACACAATAGCAACAATGATCCCTCATAACAGAGAGCTCTGCTGTCCCCATTCTCGGTTGCCAATCTAACCACAGATCTTGATTCTAGATCAGTGATGGGCATAACAAATTATCAGACATGGGAGGGACAAAAGGGCCAGCTAGCCCCTCCCATTCTCGTTGTTTGGATGAGGAGACTGAGGCCTAAACAGGCAGGATGTGCAAAGATTCAAGGCTATCCAGCCACAGAGCTGGGGCTAGAATCCAGGTCAGCTCTCCTCTGCTTCTTCCTCAACTCTTGATGGGGGTCCCTGGCTTCTGGGCCTTCTCTGGCCTTCATACCCCTTACCCTGTGTCTCTCCTCACCCCTCTAGCCCCGGCCACTGACTAATGAGTACATTGTTGTACTAATGCACACATTAGCCAACAAAAGGAGTCTCAAGGGGCTCTTCATGAGGCCCCTTTGTCTGTAATAAAGCAAATTGAAACCCCATTCAAAGGTCAATTGAAATCTCTTTCATTCTCATTCTCTGCACAAATTGATTCTGCTTTGCCCTTAGGGTCGCACTGAAGGCCTGTGAAGTGGTCCAGCTGCAGAGCTGAATGAGAGGCATGGGGAGTGAAGGGGCCTAGGTCGTGCCTGGGAGTGTGCACATATTGCAGGGACAAAGGATGTGACAATAGGATCCTCATGCGGTCCTTGGGTTGTCTGGGACATCAGGGACCCCTCCTTCATGCCTGCTGTCTTGACTATTGCCTCAGCGCTCACCCTGCTCCAGGGCCTCAATTGTGCACCAGGCTTCTGGGACCAGCTCTAAGTCAGCCCCAGATTCTTGGCCAGTTTCTTCTTTGAGGAATTCTTAATTGTATGTTTTAATGGCAAGAACCATAACCATAGTTAGGATTTCCAGGACCATTAAGTGGGACTTTGAATCCTCCCAGAATTCAAAGGGGAATTCAGAGGTGACATCATCTGCCAAGATGGCAGAGGTCCTGCCTCCCTCCTCCAAACCTCTTTGCTCCCCAGCCTGTTTTATATTAATGAATGACATCACCTGCCACCCAGTGGCGCAAACCAGTGATCTCCAGAACCATTTTTATTTCTTCCCTTTGCTTCACTCTATGTGTGAGAGACGTCACATTGGTTCTGACTCTTGTTCTAAGGAAATTGGGAGCTCTGGTGTCCGTAGAAGCTGTGCTGTCAACCCAAAGGCAGCACAGTTCCAGCGGTTCAAATCCACCAGCTGTTATACAGGAAACAAGATGGGCAGTGTCGTCCTGTTGATGATTTATAACCTCAAAATCCCAATAGGATGTTGCTGTATGTCAGAACCAAGTCAAGTGAGTGAGTTCTGGGAAAGAAAGACGCCTCAAACTAACACAGGTGCGAAGACCCTTTTATGAAAACATGAACAGGACAATGACAGACAGACAAATCATTAAGGAAAGATAGGACCCATCAACATGAATTGAAGGGCCTCATGGCTGACTGGACCCCTCTTAAAAGCGTGTCCCAAGTATGTGAGATGAAATCTCACCATCATTAGCTTTAGAGTGTCAGTCAGTCCAAGGCAATAACTACTTCCTGGAAGCTACTACTTCAACTTTATTCTGTTGTGCAGGGGAAGTAGCTGGTGGGTTCAAACTGCCCAATTTTTTATTAGCAGCTCAGTGTTGAACCCACTGTGAAACCAGGGCGCCTTTCTGGGCACAATTGTATGCTGTTGAGTCATAACCAACTCATAGTCAACCCTCCAGAGGGTTTTCAGAGACTCTAAATCACATGGTCAGAGATTGCCCATCTTCCTCCCAGGAGGCACCTGGTGGATTTGAACCCAGTGCATTAGGGTTGGCAGCACAACTCCTTAACACTAGGCCTGCAGAAGGGTTAATAAACACTTGTTGAGTGAGTGAATGAGGGAGCCACATCCGGGCTCTTGAAGGCTACACTTTTCTCACCGTGTGTTTCCTGGTAAGCGCTGCAGGAGCTGTGATTCTTCCCTGCCCACTCTTGCTCCAGCCCTCACAGCCAAGCTGGTGCTGGGTTCTACTGAATGTCCACAGGCAGCAGCCTTGCCCCTGACCCTTCTCTTCTCCAGTGAAGTGTCCACTATTGCCTGAGCTCCTTGCCTGGAGGCTGAGGGTCAGGTCCCACTCCTTGTGGCTTCTGGTGTCAAGCTCTCAGCCACCTCTGTCCTCAGTGCTGTCCTCCTTGCCTTTTACCGCCCCTGCAGAGGCTGTCTCTGCACCTGCCCCTGTAATGCGTTCACACCCCGGTGACATTGCTTTTCCAATTAAACCCTCAGAGGTGACAAGCTGAAATGACGATGACGGTAGTCCTGTCCTGCGCCCACAGCCACCTGAAGGAGGCCCCCTGACACATCCACAGCCAGGTGTGAGCGCGTCACCCTGGCCCACCGAGCCTCCTGTGGAAGGTTTCCAAACCCGACTCACCAGCTGCCCCTCCTGAAGGACGCACAGATCTGCTCCTGGACTCCTTATTCACTCACACGCACTCACTCACTCCTTCCTTAGACTTCGGGCTGCACTTAGTGGGCCAGCATTTCCATAAAAGCAAAGATAAGGGCTTAACATCTGCATAGGGCTAACTGGGGTCCAGGCCTTCTTCTAAGAGCTTGAATAAACAATAAACACAATAAACAAACAAGAGCCCAAGCCTGTTGGTATTTAGTTGATTCCTGGTAACCCTCCACTGACTTTCTGTAGCCATAAACTTCACAGGACTACATTTATCTCTCCCTCTTGGGGTGGACAGTCAACTTGAATCATTGACATTTACATTGTTGAGTTAGAGCGAACCATGGCTGTCCCACCAGCGGATTCTCAGAGCCTGTAAATCACATGGGAATAGACTGCTCATCTTTCTCCCATGGAGCAACTGGTGGATTTGAACTATGTGTCTTCAGGCTGTCAGCACAGCTCCTCATCACTAGGCCACGAGAGCTCCCTTAGCAGCCCCACATCATATGACAGCTATAATCACCTAACTCACACACATACTGGGAAACAGAGGCGTGCTGAAGTTAGGAATGTCTTTGTTCATGGTTATACAGCCAGGCAAAGACTATGTTAGCATGTGCTCTTAAACACAGCCAGGCACTGGATCATCCATGCAGACACAGAGACTACATAGACAGGGGAGTTTCCACATCTCCTTCCCCTATACTGATTCCACCACCTTAGTAGTTTTCAAACCTGCTTCCTCTGTCTATACTTATATGTCTGTCTATGTTGCCCAGTCTACGTTGGCCATTCCTTTCTTTCTCCAGATTCTTTCTCCTATGACCAATCTCCCATTCTACCACAGAAATATAGTCCTACTTCTACCCCAACTCTATCCTTAAATGGTGCCCCCACAGCTCCTGTCTCTGTGTCCAATCCTCACTTTCACCACTTACCTCAAATAAGCATCCCAAAATACTACAGACAGGAAGCAAGCCAAGAAACCAAGCAACTGCAAATTCTGCCTATTATGGAAAAAGAAAGATAACACAGAGAATGAAATCAAGAGTCCAGAAAATGTAGCCAAGAGAATCTTTCTCTGACAATATAACTGTGCCCAAAAGAGTTTGGCAACACAGGCCAGGCTGAGTTTCAGAATGTCAATGAAATGTCTCCCATCTTCCTTTGTTCTGAATGAGAGGATCTATAATGACTGTCTTATACTTGAGCTACTGGATATGAAGCCTTGTACTGAAATGGCTTGCCCCCTTCTCTTATAGGTCTTTAGATTGAAAAGAATTGTATTCAAGGAACTACATCTTAGAAACTACAGCCACACTTGGCTAAGACTTAGACAATGCACCCTTGGACTTCAAGATGATGTCATAACAGGGAAAAAATCAGAAGCCTTGAGGGAAAAGATGAATGTATTTTGCAGTTCAGAGGGGTTAAAGGGCTGTAACCATAAAGAGGATTATGATTTTCTTTTCCAAAAAACAGCTGCACTAATATGTACTTCTTCCTATATACTCTTACAATATCTTTTTCCTTGCAAGATGGGATCCATATTCCACTCCCTTAAATCTGGGTGTAACATTGTAACTTCTTCAATGAATATAATGTGGCACAAGTAACTGACACAGCTCAAACTGACTGTGGTTAAACCACAAAGGTAACATGACAGAAGAAAAATTGAAGCCTTTGAGTTATGGTGTTGGAGACAAATAGTGAACATACCACGAACTGCCAAGGGAACAAACAAGTCTATCCTGGAGAAGGTGAAGCAGGCATATAATGACGAGGGGCCAGTCCTTGGAGAAGAACATCATGCTTGGGAGAGTGGAGGGACAGAGCAAGAAAGGAGACTCTAGACGAGATGGATGGACAGAGTGCCTGTGGCAATGGGGTCAAGTTTGCCAAAAACAGTGAGGCTAGCTCAGAATAGAGCAAGGTTCAGAGCTGTTGTTCATAGGATTGCTATAATTTGTAGTTAACTTGATGTCAGTTAACAACAACAACATTTCCCACCTGGCTTTCTCTCATGCAGACACATACTTAGAAGTCCAGCAACCTTAACATCATCATGTCAGAGACTATATGGCAAGACTCCATGGAGAGAGAGAGAGGTATCTGAAGAGTCTTTGCTGTTCTTGTCCCCAGCTCTCAAGTCTCCCAAGGCCAGGCACCAGACGTATGAGTGAGAATGGCTTTATATGATCCCAGCTACAAGCCTTCGAGCTGCTTCAGCTGATGGCGTGTGGAGAAGGAACACACTGCCCTTCCAAGTCCTACCTAACCTGCAAATTCAAGAGCAAAATCAATGTTGCTGTTTCAAACCACTACCGTTCCCCCTAGTGGTTTGTGACAGCATTAGATACCACAATAGTTATATTGTTGTTGTTGCTGTTATGTGCCGTCGAGTCACTTGCGACTCATAGCGACCCTATGTACAACAGCCCTAAACTCTGTCCGCTCTGTCCTGTGCCAATCGCACTGTCTCTGACACTCCCATCCCAATTATCCCAGTCACTGAATCAATCCACCTCATAGACGGCCTTCCTCTCCTGTGCTGTCCCTCCACCCTCCCAAGCATGATGTCCCTCTCCAAGAACTGGTCTCTCCTCACAACATGTCCAAGTATGTTAGAAGGAGCCTCAGAATCCTTGCCTCCAAGGAGCCACCCGGTTTAACCCTCTCCAGGACAAATCTATTTGTTTTCCTAGCAGTCCATGGTATTCTCAGTACTCTTCTCCAGCGCCACAGCTCAAAGGCATCAACTCTCCTTCTATCCTCCTTGGTCATTGTCCAACTCTCTGAGGTATAACAAGTGATTGTGAAGACCATAGTCTGTATCAGACGCACCTTAGTCTCCAGAGAGACACCATTGCTCTTCAGTACTTTGGAGAGGTCCCTAACAGCAGACTTTCCCATGGCAATGCACCTTTTAATTTCCTGGCTGCTGGTGCCAAGACTGTTGATATGGAGCCAAGCAAACTAAAGCTGTGTACAATCTCAATCTCTTCACCATCCATCCTGATGCTGCAAATTCGTCCAGTGGTGAGAATCTTTGTCTTCTTGACATTGAGTCTCAATCCATATTGTAGGCTGCAGTCCTTGACACTCTGCAGCAGGAGCTTCAAGTCCTCTTCAGTTTCAGCAAGCAGGGTTTTGTCATCCGCATAACGCAGGTTGTTGATAAATCGTCCACCGATCTTGACCCCACATTTCTCCTCATAGAGCCCAGCCTCCCGGATAATCTGTTCTGCATATAGGTTGAAAAGGTATAGAGATAGGATGCATCCCTGGCGGACGCCCTTCCCAATTTTGAACCATGCAGTGTTCCCTTGCTCTGTTCTGACGACTGCCTCCTGGTCCAAGTATAAGTTTCGCATTAGAAGGATCAAGTGTTCTAGGATTCCCATTCTTCTCAGAATCAGCCATAGTTTGTTATGATCTACACAGTCAAATGCCTTTGCATAGTCAATGAAACACAGATAGACATTCCTCTGGTATTCCCTGCTTTCAGCCAAGATCCATCTAACATCAGCTACAATATCTCTAGTACCACGACCCCTTCTAACCCAGCCTGGACGTCTAGTAGTTCTCTGTTGATGTGCTGTTCCAGTCGTTTTTGGATAATATTCAGTAAAATCTTGCTTGCATGTGAAATCAGTGAGATTGTTCTGTAGTTTCCACATTCTGTTGGGTCACCTTTCTTTGGGATAGGAACAAATATTGACCTCTTCCAGGCAGTTGGCCAAGTGGTCGTTCTCCAGATTTCTTGGCACAACTTGGTGAGCACGTCCAGGGCAGCATCTGTTAACTGAAATATGTCAATTGGTATACCATCTATTCCTGGAGCCTTATTTTTGGCTATGTCCTTCAAAGCAGCCTGAACTTCTTCTTTCATCACCATAGGCTCTTGCTCATATGTTGTTTCATGAAATTCTTCTGTGTCTGCCAATTCCTTTCGATACAGTGACTCAGTATATTCTTTCCATCTTCTTTTAATACTTCCTGGATCATTTAACATTCTGCCGAAAGCATCCTTGATCATAGCAACTCAAGGTTTGAATTTGTTCTTCAGTTCCTTGAGCTTAAGATATGCTGAGCGAGTTCAGCCCTTTTGATTTTCTGACTCCAACTCCTTGCACATTTCATTGTAATATTTTGCTTTGTCATCCCGTGCTTCCTTTTCAAATCTTCTATTCAACTCTTTAGCATAGTATTTTAACTCTATCTCCATCTATATGTATGTCTGTCATATTCTTCTCACTCTACATAACAATATGGTGCTCTGGTGGCTTAGTGGTAAAGAATTGCACCGCCAGCTCAAAGACATGTGGTTCAAATCCACAGCTGTTCCACTGGAGAAAGACAGGTTATCTCTGCCCATGTGATTTATTGCCTCTGAAAATCCACTGGAGGGTCAGTTATGAGTCAATTTCATCTTGATGGTACTCAAAACCAACAACTTAATAACATATAAAAATACAGTGTTACTGAGTGAATTATGATTTAAAGTGACCTTATAAAACAGAATAGATCTGTCTTATGAGATTTCTAAGGCTTCTGCTAACAATATATATGATAATTTTCTATGTTTAGAAAGAAATAGTTTATTTAATTTTATTGTTTTAAATGAAATGTATGTATAAATAGTCTTGAACCGCATTTTAGAGTAATTGTTAGGTCATTTTCTTTGACTAATTCCCAGGAAACACTGGGTCAAGAGGTTTTATAAAAGCTTAGTAGAGATCCACCATTTCCCCACCCATAACTTTCTCTGCTTGTCTACCTTTCCCCTCTTTTACCGTCTGCAGTTTTCCAGAGAACAGCACTCACTCCACTTTGGGCCAAAAGGAGAGCACTGATATACAAGTCCTTCACAGAACATTGCTATCCTCTGGGACATTACAAACTTATAACAGTCTAACATTTACCAAGAAAATATTCACATAATGTCAAGAAAGCAGGTAGCCTCAAACCTCATGAACAAACAATATGATCCTTCTCCTAAAAAAGCAGAGCATATTTCAGACCCAACGAATACCCCAGACAAAGAGAACCAGAAGAAATATGTTAATGTGGAGTTATTTGAATAGCTACAGAAGAAGATGTAAAGATGGAACAAGAAGAAAAAAATGGAAGACATTAAGAAAGCAAATACTCCAGAGACAGGGAACTAGAAAAAGCAACTATATAGATGAGGGCAACTTGAACAACTATGGCAGAAAATGCAAAAGATAGAAGAAAGAGTTGAAAATGTAGATAAAGAGGTACAAGAAATACAAAAACTTTAAAAAGTCATCACAAGATGGAGAGGGTGCAGCCAACAAAGTACTGGAAAGAACAGAAATGCATGAAATGCAATCCAGAATATTAAGACCATGATGGTAGAAGTGTCCAACATGTTGGAGGGACAAAAAAGTAAAACAGAAGAGATGAAACAGAGAGTCAGTAAGCTGGAAGACAAAAGCCTCACTGGAAACATACTAGAAGAAAAATCAGAGATGAGATGTAAAAAAAAAAA
>NW_006399759.1:9197887-9217069 GCF_000299155.1 Elephantulus edwardii
TGTACATTTAAGAATAAACTCTTATAAAAAAATGAAGAAAAAAGGAAATAAGATAACACTAGAATCATGTGAGATGACATGTGGAACAACATAGACATGATTGGAACTCCAGAACATAAAAGGAATAAGGAAATCACTGAAAAACTGTGGAAAAGGTACTAGAAGAAAACTTCCCAGGTATTATGAAGAACAGAGAAATTTATATCTAAGAAGCTTGGAGAACACCAAATAGACAAAACTCCAAAAATCCCACTAAGACATATAATAGTCAAATATTCCAAATTAAAAGATAAAGATAGATTATTAAAGGCAGTGCAAGAAAAACAAAGAATCACAAAGGAGAAACAATTAGATTAAGTTCTGATTTTTCAGCAGAAATCATCTGAGCAAGAAGACAATGGGATACCATATAAGGAAAGTTAAAAGAAAACAATTTCCAGCTGAGGATCCTATACCCAGCAAAGTTGTCCATTAAATATGAAGGAAAAATTAGGTCATTTGCAGGAAAGAAGGAACGTAAGGAATTTGTGAAAACAAGCCCAAAACTACAAGAAATTTTAAGGGTAGACATTCACACAGAGACACCAAACAAAAGTGGATGGACCATAATAACCAGAACCTGCCCACCCCCCACTCACACACAAACCCCATCTCACAGTAAAATGGCAATGATAAAACCTGGCCTGTCAATAACCATACTTAATGTGAATGGACTAAATGTACCAATTAAGATAAAAAGAGTGTCAAAATGGCCAAAGTCGATCAATATCTTGCTTATTAGAGACACATCTAAGAAACAAAGAGAAAGACAGAATTAAAATCAAAAGGTGAAAAAAAAATATACCAGGAAAATGACATCCACAAAAAAGCAGAAGTGGAAATACTAACCTTTGATAAAATAGACTTCAGGATAAAAACCACCATAAAAGTTAAGGGTATTAATGATTAAAGACACAATAGTTCAAGAAGACATAACTGTGGTCAACATCTATGCACCAAATGATAGACCTGCAAAATACATAAAACAATGGCTAACAGAACTGAAGAAAGAAATAGATAGCACCATAATAGTGCTAGGAGACTTTAACACCAATCTCACTAAACAATAGGTCAACTCAAAAGAAACTTAACAAAGATGCAGAAGATCTAAACCATACAATCAGCCAACTTGACCCTGTGGATGTATTCAGGGTGCTGCACCTAACTAAAACTCAATTCACATCCTCTCAGCAAGTAATAAATGTTGCAGAGGATGTAACAAGAAAGGAACTCTTATATGTTGTTGGTGGGATTGTAAAATGGTATAACCATTCTGGAAGGCAGTTTGCCGCTTCCTCAAAAAGCTGAACGTAGAAATTCCATATCACCCAGCAATTCCACTACTTGAAATATACCCTGAGAATATGAGAACTGAGGCACAAATGGAGACTTGTACACCCATGTTCATAGTAGTATTATCCACTATTGTAAGAACATAGAAACAGCCTAGATGTCCAACCACAAACAAAAGGATTGAAAAACTACTGAACATTTACAAAATGGAATACTATGCATCATGCAGGAGCAATAATTTTGTAAATTATTACCTAACTTGAGAGGGACTGGAAAGCATTATACTGAGTGAACTGACTCAGTCGCACAAGGACAAATATGGTATAAAATCATTGTTGGAGAATGAGTATAAGGATCCAAGAGGGGAGGGAGAGGGTGGAAGCAGAGGGATGAGGATGTACAGGGAGACTGGGGAGGGGGCTTTTGGGGGGGGCTGTTTGTTAATCATGGGATTGTACCATTTGATGAGTGGGGGTGGTGAGGGAAATTGGAAGAATCTGTTCTGGAAAACAATATATTCAAATTTTGTAAATAAATAAGTAGAATAAAAAAATCCAATTCACTTTCTTCTCAAGTGCACATGGCATATTCTTCAGAATTGATCATGTATTAGGACACAAAGCAAGCCTCAGCAAATTAATAAAAAAATTAAAATAATACAAAGTATCTTCTTAGACCACACCACCATAAAACTAGAAATTACCCACAAGAAGGTAAAGTTTACAAAAGCACCCATGTGGAAGCTAAGTAACACCCTTCTAGAATATGAAAGGGTTGTCCAACAAATGAAAAGTGAAATAAAAAAGTTTCTTGAAATAAATGAAAATACAACATACCAAAATCTCTGGGATGCAACTAAGGCAGTCCTCAGGGGCAGTTCATAGCAATAGGTACACAGATGAAAAAGAAACAAAATTAATAATCTAACTTAACACCTCCATAAAATAGAAAAGGAACAACAATTTAATCCCAGAGCCTCTAGAAGAAAGAAAATTATAACAACAAGATCTGAAATCAATGAGATAGAACACAGAAAAGTAATTGAAGCCATCAACAAGGCCAGGAGCTGGTTTTTTGAAAAGGTCAATAAAATTGACAAACCAGTGGCAAGCTTAAGAAAGGGCAGGGGGCGGGGGGGGGAGGCAGAAGGCAAGTTCTAAATAACTCAATTTAGAAATGGGAAAAAAGGTGATATCACAAGAGGACCAGATGAAACTAAATCAATAATATCAGAATGAAATCTTTAGGAAACTCTGAAAAGCTATGCTCTGATCATGATAAATGGTGAGGAAATTGAGATTTTTAACAGCTTTAGTTTGCTTGACTCCACAATCAACATTCTTAATACCAGCAGCCAGGAAATTAAAAGACAAATTGCATTGGGAAAGTCTGCTGTCAGAAACCCCTTCAAAGTACTGAAGAGCAACAATGTCAGTCTGGAGACTAAGGTACGCCTGATCTGGGCCATAGTCTTTGCAATTACTTTCTATACATCAGAGAGCTGAACAATGACTAGCGATTATAAAAGGAGAATTGATATCTTTGAACTGTGCTGCTGAGGAAGAGTATTGAATATACCATAGACTGCTAAGAAAACAAACAGGTTCATCCTAAAGAGGGTGAAACTGGACTGCTCCTTGGAGGCAAGGATTCTGAAGCTTCGTCTGACACACTTTGGACATGGTGCAAGGAGGGACCAGTCCTTGGAGAGGGACATCATGCTTGGGAAGCTCAAGAGAGGAAGACCTTCAATTAAATGGATTGATTCAGTGACTGGGGTAATGGGTGTCAAAGACAGTAAGATTGGCACAGGATAGAGCAGAGTTTAGGGCTGTTGTACATAGGGTCGCTATGAGTCACAGGCTACTCAATAGCACATGACAACAACAACAACAAAAACATACTCTGATAAATTCAAAAGCCTAAAAGAAATGGACAAATTTGTTGAAACTCATGCCTTACCCAGATTGACATGGACAGATGTAGAACACTTGAACAGACCCATCACAAAAGAAGAAATCAAACAGGTTATAACAAGACTTACCCACAAAGAAAGTCCTGGACAAGATGGCTTCATAGCTGAATTCTACCAAACATTCAGAGAAGATCTATTACTGATTCAACTTAAATTATTTTAAAAAAGAGAAAAAGAAGGAATATTTCTAGAGTCATTCTATGCAGTAAGCATAACCCTAATACCAAAACCAGGCCAAGATATTACCAAAAAAAGAAAACCACAGACCAGTATCTCTCATGACTATAGATGCAAAAATCCTTAACAAAATCTTGGCCAATAGAATCCAAAAGCATATTAAAAAAATAATTCATCATGACTATGTGGGATTCATAACAAGTATGCAAGGATGGCTCAACATAAGAAAAACAATCAACGACATAATATTATTACATTGACAAGGCAAATAGTAAGTACCACATGGTCCTAGAAATTGATGCGGAAAAGACCTTTGACAAAATCCAACAGCAAAATAGAAATCAAAGAAAATTTCCTCAACATAGTGAAAAGTACATACACAAAACCAAGAGCCAATATAATTCTCAATGGAAAAAGACCAAAAGCATTCTCCATGTGACAGGACCAGACAAGGGTATCCACTGTCACTCCTTGTATTCAATACTGTATTAAAAGTACTTGTTTGGGTAAAATGTCAAGAGACGAAAATAAGAGACATCCAAATTAGGGGAGGAAAGGCAATATTGGCAAGATTGAGAACTTGGGGATGCCACAAGGCTTGAGGGTGAGGTGCCTACATGCATGTATTTGGGAGCTGTCTTGACTGTACTCTGTTAATAATCTGAATTATAACTTTTTGACCCCCTCCAAAAAAAGAGGCATCTAGATAGGCAAAGAGATGGTGAAACTGTCACAATATGCAGATGATATAATTGTGTACACTGAAAACTCCAAGGAATGAAACAAAAAACCTGTTAGAGTTAGTAGACCAATTTAGTAGAGTAACAGGATGCAAGATCAATATACAAAAGTCAGTAGGATTCCTCTACAGAGCAAAGAAAACACAGAGAAGGAAAATAAGAAAGCAATATAATTTACAATAGCCAACTACAAATCGAGACACTTATGAATAAACCTAACTAGAGATGCAAAAGAGCTTTACAAAGAAAACTACTAAACACTTCTGCGAGAAACAGTGAAAGACCTAAACAAGGAAATGTTCCTTGTTCATGGATAGGAAGACTTAATATAGTGAAAATGACAAGCCTACCAAAAGCAATCTACATGTTCAACATAATCTTAATACAGATAGCAAATTCATTTTTCAAAGAAATAGAAAAGGTAATTGGCAAGTTTATTTGGAAAGGAAAGAGACCTCAAATAAGCAAAACAGCTCTGAAAAACAAGAATGAAATGCAGGGCATAGCACTCCCAGATCTCAAAATCTACTATGCAGCTGTAATAATCAAAACAACATGGTACTGGTACAGTGATAGGAAATAGACCAATGGAATAGAATTTAAAAACCAGAAATTAATCCATCTCTGTATGGTCAACTGATATTCAACAAGGAAACAAAATCTATCAAATGGGGAAATGACCACCTATCTATCAAATGGTGCTGGCAACACTGTACTGCTTCCTGCAGAAAGCTGAAGCAGAATCCACACCTCTCACCATATAAAAAAATCAAGTCAAGGTGGACCAGAGACTTAGGGGGAAGAGACCAAAGCCATAAAAATCGTAAGAGATAAAATGGAACCAAGCTTAGAAGGCCTAGTCTGTGGTGTAAAGAGGCTGACAAAAATAGCCAGAAAAACACAATCAGGAAAGAATAAAATTGATGAAAAGGGCCTTCTATAGAGAAAATCCCTGTGTGCCTCAAAAACATTTTACAACAGAGTGAAAAGAAAACCTGACAGAAAAAAAAATTGGCAATACCATCCCAGACAAGAGTCTCATAATAAAAGTTTATAAAATACTCCTGGGCTTCCAGAAGAAAAAGACAGATAACCCAATTACAGAATAGGCAAAAGACATGGAAAGACTATTCACAAAGGAAGACATTCCAATGGCCAACAGACACATGCAGAAAGGCTCAAAATCACTGGCAATAAGAGCGATGCAAATTAGAAGCACAATGAGATATCATCTCAGCCCAGTAGCAATGGCAAAGTTTAACAGCACAGCAAGCAATAATGTTGGTGAGGATGTGGAGAGATAGGAACTCATATACATTGTTGGTGGGCTTGTAAAATGGTATAACCACTCTGGAAGGCATTTTGGCATTTCCTCAAAAAGCTGAACATAGAAATTCCATATAACGCATTATTCTACTGCTTGGAATTACTCCAAGGAAATTAGAACTGACATACAAATGAAAATTTGTACACCGATGTTCACAGCAGCGTTATTCACCATTACAAGAACATGGAAACAGCCCATTTTGTACCAAATTTGAGGGATGTTGTCCAACCACATTGAATGGCTTGAGAAATTATGGTCCATTCAAACAATGGAATACTATGCAGCACTCAGGAGCAATGGTTTTGAAAATTACTACATAACTAGGGAGAGGCTTGAGAGGATTATACTGTGTGAACTAACTCAGTCTGATAAGGACAAATACTGCATAAGACCATTATTGTAGAAGTAGAAAGATAACTAGTAAAATGTGTATGAGGATCCAAGGAGGTAGGGGGGAGTAGACGGTGAGAATGAGTATGAGGGAAATAACAGAGTCTCACAATTTTGTGGGTGGAGGGAGGAGGGGTAAAGGAAACGGGAATGATCAGATGGGGATCTGGAAAGACAGGGAGATGGTGGGCACAGTTCAATGGTGATTAATCTTATAAAATATAATGAATGATTGTATGAAACATTATCTGAATGAAAGATAGTGTGAAACACAATATATATGAACTTTGCAAGTAAACCAATACAAAATAAAAATAAAAACAAAACAAGACAATATCCCCAAAACTTTGATACAAAATGGTGCTCAGACACCAATTTCTAGGAATAAATGCATGAAAAGAGAGAACCACCACCGCTGGAAATCTGGATTTCTCTGGGTCTTCCGTTAGGAGCAGTGATCAACTGAGCTGACAACACAGGAGCCAAAAATCTATATTTTGTCTCTGTAAAGGGGATCAAAAGACAGCTGAACAGACTTCTCACTGCTGGTATGCGTGACATGGTGATGGCCACGGTCAAGAAAGGAAACCAAAGCTCACCAAAAAGGAACATCTAGAAATGGTAATATGACAGTGACAGTCTTACTGGGGGAAAAAATGGAGTACTACTTTATTTTTAAGATAATGCAGGAGTCATAGAAAACAATAAAAGTAAGAGGAAAGATTCTGCCATTACTGCAAAGGATTGTGTAGACTTGTGGCCCATAATTGCACCCAATGCTGGCAGCATTGCATGATTCTCCCATGTAAAATGTAGACAAATTATGTTTTCATCCAATTAAAAATTATTTGCTATTTAAAGAAAGGACAAAGATGACCAGACTGGTTAAGGAAACAAACCCAAATATTGTTTACAAAGAGAAGCTTAGATCCTATGAATACAGAAAAAACAAGCAGGAAATATTTGCTTACTATGTAGGTATTGTAATTAATGCCATAAAACAAACTGCATGTGAATGATTGAATGGAATACCAACTTGCTCTATAAACTTTCACTGACACTGTTGTTGTTATGTGCCATCGAGTCGCTTGCGACTCATAACAACCCTATGTACAACAGCCCTAAACTGCTCTGTCCTGTGCCAATCGCACTGTCTCTGACACACCCATCCCGATTACCCCAGTCACTGAATAAATCCACCTCATAGAGGGTCTTCCCTTCCTGCGCTGTCCCTGCACCCTACCAAGCATGATGTCCAACTCCTCCAAGGACCGGTCCCTCCTTACAACATGTCCAAAGTATGTCAGACAAAGCCTCAGAATCCTTGCCTCCAAGGAGCAGCCTGGTTTAACCCCCTCTAGGCTGAATCACTCGAACTACAATTAAAAAAAAAAAAAAAAGAAAAAGAAAAATTGCAGGAAAATTGAAAGTAAGAATTTTGAAAGAACACACTGGTCAAAGAGAAAGTTATGAGTTGAATGATCAGACATTGTGAGTATTATGAGACAAAATGTGTAGGAATGATTGAAAAACCAATATGCTTTGTAAATTTTCACTCAAATCACAATAAAAATACTTATATGAAATAGCTTATATCTAAAAAAAGTACACATAATGCATACCAAGAAAAACAAAGCCGGTGTAATAACATCAGACAAAAGAAATTTTAAGAGAAAAATATTCATAGCACTAAAGAAAGACTACTCATAATGCTAAAAGATTCAAATGAGTAGAAATAAGTAATTTATAAATGTTAAGATTAGAAGGAAAAATGGATTTTTCCATCTTTTCTCCCCCAGTGGGAGATTTGAATACATCCTTCTCAGTAATTGATGTTGTTGTTGATTGATACAAGATTTAATAAGAGTAGCATGTTCAATATCATGAGCATGCAGACATAATTAACTCATTTATAGCAGAATAATAATTTTTTTCAGGCACAAATGGAACATTTACCAAAACATATTATATGGAAGTCATACTACAAATCTCATTAAATTTGCACAGGATATGTTCTCTGATGACGATGTAAAAAAACTAGAACTCTATAGGAAAAGATAACTGGGAAGTTCCCATACATTTCAAAGTTAATTAATGGATGTCTACATAACTCATCAGTTGAAAAGAAATCACTATAGAATAGAAATATTTTTAATTGGATAATAAGGAAAGGGAAACAAGCTATTTATAAGACTTATCATTAACATGTTGATATATTTTACTGAGATCTTAAAAATTTTTCTTGACAAAAATTTTAAGAAATTTTTAAAATACTTCCTTTCTGATGATGACAGAATGATTTGTAGAGGACCAATCCTGCTGTTGAGAATAAGTAGGAAATTTGAATAACAAACCTAAAGGCATGGGAATTAAGAAATTAAGGGATCAAGATCTTATAAGTGAAAAAAGTTAAGAGATAATAAATTGAAACAAAGCAATCCCTATATGGAATACTATGCAGCATGCAGGAGCATAAGTAATGCATGCATAGGTAAATTATTACCTAACTTGGGAGGGACTGAAGAGCATTATGCTGAGTGAACTAACTCAGTCCCATAAGGATAAATATTGTATAAGACCGTTATTGTACAATGAGTATAAGGATCCAGGAGGGTGAAAGAGGCTGGAAGCAGAGCGATGTGGATGTACAGGGGGAAGAGGGGATTAATCATTGGGGGTGGGGTGAGGGAAATTGGAGGTTTGAATTTGTTTTAGAATTTTGTAAATAAACTAGTAAAAAAAATTTTTAAAAAGAGCAGCACCCTAAAAAAAGGGGGGGAAAGACTGAGAATCCAAGGGAAACTCTCTACAATTTTGTAGTAATTTCTGTTGTTGTTATGTGCTGTCACATTACCTGTGACTCATAGTGAACCTGTGTACAACAGCTCTGAACCCTGCTCAATTGATGCATTTGAGCTGTAGTGTTGAGGAAGAGTGTTGAATATACCATGGACTGTTAGAGGAGAACAGATAGATTTGTCCTAGGGAGGGTAAAACCAGGCTGCTCCTTGGAGGCAAGGATTCTGAGGCTTCGTCTGACATAATTTGGACATGTTATAAGGAGGGACTAGTCCTTGGGGAGGGACATCATGCTTAGGAGGGTGGAGGGACAGTGCAAGAGAGGAAGACCCTGTATGAGATGAACTGATTCAGTGTCTGGGGTACTGGAGGTAAGTGTTGGCTTGTAGTATCAGGGAGACAATAACTGGAGCTCAAGTCCTGCCAAGGTGGAGGGACTAGACTTAACCACTTAAGATTTCATCATGGGAGTAAGAACACACTAGAGACAGACAAGCTATAATAAAGACAGAAACCAAGACTACATTCAGTCTTTGATTGGATTAAAGTGATCAGCTCCTATTCTATTGCTCTTCTTCAAGTTCAAGAAACTCTTCTGCTGGAGAAAGATAAGGGAGCAGGGGAGGAAATTATGCAACAATGAATGAATATTTTTAAAAAGTGAACTGGGGGTATGAAAGAAAATATGCAATAGTGAATGAATGAAAAATTCTACTTTTCTGTAAACTTTTGTTAAATTCACAATAAAAAATTCAGAAGAACAAATAATCTACTATACTAAAAACAGATAACATCATCCTGAGTTATAAGAATAAAAATTTTTTTACACAATATCTACACCCTTCTTGTTGTTATGTATTGTTATTAGTTGCCTGCGACTCATAGTGACCCTATATACAATAGCTCTGAACCCTGCCTTGTTCTGAGTCAGTCTCACTGACTCTGACACACCTATCTCCACTGTTCCATTCACTGTATCAATCCATCTTATCTAGGGTCTTCTTCTCCTGCGCTGTCCCTCCACCATTCCAAGCATGGCCTCCTGACCATGTGCCCAAAGTATCTGAGATGGAACTTCAAAATCCTAGCCTCCAAGGAGAAAGTTAGTTTCACCCTCTCCAAGACAGACCTATTTGTTTTCTTGGCAGTCCATGGTATGTCCAAAACTCTTCTCCAGCACCACAGCTCAAAGGCATTGGTTCTTCTTCTGTCATCTTTAGTCATTACCTAGATTTCTGATGTACAAAAAGTAATTGCAATGACCATGGTCTAGATCAGGCACACCGTAGTCTCTAGACTGACATCATTGTTTCTCAGTACTCTGGAGAGGTCCCTGACAGTAGATTTTTCCAGTGCGATTCATCTTTTGATTTCTTGACTGCTGGTGCCAAGAGTGTTGATTGTGGAGCTGAGCAAGTATCTACAACCTTACAGTTACAAAATTACCAAGAACATCAAGAGATAGAATCAATAGAAAACTAAAGCAGCAGAAAATAGAAATAAACCCACAGGTGATAACATTGAAATTTTATATGAGATGGAATAACTTCATGGCAAATATGTGGTTAAATCTAAATAAATATTTTTAATAAAGCAATGATAGCATGTCATGGGGTTTAAAATAGGTGAAGAGTTAAAACACATGGAAAAAAAATCCATAGACCAAGAGGCCAAAGAGGACTTCAGAGAGTAGGAGATGCTTGAGCTAAATCTTGATTCAAGAGTCTAATTTTCCTGGGTGACTTACCGGAGGGAAGAAGGGGTCCTGGTTGGAGGAATAGCATGGGGAAAGGAGCATTCATAGGTGTGTATATGTGTGAGTGACTCCAGTGCCAGAAGTGAAAGGAGAGGTGTGAAATGAGGCTGAGGCCAAGCGGAAAAAAGCCCTATTTATTATCATGGAGCTTGGATCTCTCTTGTGGTGCAAAAGGAAATAATTAATGGATATAGAGTCTCAATGAGGTGGATTGATTCAGTGATTGTGGCAAAGGGGTAGGTGTGTTAGAGACAGTAAGATTGGCCCAGGATAGAGCAGGGTTTAGGGCTGTTGTATATAGGGTCGCTATGAGTTGCAGGCGACTCAATGGCACATAACAACAATAAATCAAATGTCATCAGTCAGAAAAGCGGAATCCTCAGAGCAGTCTGGGTAAAGTCCAAAAGAGCATCTCATTGGAAATAAAGTCCCTATCACCAGAAGATTCAACAAGCACCTTGATTTGAAGTTCATCTTGGTTCCATCTCCCTTCGCCTCCCAATCCCCAGGACTCCTCTCAATTTGGGTTTGCTTCCTTATTTCTTGTTAAGGCAGAGCTACTACCACTGCAGGGTTGGGTGCTGTCTTCTCCCAGGTGTGACATCTGGGATGACAGTCGGAACACAAAGGCCAGGCTGGATGTTGAGTCCCTGGTCCGCTCTCCCACAGAGAGTCTTCAGCTGCTCTTCCGGTGCTCTCCTCTCTACTACTGGTTATGGTTTAAGGGCCCTTCTTCTTGGAGTCTGGGGCACAGAAGGGGGCGGGGTGTGTGTGTGTGTGTGTGTGTGTGTAGGAGCAGACATCGTGGAAGACATTGTCTCACTCTCAAGAGGACACACAGGGATGACTCCCTGACTCTCTCTGCAGCCCCCCTCCCACCTTCAATCTGGAAGAGAGGTTCCAGTTGTCCAAGACATCTCACGTCACAGTTTCTAAAGGTTGAGAACATTTGAGGCATCGCAGACGCACACACTTTGCGGTGATACTCACCTCTGGACTTGACCGAGGCAGATGCCAGCCAGAGCACGCACGCGGGTAACTTCATCCTCGGCTGCCCCACACCAGGGTGCTAAGACGCCCCTATTCACCAGGTGCGCCCGTCAGCAGGTCAGTGTTAATTCCAGCCTCCCTGCGGGGGCGCAGGCCCACAGCCCCCTCTGCAGGCACGCTGCCCTTTCGCTCAGGCCCCACCTGGAAGCCCCCTCCTTTCCTTCCCCGGCCCCCGCCCGCGTTCCCACCGACGCGGCTGTTGCGCTTGGAAAGGGCTGCTGGGAAGGTCCAGCGCCCACCAGGGCGGGCCCTGCAGGTATATAAGGACCGAGGACAGCGACGGGTAGCAGGCGGCGGCGAAGGAGGGTCAGAGGGGAAGAGAAGTGACAGCGGCCGAGGATCCTCGCCCCAGGGCAGCGGGAGAGTCCCTGAGAGCCACCTCCACCTCCCCAGACAGGTAAGGGCACAGTGGCGCGGAGCTCTCACCCCGGGACCCTGTGTCCTGGGGACCTGGGAGCTTCGGCCACCTAGGAACGCTGCTTCTCCGCGGTCCTCGGTTCTCAGAAAACTTTTTGTGCTGATTGAAACCGAGAAGCCACCCAAGCGGAGCTGCAGCAGCGGTGGCGCTCAGGACGCCTGCGATGCCCACAGGGGCGCCCGTCCAGGGGACTTGGCGTCCAGCACCCTACCCACCCACCCTCTCCCCAGGGACTTGGGGCAACTGGAACCCCCGTGCTGCGTGCTCTGGGGAGAGCCAGGAATCTTGACTCCTCTTCCTCTGATTTATTGAATAGCAGTCACTTGTTAAAATGAAAGCATTTATAGGCTAGTGAATATTGGAAATGGGGCAGAGAGGAAAGTTAAAAAGTCAGAATCAACTCTTTGCATTACAGACTGATTGGGGTCTCAGACTCCTGAATCCTCATGTCCAGGGTCACCTTAGTGTATCAGACGTGGTTTCCCCGTGACAATGACATGATTCTTGTTTTTCTAAAAATTATTATTATATACTGGTTTACTTACAAATTCTATATACATTGTTTTTCCCGCCAGATCTTTCCTATTACGTTAACCCACTCTTCCCTCCACCCATCAAATTGTGCACCCTACGATTATGTCTCCCCACCCACCCTTTACCCCTGTGGTTCCTGTGTCCATTTCATGACAGGACACTCAAGCCCATCTTCTCAAAGACCCTTCAGGCGTTGAAAACGGGTGCTCATAGTGGGGGCTGTCCAAGGTTCTGAAACATGGTTACCGTGCACCCCATCACAGCATAGAAGTCTGTCCCAAAGACCCAAGAGAGGGAGTGAGGGGTGTCTCTCCCAAAGACCCTAGGCTGGGGAGGGGGAGGGTAGACAATTGAGTGGCGGAGGCTCAGGTAAGGGTGTGTGTAAGGGGGTGTGCCAGTGAAGGAGGGAGTTCTGTACGATATTTGAATCTCCCTAAAGATCTATGGGCTTTATGCAGAGGGGAAAGTGGAGAATCTCACTGACTGATGATGTGGGCAAGGAAGGTGTGAATTTATTCAGGTTTGCACCAAAGATGGATAAATAAATAACGTAACATTCCTTTGACATTTTTGCCACAGGACTTGATACATGTGCCGAGGTGCAAGGATGAAACGCTGTGCCTCTCGCCTTTGCAGAAAGGCATGGGCAGTGTGTGATCTTAGAGTAACAAGCCACGGATTTCATTTAGCTCCTAGAGCATTCATTTGCACATACTAAGTTCTCATAAGTGTAATTCTTGTCTAGAAATAATGTCAAGATTTTAAAAAAATGAATTCCAATACTTACAATTTTTGGAATACTATATTCGTTCCTCTTATAAACAAGCAAACAATATCTCTCCACTACATTATTACTCTTAAAAAAATGACACAAGGTTATACTTGTTCATTGTTGGGGAAAGAAATCATACATATGGAAAAAAGAAAAGTCATTTCCAGATTAGCACCCTAGACTGGAGCTTTGAGAGAACTGCCAATGAGAAACCCAACCAGCAGGCAGAAGGAGAGGGAACGCTCTTCAGAGGCTTGTCAGGAGGGGCTGAAATCAACACGAAAGTTTTTTTTTTTTAAAAAAACGTCATTTTAGAACAGCTAACTTTGTGGAGGATTGAAATACTGTGGATGAGACAATCAGATCTGCATCATTTTACTCCTTTCTCTACACAGGTAGCTTTCCACTTTCTCATTGTTGTTGTTATTCTGTACTGTTGAGTTGGAACTGGCTCATAATTGACCCTCCAACAGGTTTTCAAAGACTATCGATTGCACAGGAAGGGACTGCCCACTTTTCTCCCATGTAGTAGCTGGTGGAATTGAACCATCTGCCTTTGGGTTGGCTGTGCAACTTCTTACCATTAAGCCACCATAGTGACTTGCCCATAGTCACATGACACTCTCATTTGCTTTTTTCTATAACATCTGGGCATTTGATCTCAGATGCTTAAATCACCTTGCCCACCGAGTTAGGGCTACAGACTTGAACTGGAGCCTAAGCAGACTATGCCAGAAGCAGCACGTCCTGTTCACTATTCGAGGTTGCTGACTTGCTGAGCCCGCTTCCTGGCTACCAGCGCCATCTAATGGCTGCTCTGAGAGCACACAGGGCCAGGCAACAAGTCTGTGGGGAGTCCTGAGCTGGCTCAGTTCTTAGGGAATGGGGTGAAAGTTAGACAGAGAGAAGGAAGCGCTTGCTTGTGCTTCCAAAGGTTCCTCTTTTACAACGTTATAGCCCACATGTAACAACTGAGAGATTTCTTCAGGAAAACTCATTTTAAAATGCAAATGTTCATTAGGAGTGACAAGACAAGTTAGTCATCCACACCTTAATGTGAATTACTTTTCTCATCTAATTAAGTTTCTCACTAATGGCTGGCTGAGAAGATATTCTGAAATCGAAAATTGTTCTGGGTTTCTTGGTGGGGGCTTACAAAAGGTCAATAGAGATGTGGGGAACGGATTGGGCACCATCCATCAGTGGTCCCCACTTTCTGCTCCCCTGTTTGCTGCATACTGATCTTTTGACCTCAGCATCTAGTCAAAGGTCCTTTCTGGAACCCTGGAAAGTTCTCTTATGGGTATTCACTGAAAGTGGAAGCTGCTTTCTGTTGTCTGCCCACCACTTTCTTTCCACGCCTTCACTCTCCAAGTCCAGTTATTTTAGACTACATTTGAGAGATAGAAAGAATAAGAGATCTGACCTGTAATGTACTCAGAAGATAGTGTTAAAGGACTCAAGGTGTTAGGGGTGATAGGTAGCCTGCACTAAAAACTTCTCTCTACAGTAACTGGAGTGTGGTAGCTGTGACCACCTGTGTGAAGCAGACACAGACAGCACAACAGATTTGTTGAAGTTTTGTTTAAATTCATCAGCAGTTTTATTTGCCCTTATGCAAACCTAACATTAGCAGGGAATAGATTTTCAGAGGATTGACAGGATATGGCTGTCTTAAACAGGAATTCTGGACTGCCTAATCTTTCCCAAGTCACCCCCCAGTCAGCCCCTTGGATCAGAAGTGCTGCAACTACAATTCCATGTGGATAGTGCAATGGGAAAGTCCTGTGTGGGAAACTTAAATTAGCTGTCTCTTGTCACTAATAAGCAAGTAAGTAATTGCTCCTCTCTGGGCATCGATTTACTCCATCTCTCCAGTGAGGGGCTGAGCCAAATGAGCCCTAACATGGCTTCCAGCATGAACCCCAAACAGGTCTGATTTCACAGGAGATGAAGGAAAGGGTTGTGCATAGTTACCCAGGCCCCTTCCCTCCTTCCTCTCACAACTCACACCACTGCCTGGCACACCTCCCATCGCCTTAGCTCTACTCCTGTCCTCAAAAACCCTTGAGCTCCACAAATGAGTGTGTTGTTAGTGTTGGCTTGCAGTCCTTCCTTGCAGTCCAGCCAATATTGTTCTGCCCCTTGCAGGGGTCCTACCAAGCGTGTTTGTTCTCTGCAGAGCTGCAGCCTGCCTGGAAGATGCCACGGTCCTGCTGCAGCCGCTCAGGGGCCCTGCTGCTGGCCTTGCTGCTTCAGGCCTCCGTGGAAGTGAGAGGCTGGTGCCTGGAGAGCAGCCAGTGTCAGGACCTCACCACGGAAAGCAACCTGCTGGTATGTGGGCTGCGGCTGCCATCTTGGTTTGGGTATCAGAGGAGCCTTGTGGTTGGTGCTGGGACAGCCTTAAAGGAAGGGGTGGTGGGGAAGGGGAAATTAATTGCCAGCAGCAGGGAAAGAGCTCTGGAAGTGAGATTAGAATTGGTCAACATGGGGAGGAAATAGCTTCAGGGAAATGAGTCTGGTCTACAAGTTTTGCTTGATTGTCTTCTTGCCTTGGTGTCTTGTATTGAGACCCCCGTCCCCCATGATTTAAATTAGATACCACCTCCCTAGTAAGCCATTAAGACAATAATAAGAATAGTAATAATTACTCAACTGAATCTATATTCTCAATCTTTCTGCCCCAAAGTGTTCCTTTTTGAATCATCTATATCACTGTACTCTCCAATCTATGTCTTCTTCCTGCTACCTGTAATACTAGTTACAAAAGGACCTCTGGTGGCACAGTGGATAAGTGCTCTCCTGCTAACTGAAAGGTCAGCAGTTTAAACCCACAAGCTGGCTGATTCACTGGACAAAGATGTGACAGTCTGTAAAGGTTTACAATCCTTGCAAACGTATGGGCAATTCTACTGTCCTGTGGGCTCGCTGTGAGTCAAATCCACTGGAAGACATCAGGTTTGGTTTTCATTTACCAGGTATAAAGCTGACTAGGCAGTTCCCCAAACCAACTCTAGAGGGAGGAAAAACCAAGGTACCATATTCCTCCGTTATGTTGTTGTTCTGTACCATCAAGTGGGAACTGACCCATAGCTGACCCTCCAGCAGGTTTTCAGAACCAATTAATTGCACTGAAGGAGATTGCCCATCTGTCTTGCATGGAGCAGCTGGTGGATTTGCATCACATGCCTTGGGATTGGCAGTGTAAGTCCTTATTTCTAGGCCACTGATGTGGTTGCGTGCCATCGAGTTGAAACCGACCCATAGCTGACTCTAGAGGGTTTTCAGAGAGAGTAAGTTGCATGGGAAGAGATTGCCATCCTTTACAGCAGAGCACCTGGTGGCTTCGAACTGTGTGCCTTTGGGATTGCAGTACGACTTCTTGCCACTAGGCCACCAGAGCTCCCTAATGAGTGTTAAATGTCTTTTGAGTCTTCTGGAGAGCTGATCATTTGCCTTGCTCATTTTCAACCTTTCCAGGAGCACATAAAAGGCTGTTAAGACAGGATGGAGCTTCCTGTAGGTCATCACAGCTTGTGTGTGTATTGGTGAGGGACATACCTAAGAAATGAGAATAATCCAAAAGGACAGACTGCAGTGCTAGAGACTGAGCCATTCTGCTGTAAGCACCTAAGAGATGGGAAGGAGTCTGCACCATTACATTAGATGATTTTTAGCAGAAAGTTAAGGTAAAAGCAAAGACTTACCAGGCACAGACTAGGTTTCATGTCAAATAGAAAAAGAAAAGCCCAAGAGATTCACGGAGTTCCAAGTCTGAGATCCCAGGTGACTCTTGAGACACCCATTGGGCAGCCTCTCCTGCTGAGATAAAGTGCACTGGCCAGTCAGAGCCTGGGAGTTCTGGGTCCAGTCCTGTCATCAATGAACTGGGAATTTGGTCCGACCCTTTCATCTCTGGAGCCTCCTGTTTCATCTCTATATGGTGTTGAGGAGTAGATTTCAACGAGAAGATTTCAAAATAAAACAAACACCTTTGCCACGATACCAAACTGTTAACATTCTACAGTGTCATAATTCTAAATCCTTGAAGGAGGAAATTCTCAACTCAACAGAGGGGTGGGATCCCTTTGTTTCCTCCTTTCCGCAGTCCAGTGACTGAAAGAGCCATTTTCTGAAACAAATACATCCTACAGCTAAGTTTCCTAGGGAAAGAGACCAGAGTCTCCCTGAAAGATGTAATGGAAATAACCCTGGCTTTCCACCTCTCCCTACCGTAAGAACGAAATGACAGGGAAGTGGGTTTCCCTTCCCAGAGCTCAGCGATTGAGGAAAATACCCAAACCAAACCCAGCCTACTAGTATCCTGACTTCTAGCAACCCTCTGTTAGGTTCTCAAGGCTGTATACTCTTTGCATCAGCGGTCAGGAAATCAAAAGATGAATTGCATTAGGAAAATCTGTTGTCAGAGATCTCTCCAAAGTGCTGAAGAGCAACAATGTCAGTCTAGTGACTAAGGTGCACCGGATCCAGGTCTTTATAATTACTTGCTATGCATCAGAGAGCTAGACAATGACTAAGGGTGACAGAAGAATTGATGCCTTTGAGTTGTGGTGCTGGAGAAGAGTCTTGAACATACCATGACATCCAAGAGAACAAACAGATCTGTCCTAGAGATGGTTGGAACCAAGTTTCTCCTTGGAGGCAAGCATTGGGAAGCTCTGTCTCATACTTTGGGCATGTTGCCAGAAGAGACCAGTCTTTGGAGGACATCAAGCTCAGAAGGTGGAGGGACAGAGCAGGGGAGGAAGACCCATGATGAGATGGATTGAGATGATAACTAGGGTAATGGGCGTAGGTGTGTTAGAGGCAGTGAGACTGGCTCAGGACAGGGCAGGATTCAGAGCTATTGTGCAGAGGGTCGCCATGAGTTGCAGTCAACTCGAAGGCACATAACAACAACAACAACAATACCAACAAATCTTAATAGTAAAAGACTTCCAATCTTTCTCCTGCAGAGAGGCTTATGGGCTCCAACTGCTTGCTTAACTATTAAGTTACTTCACTGTTCAGCATCTAACGTAATTGCACCACTGATGTGCCTTGAGTAGAGTACAGTGTTGATCAACTCGGACATGAGAAAACTGGAAAAAGTGATTGGTGTGGACTGGGAAAAGGACAGGGTTTAGCACAAGGTAAGGTTGCAGGTCACTGGGACCAAGCTGAGGTATTATTTCTCCCACTCAGGGAGATACTCCTGCAAATTTCTGTCTTCCCTCCAAGACGGGAAGATATTAAACATTTATTATTGTTGTTGATCGCCTTCAAGTTGAGCACAACTCATAGCGACCCTATGAACAAGAGGCCTGAAGCCTTTCTGTAACCATCAATATTTATCCACGTTCGTAGATTTTCCGGAGACATGTTGTTTAGGAAGTGGATGCCAACAATTACCACTTATCTACCATTAGTGAGCAATTCCTATTGATCAGGCATGTAAACGAGAGATGTTGACCTTACAAAAGCCAAGCAAACAAAAGTGGAATGGGGTATGGTTGTTGCTATGCGAGCAAATGCAAATGGTACAGGGGACAAACGGGGAGTCTTCTGTTGAAGTTTTAGCATCTGCCAGTAAATGATGCCAGTAAGCAGAGGTCAGTAAATGCCAAGAGCGAGGCATGGGAGCACATTGCTGGCAACCATTCCCACTCACGATGACTGCTCTTCGGGGTTCTGAGAATGTAAATATGGGAGGATATCTAACTTTCTTCCAGGGAGCGGTTGGTGGATTTGAACCACCAACTTAAGGTTGGAAAGAGAACATTGCTGGCAGGAAACCTGTTTCAGCAATAGTGTCTGATGCTACATGAGTGCCACTGATGAGGACCACGGTGCAGGGGTGAGGCTGAGGGGAGCTGCGGGCAGAGCAGGACGAAGGTTCAGGGCTCCCCTCA
>NW_006399759.1:9217324-9266432 GCF_000299155.1 Elephantulus edwardii
GGACGAGGGCGGGCCCGGAGCGCTCGCGGACGGCGGCCAGGCCGGCCCGCACGAGGGCAAGCGCTCGTACTCCATGGAGCACTTCCGCTGGGGCAAGCCGGTGGGCAAGAAGCGGCGCCCGGTGAAGGTGTACCCCAACGTGGCCGAGGATCAGGCCGCCGACGCCTTCCCGCTCGAGTTCAAGCGGGAGCTGGCCGGCGAGCGGCCCGAGCCCGCACGGGGCCCCGAAGACCTGGACGAGGCCGCGGCCGCCCTGGAGGACCACCTGGAGGACCGCCTGGAGGCGGTGTCGGCCGAGAAGAAGGACGACGGCCCGTACCGCATGGAGCACTTCCGCTGGGGCAGCCCGCCCAAGGACAAGCGTTACGGCGGCTTCATGGGCTCCGACAAAGGCCAGACGCCGCTGGTGACGCTGTTCAAAAACGCCATCATCAAGAACGCGCACAAGAAGGGCCAGTGAGCGAAGCGGCCGCGCGCCCCTCACCTTGCGGCCCCTGCACCCCGCCACCCCCAGGCCTGGCTGCGCTCCTCGCTGGGGAGGCGCCCGAGGCTGCCTGTAGATAGGAAATAAAACCTTTCAAATGTCACATCCGACTCCACTTTGAATGTCGTCCGGGCAAATAAGTAATGGGCGTAAAAGGTGACATAGATTGGAGGAAGGGCTGACGGGTTCCTATGTGAATCGAAAACATGAGAATAAAAAGTTAACACACACACACACACACTTCACGCTCTTCTACCCAAGGTCCAACACACACACACACACTCCACCCCTTCTACTCACGACCCAACACACAACACTCCACCCCCTTCCCTCCTTCTACCCACGACCCGGGGGACACTCCACCCCCTTCTAGTCACGGCCCAAGGATGGATCCTTCAGTAGTTTGGGAGGAGGATGACCCAGGGGAGTTCTCGGTCCGTCTCAACTGCCTTCTGAATGGCAAAGTCCAGATTCAAGTGTCTTGAGAAATGATCCATCTACTTCATAGACCAAGTCTAAGTACTTCAGGACTAGAAGCCAGGAGATGGGAGACAGGCAGAACCTCAGCAAAACAAACCCTCCCTCAAAGCAGTTGATTAGACCACTGACAACATAAACCGTTTAGGAGGAGCTAGAGGAGTGTGCAAATTCCACAGTTCACACAGATGTTAGCTCTCAGAACACTGCTGTCCACCTCCTAAAGCTATCCCGAGCCTCTTGTGACCCCGACAGGAGGAGCTGCCGTGCCAGGTGGCATCCTATGCAGGAAGAGTGTCAGTAACATGTAATAAAACCTGGGAGTTGTGTCCATAAAGTGGTGTTTGGACCTTAGAGCTGGGCATTCTGAAGAGTGCAGCCATGCAGGGAGGTGAATAGTGCACTCATAGATAGCTCCCCAAACAGGCAGGGAAGACAGTTGGACCAGGAGACAACTTGATGACTCTTCTTGTCACTACTGGTGTCCATATTCTGTGGTGATGAAGCCGCAGCTTTGTTCAGTCCCCACCCCTTGGCCTGGCAGGCCCTGCCCAAAATGGTGACCCACCATGATGTCCAGAATGAATCCACCAGCCTCTCATGCCCTTTGAGGGACAGCCATTGGGCTAGAGGTGGCAGAAGGGATCTGAGGCAACTGTTGTTGTTATGTGCCGTCTAGTCGCTTGGACTCATGGTGACCCTATGTACAACAGCCCTAAACTCCGCTCTGTCCTGTGCGAATCGCACTGTCTCTGACACTCCCATCCCAATTATCCCAGTCACTCAATCAATCTACCTCATAGAGGGCCTTCCTCTCCTGTGCTGTCCCTCCACCCTCCCAAGCATGATGTCCCTCTCTAAGGACCGGTCTCTCCTCACAACATGTCCAAAGTATGTTAGACGGAGCCTCAGAATCCTTGCCTCCAAGGAGCCACCCGGTTTAACCCTCTCCAGGACAAATCTGTTTGTTTTCCTAGCAGTCCATGGTATTCGCAATACTCTTCTCCAGCACCACAGCTCAAAGGCATCAATTCTCCTTCTATTCTCCTTGGTCATTGTCCAACTCTCTGATGCATAACAAGTGATTGTGAAGACCATGGCCTGTATCAGACGCACCTTAGTCTCCAGAGAGACACCATTGCTCTTCAGTACTTTGGAGAGGTCCCTAACAGCAGACTTTCCCATGGCAATGCGCCTTTTAATTTCCTGGCTGCTGGTGCCAAGACTGTTGACTACAGAGCCAAGCAAACTAAAGCTGTGTACAATCTCAATCTCTTCACCATCCATCCTGATGCTGCCAATGGGTCCAGTGGTGAGAATCTTTGTCTTCTTGACATTGAGCCTCAATCCATATTGTAGGCTGCAGTCCTTGACACTCTGCAGCAGGCGCTTCAGGTCCTCTTCAGTTTCAGCAAGCAGGGTTGTGTCATCCGCATAACGCAGATTGTTACTAAATCGTCCACCAATCTTGACCCCACATTTCTCCTCATAGAGCCCAGCCTCCTGGATAATCTTTTCTGCATATAGGTTGAAAAGGTATGGAGATAGGATGCATCCCTGGTGGACACCCTTCCCAATTTTGAACCATGCAGTGTTCCCTTGCTCTGTTCTGATGACTGCCTCCTGGTCCAAGTATAAGTTTCGCATTAGAAGGATCAAGTGTTCTGGGATTCCCATTATTCTCAGAGTCAGCCACAGTTTGTTATAATCCACGCAGTCAAATGCCTTTGCATAGTCAATGAAAAGATAGACATTCCTCTGGTATTCCCTGCTTTCAGCCAAGATCCATCTAACATCAGCTACAATATCCCTAGTACCACGACCCCTTCTAAGCCCAGCCTGGACTTCTGGTAGTTCTCTGTTGATGTGCTGTTCCAGTCATTTTTGGATAATCTTCAGTAAAATCTTGCTTGCATGTGAAATCAGTGAGATTGTTCTGTAGTTTCCACATTCTGTTGGGTTGCCTTTCTTTGGGATAGGAACAAATATCGATCTCTTCCAGTCAGTTGGCCAAGTGGTTGTTCTCCAGATTTCTTGGCACAACTTGGTGAGCACGTCCAGGGCAGCATCTGTTAACTGAAATATGTCAATTGGTATACCATCTATTCCTGGACCAAAGCTAGGAAAAGCCCCATTAGCTGTCCACTTGTTATTTCCTTGGTATTGATACCAAACTGACTTTCCCAAATAAAATATGAAGGATGAGGAATGTAACACCTCCTTAATGGTCACTTTTTCAACCTTCTTCCAAAGAGGGTTGAAGGTGGGGCTGAGGAGGGAGAAGACACTTCACCAACAGATAAGTCAAAGGAGGGTTCCTACAGAGGTGACCACAGGGATCTCAGGGTCTCCCTAACTCCTGTCCAGCTCCCAAAACCAACTGCATGTGAGTTGGAGCTATGCCCCAGGTCTGCCTGGGCTATGAGGTGGGAGACGTGGCAATGCCTCCCTGGATCACAGGCCTGTGTGACCTTGGGCCACTCTCTAAGTCTCTTCTGGATTTAGTTCTCTCAGTTACTGTCTCCCTTCCTAGTGTGAGGATCATTGTCAAGATTAAATAAGAAAATGGATGTAATCATTTTTTTGTCACTGGAAAGCTAAAGGTGAGAGCTGAGGGTTGGTATGGGTTAAATTTGGCTGCACTCCCAGATATTCTCTCCCTTATACAAGCTTTACCCCCACATAGCCATCCATGATGACATACACATCGGTGTGAATACAGAACAATATACACAGATGCAGAGTTCCGATGCTCCTTTTTTAAGGTCCACGTCTTACGACGTGTGGTGTCTCAGCTCCTTCCTTCGCATCACTTCTGCTTCTCTTCACTGTCTGCTCCCTGCTTAGACTTCAGCTCTCACACAGCAGCTTCCTGCCAGATGTCCTTGCCCTGACTGCTCTCCTCCTCACCCTGTCCTACACAAATTCTTTGGTTAATGCCTGTGAAATCTTGCTTTCCCTGTGATACTCCTTGGTTCAAAAGCCAAATACAGCATCTGGTCAATTTTCCATCAGTCCCCAAGTCTTGGTGATCCGGTGGCCTAGTCAACTGGGTGTTGCACTGCCAGCTCAGAAGCAGTGCCCCTCTGGTTGTTTGAATCCCTCATTCACTCTGTGGGAGACATGTGAGCAATCTCCCCTGTGATTGACAGCCTCTGAACACCCACAGGAGTGTCAGCTCAGAGGGAATTCTGACTCAATGGCAATGAGTTTGAGGTGTTTTTGTTTTTTAAAATAACAATTAACATATTTCAAATGACAAATGCAACAGTGGATATGCTCATCAGTCTATGGCAGCAAATTTGGAGGACAGTTGTCCTGGGTGTCTGACTGGAAGGGATCCATGTGTATTCCTGTTCCCAAGGAAGGTGATCCAACAGAATGTGGAAGTTACAGAACAATATCATTATATTATGTGCAAACAAATTCTGCTGAAGGTCATTGAAAAAATGACTAGAACAGTACATTGACAAGCAACTCCCAGAAGTTCAAGTAGGATTTAGAAGAGGCCATGGCATCAGGGATATCATTGCTGATGTCAGATGGATCCTGACTGAAAGCAAATAATACTACAAGAATGCCTATTTATACTTCATTGACTATGCAAAGGAATTTGTGTGGATCACAACAAATTATGACTAACATTGAGAAGAATAGGAATTGTTAATTTCCATTAAGACTTAATGGACACTTAATTGTGCTCATGCAAAACCTATATCTAGATCAATAGGCTGCTGTGCAAACAGATCAAAGGAACACTGCATGGTTTAAAATGAGGAAAAGTGTGCATTAGGGTTGTATCCTTTCTCTAAACCTATTTGATATGTATGCTGAGCATATTCAAGAAGCTGGACTCTGAAGAAGAATGTGGCATCAGGATTAGAGAAAGACTCATCAATAATCTTAATTTTGATGACAACACACACTTGCTTGCTAAAAGGGAGAAGAAATTGAAGCATTTGTTGTAGAAGGTTAAACACTGCAGCTTTCACTATGGAATTGCATCTCAATGTCAAGAAACAAAAATCTTCACCACTGGACTGATAGGCAACATCATGATAGATGGAAAAAAGATTGAGACTGTCTAGGACTTAATCTTATTTGGATCCACTTGGTACCAGCAGTCAGGAGACTAGGAGACATCTGGCACATGGGAAGTCTGTAGTCAGGGACCTCTCCAAATTATTGAGAGCAATGATGTCAATTTGAGAACTAAGGTGAATCTAATTCAGGTCTTGCTATGTATCTGAGAGCTGGACTGATAGAAAAGATGGATGACAGAAGAAACTGATGCCTTTGAACTGTGGTATTGGAGAAGAGTGCAAATATCCCATGGACTGCCAAAAGAATAAACAGGTAAGTCTTGGAAAAGGTGCAGCCAGAGGTTCTTTGGAGGCAAGGATGATGAAGCTTCATGTCACATACTTTGGGCATGTTGCTAAGACAGGCTATTCGTTGGAGAAGGGACATCAAGCTTGGAAAGGTAGAAGGACAGTGAAGGAGAGGAAGACCCTCAACCAGGTTAATTGACACAGTGACTGCATCAGTGGGCTTGAGTGTGTTAGAAATTGTGAGGATGGCACAGGATAGGCCAGTGTTCAGATGTGTTGTTCATGGGCTTGCTATGGGCTGTACTCAACTCTACAGCACCGAACAACCACCACCACCACCCTATGTAACCCTGTTTCTCATGTTTCTGCTGCCGAAGGGTCTGCTTCACGTGGCCTAGTCTTCTCACCATCCTTCCACCCTCTGTCACCTCCCTGGAATGTTCCTGCCTCTGCTGCTGTTTTGTTTAGAAAGTTATCCTTTCATTAGCAGGAGCCCATGTTCAGGTCCCCAGCTGCTGGGAAGATCATGATCTTTCCCAGCCGAACCTGGTCATTTCGAGTGTTTCTGCATCAGATCCCTGTGCGCTGGGAACCTGCTGTCCATGCTGGATGGCAAATTACTTTCTGCATAGATCTCTGTCCCTCCCCTCTCAGGAAACGACAGGCTCCACAAGAACAAGAGCCAGGTGGTATGTTTATATCAGCATTGTGCTTGCAGCTACACACATTTACAACTCACAGGAGACTTGCAGATATTTTTACACATGCATAAAGCCCACAGTAGTCATGCCTTGGGGGTATAGATCAAAGCCATCTTGGAAGTATTTGTGTATGGTACTTACACATTTGTTGGTTCCTTGTATTGGGGTGACATACTTTGCTGTGATGCTGGAAGCTATTCTACTAACATTTCAGATACCAATAGAATCTCCCGTGGTGGACAGCTTTCAGTGAAGCCTCTAGATTAAGAGAGCCGAGGAAGAAAGGTCTGGTGATGACCTATTTCTGAAAAGTAGCCAGTGAAAACCTTACCAATCACAAAAGGATACTTTTGGGGGTGGGGCAGGGAGAAGGAATTTGGGAAGATCCAGTAGAGACCTGAAAATACAGGGTAATAATGGGCATAGAGCAATGGTGATTAATTTTATAAAACACAATGAAGGATGTGTGAAACACAATGTATATGACTTCTTTATGCAAACCAATATAAAGTAAAAATGGAAAAAAATATTGTTAGACTTGTGTGCCTTGGGGACGTCATTAGGAAGGATCCATCACTATAGGAGGATACTGAGTTTGGGGAATCAGAGGGCCAGTGAGAGCAAGGATGACCTCCAGTGAGATGGTCTGGTCCCACAGCTACAACAGACTCGCACACACTGGGGGAATGATATAAGGCCATGCTCAGTTTTGTTCTGTTGTACATGTCACCTCAGTCAAAATTGACAGCAGCACTATCTGTTTTGTCTATTCCCTCATGTTTTGATGTTCTGGGTGTTTACAATTAAAAACAGAACAGCGAACACATCCTGGGAGGTCCTGATGTGGGGAAGAGTCTGAAAGTTTCCAGCACACCTAAGGTCTCCCCCAGCATGGGTGATACTGAACAGGTTCTAGTTATGAAGAAATGAGCCCGCCTTCCTGTTTGCAGCTGCTTCCATGCTGGGAATCCCAGGCGTCATATTCCCACCTGGGTGGCATCATTTCTGACGCAGGTAAAGGAATGGTTGATGGGGGTGGCCAAATGTCAGTGGTAAACTTGATATTTTCAGATCCTGTTTGTATTTCCAAAAACCATTTACTTAAAAGAAAAAGGAGAAACACAGTCATGTGGTGACAACATTAACATTTATTTGAAAAGGGCATCATAAAGGCTCATGGGGAAATCACAACTAATAGTCCTAACAGATGAATTTGCTAAGAGTCCTTCCTACGTCCTCCTACTCCCCCACCCCAAATTCCCCCTTCCCAGTTTCTAAAATAAAACTAATTCGATTCAATGAGTTTAAAATACAGAAAACTGCCACAGGCACTAATTCTGCACTCACATATAAATATGTCAGCTGTTATATACATAAGTTTCCAACTACAAACTATAATACAAACATGCACACACACATATGGACACACACACGCAGCCAGCTCCTGGTGGCCTGAATGGGCAGAGACATGTTACAGTGAATGGGCTGCAGCATCTGTGGATCGGCAATCCTGAGCTCCACATGCCAGAACCAAGTCCTGGAGCAGGAGCTCAGGGGAAAGTGATCGGCTATGACTGACTCCAAGGCCCCTTGAAATAAGAACACCTCGTCAGCCCGGCTGCTCCTAAGAGCACAGATGGCCTAGAACCCAACAGGGCCACAGAACTCCTCCTGACCATTGTTTCTCAGCTAGCCACGTGGGGGACAGGCCCCACCACTGTCCTGCTGATCTTCCCAGGTACAGCTGGGACAAAGGGTCATTTCAGTCAGAAGATTCTGGGGTTAATGGGTTGAAGAGGCAACCAGTCAGATGTAAGGAGGATGGATTATCTCAGCACGACTCCTCTGCTCTGCCTTCCATTCTAGATCCTGGGAAGCAGGGTGGCCCGTGCTCGCACCACCACCCTCCCAGTTCATGTTTGAAGTCAGCCCTCACTCCAAAAGCTCAGATCTACTTGTTTCCCACACACCCCTAGTTGAACAGCTCCCATTGTCTGGTTATGAACAGGATTTGGGGAAAGCAGCCTCTCTTCACAACTACTTCTGTGCCAGCAGGAAAACCTGGGGCAGTGTGTGGTGATTAGAAGGAACTGAGATCCAGGGAGTCCAGAGATCGACCTGCGATTCTGTCCAGTTGAAATGTGTCCGAGTGACCCAGAACACCCAGGGCAAAGGACACTTTATGACCCTTAGCACTTCTTCAAGGCCTTCAGTTGTCCTAGGTCCCACCCCTCCACTGCTCACTCATTCAGATTTGTACATGGCATGTGGAGGGCCAGATAAAACAGAGCATTGGAGAACATTTCTAGTTCTTTGAGCTGCTCAGACCTTTTCTCTGGAGAGAGAGCTGTTCAGGAGCCAAAAAATAATTTCGTTTTGCTTTTAAAAGATAAAGAAATGGGCACAGGCACTGGAAACTCTGTTGTAAGGAGACCACCTTAGTTACGCCTGGTGATCTGCTTTTAATGTATTCACCTGTCTCACCCAAATTAAAGAACTGTTTGAATGACAAAGATTTTCATGCCTATTAAGTTCTATCAGCAAGGCGCTCACCAGTTTGACTCCTGCCCACAAAGCAAGAGTCTGAGCAGCAGCTGGTTCAAATGGACCTTCTGACTCCTCTGGGCTCAAATCTGTAACAGAAGAGTGCAGCCAAAAAGGCACTGGTCACTTGAAACCCAGCTGCCAGTCACCATCATTAGGAAGAGAGACAGCAGCAATCCTAGGTCAAAGGCCCGGGTACCCTCTTCCTCCTCTTTGGAGAGCCCAGCAAACCATACTTTGCTCTCTCCTAGACTGTCTGGTGAGATAGGGTGACTTTACAGTTTAATTTTCTGTTCATGTTAGCTCTCACCTTAGTTGTTCTGATTCTGAGGTCCAAGTTCTATTCCACATCAGCAGGTAGTCTAGTATTAAGTGGAGGGTAAGTTTAAAAGGAAATTGAGAAGGGGGCACTCAAAATGGCCAATTTTTTTAAAAGAAATGCCTTTTTTCTTTGCTACACAGAAGTGATGCAAGGAAAAAGTTGTTGGATTGATGTAGAGGAATAGTAGGTTGAGATTTTGTAGAACGGGAACCCTGTGCCTTTGTCTTCTCGTCCCAGCAGGGGGGCAAGAGGCACGGACTTTGAACATAAGGTCTCTGGTTCTCATGCTGGGTCCAGAAAGAAGTACTGGAGAAATGATTCCCAAGTGCCTTACCCAGGGCACACATGGAATGAGCTCAAGGTGAAACTGTCTTGAGGTGGGCACTGAAGTCAGGTTAATACAAGGAAGAAACAGAGCATCTCTCTTCCATCAAAGTCTAGTCGAGATTGAGAGGATGGATAGAATGAGTGAGGAGAGGCATGCTTGTAGCTCAGGATTTAGATTTTCTGCAGTATATCGCCAAAGTTATCTGAACTAAGTTTTGCTTGCTATTATTTTACACTTGTTTTCTTAGCAGAGATATTAAGGAGAAATTTAAAATCATGCTTGTCAAGTTGGGTCAGGCCTATGGCAGAGCCTGGAGCAAGCCAGCAAGCTGCAGGGGCAGCAGGGCCCCGCCACCGTGCAGGCCGTGTGGAGCCATGTGCTATCGCGTCATTGCAGTGCAGAAGCTACAGGAGTGAGGGTCAGGGACGTCTCCTGCCCGGGGAGTTTACTGCACAAAAAATGGGAAGTGCATGTTCAGGTCCTCCCTGGTTTGGAAAAATACATGGACGGGTCTTAACAGCCACACTTTTGTAGAGATGGGACCTGAGGAGTGTTGTGGGACAGGCCCTCCCCTTAGCATGCACAGCGCTTCTGATGGTACACCGTAATACTGTACCTGAGACAGAGATTCGTTATGGTCAAGAAGTCTGCTAACCCGCAATCTTTCCCCAGGGAAGGACCATTCACACCTCATTGTGACTGACATCAGCTAAGAAAGAGATGCAAAGAGTTTTGTTGGACCACAGGGCCCTGCCATGGGAGAGTTTTTCTAGAGAACATTCTGGGAGGGTAAAGGCATGTGGAGGAGGGAATAAGAGCAGGAAATGGGAGAGAGACCAGCCAATAACCTCGTTTGAGGATTTGCTGGGTTTTGTCTCAGCTCCTCGTCTGCACCCGCTGGTCACAGAGACAGGCAGGTACGCTCAGAAAAATGGAAAACCTAGGATGTCAAAGAAGTTCCTGCTATCTCTCCCCAGGCCAGAAACTCTGTGGATTGTCAGAGGTCCCAGACTCCATTCAGAGAGCAAATAACTATTCCAACATTGGATGCTAGATCCTTCTTCCCTCAAATGGCATAACCAAAAGATTGATGTCTGAAATCCTTGGGCTCCACAGTGTTGCTCATCTCACTCCCACCAGACGCTCCACTGTCCCTCACCCTGTCCCCACCCAGGCAAAGCTGGGAGCCTCTTCCACAGAAGGAGGGGAGACAGCCCTCAGGGAGCCCCTGAAAGTTCTTCTCTTTCTGGAGTCATCTAGGACCAGATGATCTTGTTCTGTTCTCCCACAACCTGGAGGTTCTAGAGATCTTTAGCAAAAGACGTCAGAGAAAGAGAAAGACAAACCAACTCAGAAACAAGCAGAAGGCAAAAAACTGTGGGAGGGCCCAGAGAAGCTCCCTCTTATCTGGAACAGAGGTGAAGGGATGCGAGAGAGCAGCAAGATTGTCTCGCTCTTGTGGGCTCCTCTCATCCCCAGGCCCGTCCAGCATTCATCTCATTCTACCCACCATGGTGTCTCTACCCCTTGCTCAATGCTACCCACTAACAGGTAGGAGCATGAACAACTAGTAGCAGGAGCAAGAAAAGGAGAAGAATCCTTGATGACTAGGGGCCTCTAGACCCTGAAATTGGGGAGTAGGGAGGCAATGCTCAGAATAGGGGCAACAACCCCAGTTCAGCTCTTGACCCTGTCACCCGACAATGAGAGGTGCCCTCCTCCATTTCTCCAGGCTGCAGTCCATAGTGCCTTTGGCTGTGTCCCCATCTAGTTCCCGAGTCTCCTTCCACCCAGCTCGCTCATGGTCCCACTTTCAGCAAAAGCCCTTCATTCCTTGTACTCAGGGGGGACACCTTAGGCCCCTCAGGCTTCCTCTCTGGAGACACCCTCAGGATTCTCTGCCTCTGGCTGACACAGACGTGGAGGCAAAGGACATAGGTGAGATGCTTATTGAGGGGCAGGTGGCTCCATGTCCATCGGGGAAGATGAGGACGAGGCAGAAGGGCCGAGAGGGATCCAGAGAAGACCTGGAGGCTCCATGCTGGCTTATCTAGGAAGGTGCAGCCAGCTGAGACACCATTTTTCTCAGAATTCCAGTTAAGAGTTCCGTGTCACAGGAGCGGGGGTGAGGGCAAGCTGTTCCCTCAGGCCCGTTCCTCTCACGAGCACGGTCTCCTGGAATTCAGTACACACATAGATCTGGAAACTTCATCTCGTAGACAGGGATGGAATGGTTCTGAGTCTGCCCATAGGCTGCAGTGATGGTTCCCGAAGGGCTCGGTGGGGGCCTGTTGGGGCAGGAACATGTGGAGGACAGAGGTATGAGGAAGGAGAAGTGGGTTCTCATTCCTTTGTAACAAAACATAAATAGTTGACTAGGGTTTTTCTTTACACAAGGATTGCAGGCCATGTTACTTCTTGGGCTCCCAGGTATTCAAGTACTTGAATTTAATGTTCAGAGGCTAGCTTCCCTGCAGACCCCACAGTGACACTGATGATTTAGAAAGTAATGTAGCAGCCTGAGACACTAAGACTGCTGATTCTTCTCCAGGCTTCTCTGAGACCACCCTCACCCCCAGTCCCCATCCAATCTCTGTTTCCTTATCTAGGGAAGGTGGGTGACTGACTCCAGTCCTGGAGAGAGAGACTGGACAGTGTAGGGATTGAAGATTATGAGATGACTCGGGAGATGGAGTCCCATGCCCTGGCCACAGAGGTTGTAGTGCCCTGGCTGGTGTTGCCACTTACCTGATGGTAATTTCAAAGATTTGATTGAGTTTGCTCTGCAGCAGTGATGCCTAGACAGAGAGAAGGGGCAGTGAGCTGGGCAGGCTCCCCAGACCCTCTGCTGTCTGCCCCACAAGTTTCCCTATCTAGAGTCTTTTCTGGAGAACCAGCTATGTATGAGGTAGTGTTCAGCGCTTAAAAATTGGGCACAAACTGTAGATTCAGATCTATATCAAACACCTGCTGGGAATAGGACAGAGGGAAGGAGACCACAGAGGCCGTCAGCAGGGTGAAGCAGGGTGTCAACGGTCTGCTGGGCAAGGAGTCAGAAGACTAGGAGCTAGTTCCAGCTCTCTGCCCAAGTCACAAGAAGCAGTTTTGCAAAAGGTGCTGGGTTAGAGAACATGATCTCTCTGAATCTAACAAGGTCTGTGGACACAGACGGGAATAATGTCAAGCACATGTTTAGTAACTGAGTCTTAAATCCTAGTTCATGGCATGAACACTATCCCCAAGGTGAGTTGACAGTTGATGGGATGCTACATACCCATCTTCTATAATATATATGTGTGTATGTCTGCCTAAATGTAAGAGTTATTATGTGATAGATACAAATGCATTTAATTGTTAATCACAAGTTAAAAGGCTGCATCTACTCAGAGGAGCCTAGAAAGAAAGGGATGCTCACCTACTTCTGAAAATCAGCTCTTGCAAACCCTGTAGGGCACAGCTGCACTCTGACACACAGAGGGTACCATTAGTTAGTCTGCTCAATGGCAACTGCACTGCTTTTGGCTTATCCTTCTATGTACAGCAGCCATAAAATATTCAAATGATGCCCGGAGCTCTGGTGGGCTAGTAGCAAGAAGCTGCACTGCAATTCTAGAGGTATGAGCTTCAAATCCACCAGATGTTCCGCTCGAGAAGGAGGGGCAATATCCTCTTGTACCAGTCAGATCTGATTTGATGGTAAACACACACACACACACACATACATTTAAAAAACTGAATACAAAAAAATTCAAATAATGTACCTTGAATTATTTTATTCAATTATTTCTTTCTATGAAAATAGTACATGCTTTTAGACTTTTATTCAGAGGAAAGGTATTCTCAAAATAGGAGTTATTTGAAGATGTATGAAATTTTTTCTTTTTAATTTTATTTCATTATTTTTTTGTGTGTACCGTCAAATCAGATCTGACTGGTACAGGAGGAGATTGTTACTCCTTCTCCAGCAGAGCATCTGGTGGATTCGAACCGTGGATCTCTGAGATTGCAGTTGCAGCTTCTTGCCACTAGGCCACCAGAGCTCGCCATGAAAGTTTATTTTTATATTGTATTGTTGTTTGAGTTCACTAGTGGCTGTGAGGGAGACAGATGAGAAATGTCTTCCTATGTGATTTATAGACTCAGAAACCCACTGAGATGATGATTTCAGGTATCCCTGCTGGTGCAGCAGTCAAGCACGCAGTTATCAACTGAAAGCACGGTTATGTGAACCCACCAACCGCTTTACAGGAGAAAGATCTGAAAACCTGCTCCTCAAGATATGGTTTTGGAAACCCTATATAGAGCTTGTTCTATTCTGCTGCATAAAGTTGCTATGAATCAGAATTACCTTGATAACAAGGAGTTTGGTTTTTTAGTTTGTCAGTTCTGGTCATTATCTGCTTCTCTGATACATGAAGTCCTGAGATCAAGTGTTTATATGAAAACTGTGGGATCAGGAAGAGTGGATGACCAATGTCAGCCTTTTTTGCTTCATGGGGGAGCAACTTCATGCTAAGGTTTTGGGGAAGATCCTGGTAGAGCCACAGCAGAGCTACATGGGTTGAAATCTAAACCTTGATTTTCAGGGACAGAGTTAGCAGAAAAATAAAGCAAAATATTTCCTTCACACTCTTTTTAAAAAAGGCAGAGAAATATAACCATTAAGGACAGCTAAAATGAAAAAGCTTTGGTATTTAAAGGTGTAACTTGTCAGTTACCAGAAATAGTGTCTCATTTGGAATATATCATTGCCTAAGATTGAGAAAGTCCTACCTTGTCTCTCAATCTGGCCTCTGCCGTGCTTTACTTACCCGGGCCCCACAGTGTGCTGCAATCTCCTCAAAGGGGGCCTTCTGGAACTTCTCCACCACCTGTCGCCGCCGCTCTCGCTCTTGCTCCTCTACGGCTACACTGTCCACTGCAGCACAGAGAGGGATTATTAGCTCGTACGTCCTGCTCTCTGCTGGCCAGTTGGGGACAGTGCTTATGGTGACCTCCTTCAGCCCAGGAAAAAGTTTTTTCGACACTGTCCAAGGGCTTGATCTTCTTTCTTATGTAAGAATTATAGGACTAGGTAATTGGACCCCTAAGCTGAGCTTTTAAAGCCTCAAGAAACTGAATTGTCATAAAGACTCTTAAATGAAATGCCCTGGTATAGCTAGTCTTGGGGTAAGTTGAAAGAGAATATCAACAGTGGAACAGCCTGATAAGACCACAAAAGTAATACATGTGCCCTTATTTCCCTGCAGTATGAGGATATTTAGTTTAAGAGTTCTACACATTCTGATAATAGCAGAAAACCAAAGTAAAATATTTTCTTCACACTCTTTAAAATGGCAAAGAAATAGCACCATTATGGACAGCTAAAATGAAAAGCTTTGGCATTTAAAGGTATAACTTGTCAGTTATCAAAAACAGTGTCTTATTTGGAATATATCATTACCTAATAATCCTGATAAATGACATAATTGTGCATTATAAAATACATTACCATGAATACTAATATTTTATTAATATTTTTTCCACAGGTCAACTCATTTTTCATTACAATTCCCTACTATATAATAAAAATAGTTATAAAACATTGTTTTGGCCCTTCTTAGGGGCTGTAACTCTCCACTGTTTCTAAAGGCAGCTGTCATACTAGAGAAGCTGTTGTCTGGTAGTGGATAACCCTATTTGAAAGTTCCTTGGTGACCCTGATGAGTTTGGCTGAAACCACCAGCCTGTCTCCTACTTTGTGCTGAACCAGCAAGTTAGGTGGCATGTCCTCACAAGTGCTTCCCAAGATGTGAATGCCCTTCCCCAACAGAATCCAGGCTCCAACTTACCAATGGCCTTCTTGAGAGTTTCATAGGTGATCTCCTCGGCGGGCACTCTCTGAAGGAAGGGGGACAGAAATATTCAGAAAGAAGCAGCACAGGAGAAGCAGGCTTGGTTTCATCTGGCAGCCCCTTTACTTTAGAGAAGAAGGTCCTCAAAGGGGACAATTCCAGAAACTCCTTGAGGACAACCACAATCTTATCATGGTCCCCAGAAGTTCCTCAAGCAGGCATAGACTGGTCAACTAAAGAACAACTAACAAGGAGATGAAGGAGTTACCTTGTCATCAGTTGCAGACTCGGAAGTGAGTCCCATAAACTCACTGTCCTTCCTTCCCTATGCTAGTTCCATCAAGCCAAGCCCCGTGGGAGGCAAAAACTGTGTAATTAAAACAAACCTTCAAAGATGCCACAGAAAGTGCTGGAAGAGGAAACAACTGGCAAATATATAATCTATAATTAATATAGAAACTTTAAAGAATGAATAGTATTTTAAGACTTATGATATGAAATTATCTAGTGATATGATTTTTGGAAGCAGGAGTGGCATCCACTTCCTAAATAACATGCCTCCTGAAACTCTGTGAACTTTGATAAATGTCAATAGTTATAGAAAGGCTTCAGGCCTTTTGTTCATAGGGTCACTATGAGCCATGCTCGACTCGACAGCAATCAACAACAGTGATATGATTGAAATATTTGAATAAAGTAATAAAGATAAGAAATGAAAGATTTAAATTGATGTCTTCTTGATTACTGAAGTTTGTCTGTGGACTTGGGTCTGTAGTGTCTATAAGAGGAGAAGGGAATAATAAGCCTCAAAGAAGGAACTCCATAGATGCCTGAACTTTGGTCAGATGCTGAAAGTCTTTAGGAGTTTTGACTAAATCTCAGCAATTCCCCATAAGCCTGTGGGGTCCTGGAGGCAAGACCAGGATTAAGTGAAAGAAACATGTGGAAGACAAAGGTTCATTTATATAAAGCTTAAGAAGTGACATATGTCAAGACAGTAGCTCCCTGTGCAAAGGGGGCTTTTGGGGGATAACAATGTTTTATTCTCTGCTCTGGGTGTGATTACACAGGTATATATCCATGTCATGAAAATTCACTATGGTAAAAATTTTTTACTTGTGCATCTGTTTAGTGTTCAATAAGTGTTCTGAGAGGGAAAGGATAGAGTTGTAGGGATGGGGTAAAATCATTTAACACACGTTAAATGTACATAAGAAATGGCAAACATTGTGAGCATTGGAATTACATGTTGTAATATAATTTACCCTGGAGAGTCATCCTGGATCTCCATCCATCCATCCATCCATCCATCCATCCATCCATCCATCCATCCGTCATCCATTCCTCCACCCGCCCTTCCATCTACTGTCAGAACACCTGTCAATGCCAGTTATTCATATGCTAGGTACTTGGGAGCTATGTGGTAATAGCTAAGTGGTAAGATGGGAAAAGAACTAGTTATGTGAAAGGAAAGAAACATGAGCTTGGCATTGAAGACTAGGTAGATTCACAGGTGTAAAGTATGGAGGAAAGGAATTCTAATTAGCAAAGACATGGTAGACACAGCATGGAGGCTGTGAGGAGACCAGTCAGAGCAGAACTGCATGCAGAAGGGAGGGCCTTCAGGAAGGGGAGGGACTGGTATTGGTGACCAGGAGGCTACTTTACAGCTTCTGGAGATCATGGGGTTCCCTTAGCCCTTGGGGAGAATCACTACTACTAAAAGAGAGGGAAGCCAACGAAATACACCAACTCTGAGGGCCCAGCATATGTGAGGCTCATAGCCTCTCAGATATGGGAGGGCCGTGAAAGACACTCCCTTCAACCACCTCATTTCACTTCTCCAACTGGCCCAAGTCAAATCTTCCTGACTCTCATGGGAATACAAGCTTCCAACTGGAGGCCTGTCCCAATACATGAAGAACTGTTAAAATGGTTAAAAGAAGGCTGGTTTCTAATCCCAAGGACTTCAGCTCACATACTTTGGACATGTTATCAAGAGGGACCAGTCCGTGAAAAAAGACATCAAGCTGGAAAAAGTAGAGAGTCAGAGAAAGAAAGGAAGACCCTCAATAAAATGGATTTCCACGGTGACGGTGACAATGGGCCAGAACCTATCACAGACAGTGAGAAGGGTGCAGGATAGGACAAGGAGCAGGTTTGTTCTTCATAGAGTCGCTGTGAGTTGTAGTCTACTTGATGGCATCTAACAAGAGCAGCGTCACACAACAGAAGGTTTGATGCCCAGGCTGCCCATCACCACTACTGGACATGGACACTGAGACAGGACAGACCATGGCGTGGCACCCTGAAGGCACCACCCGAGTCATCCAGTCTACCCAGATGTGAGTTCTTCTCCCTCCTTGCTGACAGTTCCTGTACCTTGGTTCATTCTGTTAACTGGGGAAGTCAGCATCATAAGAAAAAAACCCCCAAGTATAATATCTTATTGCTTTGACTCCATCCTCAGGAGCCCTTCCTCCCTCCTCCCACCTCCTCTCCTGTTTCTCTGTCACTAGAGGTTGAGGGGGGAAGTTCAGTGTTTCTGTAGTGTTCCCTAATTCTCCCTTACTCGTGGGTTCCTTGACTGTGTTTTCGGAGCTGAAAAATGAGCTAGTGGCAGGGGAGATATCATCTGTCAATTTAAACGGAAGTTTGATATTCACAGCCCTCAAGAGAGGACAGAAGGAAGATCTTTAAGAGGCTTTCTCTTAAAAAAAAAAAGGAAAAGAGAAGCCTCTATTGATCTGTCTGAGAAACGCATCATGAGAGCTAGTCCCCTCCTCCCCTCGCCTGATAAACCTACCACGTTCCCACACAGAGGTTCCACCACTGGAGAGGCTACAAGCAAACCTCCCAAGGAGGACCTTTTATGACATCTTTGTGAGGGTGGAGGGCCACACTATTTTTGGATGGCAATGCCTAAAATAAATGACTCAGTAATAAGATAGGCCTTGAGACATTTACATTCCATGTAACCCTTCCTGCAGCGAAGGAGTCCTGATCACTGAGTATCTGATGTCCCAGGAGGTGAAAGCCCATTGCCCCACCTCAGGCCCAGCCCTGGAATCTGGCTTCACTAGGACACCATATAAAAAGTAGAAAACGAACCTCCTCTTTCTCTGGACTATTCCTTGACTCCACCTCCACCTGCAGGGAAATGGTCTCTCCAATGCTCTTCCTTTTAGATAAGCGATCTTCATCTGGAAAAGAAGAATCCCAAACCCTGGAGCTCCCAGGCCTCGGGGAGCCAGGATTGAGAGCCTCTGGTCCCATCTCCCATCCTTCGCCTCTGCTTCGTCCTCAGTTCCCGGGGCTCCGTGCACACCGTGCTATGCCACGAGTTCTCAGGAGCCTGTAAGATGCTCTGAGCCACCTCTGCCTATCTAGGGTGGTCAGTTTAGCTCTTTAAGGTGAAGATTTTTAACTCACTGATAACCACAAAGAAGCAGCCTACGATTAGACAGCATATCTCAACTTGTAGGCAATGTTAGTTGCTAATAATATCAGTATCTGCCACTTGTGCAGCATTAATTAATCAAGTGGTTTTTGTCTTCATTTATTTCCTGTTCTTCTCAAATCAACTCAGGTATTACTGAGATCCCCATTTTACGGTCAAGAGAGTGGAAACTCAGAGATGTCAAGGGACTGGTTTAATGAGATTACTCAGGTCGTAAGTTGCAGAGGGAGACCCTGGTTAATTCTGCTAACTGAAAGGCTGGCAGTTCAAGTCTACCTAGTGGCATTTTGGAAGAATGCCCAGTGATCTACTCCTGAAACATCAGCCACTGAAAACCCCTTGGAGGATATAGTTCTACTTTGACACACACAGGGGTCACCATGAGTCAGAACAGAGTCTACGGCACCTGGTATAAGTTGCAATGTTTCCAACCGAGTCTCTGATTCTATACCCATGGATGCCTGACCCAATGGGACCTCTCCCATTCAAGCTGTTTCATGGACCAGTTACCTCTAAGGGTCCTAAGAGGAGGGGAGGAGGGGAAAGCAGAAGGACCTCCCCACAGACTCCCACTGTGCCTTTCAGGCCCTGGGTGACACTCAAGGTGCCATAGGAGACCATAGAAGGTCCCACAAGTGTTTCACATTCAGGCCTTCATCTTACCAAGAAAAGACAGGGGCAGGGTTGGGAGCTCTGTGTGGCACCTACCGGTCAGCTGAGGGATATAGGGCATGCAGAGTCGGTCAGAATTGTAGCCGCTGCCCCCTAGGACTTCACTGATCTTGCTCTGGCGGAAAAGGAGTTCAGTCACCACTCCATCAAGGTTCTGAGACAGCCTGGAAAACAAAGGAGTGAGGAGGTGAGTTAGGACCATAGACAGCTAGGACCATTTCCCAGTGACTTTCCTTCTGAGGAGCTCTGGCTGAGCTGCTGGCCCAAAGGTGTCCGCCTCTGGCTGTTCCAATCCACCAGCATTTCCTCAGGTGAAAGATGGCCAGTGCCATCTCCTGTGACATACAGCCTTGGAAACCCAATGCGGGGGTGGGGGTGTGTGTCAGCTATGAACTGGTTCTAACTCACCAGAGCATCCACTATCAGTCAGCTCTGACAGCAATGAGTGAGTGCTGATTACAGAGGTAGGAAGTTCATTAGATAAAGTGAGAGAATGAAAAGGAAGTAACCTCTCTCAGTCCTAGCACCATTTGCATTTTAGGGCACAGTTCTTCAGCCCATAGGCTTACATGCACACTCTCCCCAGCCCTCCACACTCCTGCTCTGTGAGATGCATTACTCATCTAATACACAGAGAATACTCTTTCATATGCTGGATTCTTTCACACGGACACTCACGGACTTCTTACAGGACCAGGGCATGATTTATGTTGGTGAGCACCATTTCTTCAGAATAGTTGTTCCTTGTGCTCCTCCGATGCTCAGGCGCCGTCAGCCCCCCACTGCAGGTGGAGAAAGCCAGCTGGATGAATGAACGAAGTGCCTGGGCTGGCGCGATTCCTCCAGGTGCATTTACCATGGGTTTGGCCAAACCTCCCAGAGGTCGTGTCACATACTCTCTGTCCAACACATGACAGGCACAGCACCCCGAGCTCCAGGCATGGATTACAGGAAGGTTTGGGGTAAACATCACCCAGAACTTTTGGGACATGGGAACACTCCATTTACTTTCCTCTTCTTAATAACTCATTCTATTTATTTTATATTGAGAATGGACACAGCAAAATATATGTCAATCCAGGTGCCACTGAGTCAGGTGTGACTCAACTGATCTGAACAGTTTTCTATTCTGCTGTGTCATTCTCACCATCTTTGACATATTCAAGCTCATTGTCACAGTCACCATGTCAACTCACCTGGTTAAGGGTCTTCCTCTCTTTTGCCTACCTTCCACCTTCACAAGCATAATGTCCCTCTCCAAGGAATAAACTCTCTTAGCAACATGCTCAAAGTATGTGAGACAAAGCATCACCATCCTTTGCCTCTAAGGAATATTCTGGGTGCATTCTCTCCAAGGCATATATGTTTGTTCTTTTAGAAGTCCTTGGGATGTTCACCACTCTTCTCCAACACCACAGTTCAAAGACATTAGTTCTTCTGTCATTGTTGTTGTTAGGTGCCATCGAGTTGAATATAACTCATAGAGACCTTATGAACAAAAGACCTAAACCCTGTTCTATTCTGCTCCATCCTCACACTTCCTGATATACAAGAGCCCATTACAGCACTCATGTACTTCTCCAAGGAATAACACCTCTTAGCAACATGCCCAAAGTGTGTGAGGCAAAGCCTTATCATTCTTGCCTCCAATGAGCACTCTGGCTACATCCTCTCCAAGACATATCTGTTCTGTCTCTTGGCCATCCATGGAATGTGCTTCTCCAACACCACAGCTTAAATGCATAAATTCTTCTTCTGTTATTCTTATTCATTGTCCAATTTTCAGATGCACACCAGGTAATCAGAAAGACCATGGCCTGAATAAGATGCACCTTAGTTCTCATACTGACATCATTATTCCTCAATAATTTGGAGAGATCCCTAATTGCAAATTTTCCCAGTGCATTTCATTTCCTGACTGCTGGGACCAAGGGTGTTAATTGTGGATCCAAGCAAGATGAAGCTGTTGACAGTTTCAATCTCTCTCCACCCATCATGACGGTCCAGTGGTAAGAATTTTCTTGACGTGGAGATGCAACCCATACCAATTTTCTGTCATTACGTAGCATCAACTTGATTACACCTCATGAGCAACAGAGAAGAACCCTGGCCCGGGTTGTGCCGTCCACACGAATCAACGTCCTTGAACCCATTGGGGCAGACACTATGTCAATGTACCTCCCTAAGGGTTGTCTTCTCTTCCACTGACCTTTCCAGCATGACGTCTTTTTTCAAGGATTGGTCCCTCCTGATAACAAGACCAAAGTATGTGAGACAAAGTTTCACAATCTTTGCCTCTAAGGGGCACCCTGGTTGCACTTTTTCTAAGACAGACAGACAGACAGACAGACAGACAGACAGACTTGTTTGTTCTCTTGGCTGTCTGTGGTATATTCAATATTCTTCTCCAATACCACAGTTCAAGGCTTTGCTTTTCCTTCGGTCTTCTTTATTCAGATACATAGGAAGCAAATGAAAACATCATGGCTTGCATCAGTATGGGAAGCCAAACTTTATAACAAATATTATATGAAAATCCTTGTTCAGGAATTGAAGAAATTACAAATTTATAAGTTAGGATTTCTTTTGTGGCAGATCACAGAAAATGAGCTGTTTGTTCCTTGCAGACAGGAGACAGCTAGGGGCCCCCCTGAGGCACCAAGGCAATCCTTGAGTATACCAAATTCTTGCATTTGCTATCCCTTTCTTCCTGAGTCAAAGGGAAGGCTTTCAATAGAGAAAAATTTGGCTTCATTTACAAGGAATTCCTTTTATGATTTGCTTCCCTTGATTATCAATAAACACACAGAGAAACATGACTTGGGGTCTTCAGTAGAGAATTGCTGGCCCCCCGTTTTATGCTCTCTGTTCTATCTCATTCTTGACTGTCTGTCTCATTAATAATTATAAAAATACTTTCTCCTCAGTCTGCAACACATCAGCCCCATCTTAGTCTTTAAACTGAAATCCTTGCTCTTCAGCACCTTAGAGAGGTCCTTGATGGCAGATTTCCCCAGTGCAGGCTGTCTTTTGATTTCTAGACCAGGGTCGCTGGTTACATTCTCATTCTCCTTAGATGAGTTATTCTCCCACCATTAACACAAACTCTCTGTGGACAGGGTCCCTTTCTGCCTTTGATTCCAAAGAGGCCTGAGCCCCACCTTGTCTGGGTGACCTCTCTTGACCTCAGCTTCACCACCATCCCCAGCTTGACTGAGTCTGAAGCATGCTTCTTACCTGGGCCTCTCCACAAACACATCCTCAGGGAGCATGTACGGGGCCTCCTTCTTCCGTGTCTCAATCACCTGGAGTTTGGGGGGGATTCCAGTGAGAGAAGCTGAGTTGGCAGAGAGAGGGACCTCAGGACAGGCAGACGAACGAGCTCACCCATACTCAGTTTCAGCATTCACCCCTCACCCACCACATGCTTGGCAAAGCACGTAACAGCTGGGCTTTATGAGTGAGAGAGAAACTCAGGTCAACCTGACACCTTCAGCAGCCTGAGTTGTCTCAGTGGGCTGTTCAGGCTGCCACGCTCCACAACACACATGTAAACAGCTTCCTCCCAACGCAGGGGCCTCCACCCCTAGGAGATGGCACTTTCTGGCTCCCAGGCTTTCTAATTAGTCATGAAAAAGGCAGATTTCACCATTTCCCAGATATCACATTGCAACACTCAGGTGTGCTGCTACAACACCCCTGGGGACAGTGATGTCTTTTTTCATAAGCTTCCTCTGCAGATTCTAACAAGCGAGCAGAAAGTCACCAACATGGTGCAAAAAGAGAGGATAACTGGCCCACAAGTATGAGCACGGGCAGGTCAGCAACCACAGCACTATTTTAAATCACAAGGATGCTGAGTATTGCCCTCCTTACAGTCTCAGGTCAGGCTGAGGCTGGGAGGGCTCGGCCTCCAGTGGGTGGTCTCTGGGACTGTGATACAGCCCCTCTCAGCCCACCCCATGAACCACCATAAACCAGCTAAGACCCAGGGATTTTTGCTTTGTGTTGCTGGTGATTTTAAAATTAATCCTAGACACTGTATCATTTCACTTATAGATACTTAAGCATGTTTTAAGGCCTTTGTGATTGATTTTATAAAATATAATGTATGAGAATGATTGTATGAAACACAATGTGAATGAACAGTGTAAAATACAATGTATATAAACTTTGGAAGCAAACCAATTAAAAAAGAATGTATATGAATGTATGAAACAATATAAATGAAAGATTGCATAAAATGCTATATGAACACAATATAATCTAAAGGAAAATTATTATGTGAAAATGAATAAAAAATATAATTTTTTTAAAAAGGCCTTTGTGAAATATCTCAGTCACAAAAGGACAAGTATTGCATAGTGCCACTGTTGTAAAACGAGACTGACATAGGGATTGGGGGAGAGACTGAGAAAGATGGGATAAATTATGTTTACTGCATTGAAACAGATGAGAGAGAGAATTATTTAAAAAGGATATATAATTAGGTATTATTGTCATGACAGGAGTCCAGAACAAAGGCTGCATAGTGGAGTGGACTTGGGGCAGGGATTGTGTAATAACGAAAGAATTTTTCTTTTCTTTTTCAAAGAGAAGAATGAACTTGGTGAGGGGAGGGGTGGGCAGGGAGAACAATGCAACAATGAATGAATGAAAATCCAATATCTCTGTAAATTTTCACATCATCATAATAATAATAAACATTTTTTAAAAGGCTTTGTGAAACAACTTGTTTTAACAAGATCTTTGTGAAAGACATAGGACATTTGATTATGGGCTGGCTATTAGCTATCACCAAGGAGTTATTGGTAATATAACTAGGAATGGTAATAGCATGGTGTCATAGGTGTAGGAGGTTAAGTGCCCGTATGTTTTCATAACTACACAATGAAGTATACAGGGGTGAAGCGAATGACAGCTGGGACTTGTTTTTCAATATTTCAGCAAAGGAAAAGAAAAAGAGACAAGAGAAGCAAATGTGAGGAAATCTTCGCAACTTTTTAATCTGGATGACTGATTTACATGTGGAGTTGGATGGTTCCATCCACCTTTTTACGATGCTTGAGCATTTAAATGGCCATTTTCGTTTCCTTTTTAAAAGCAGCCTTAGTTCTCTAAGGACTTTCATCGCTAACACAGGGCAACACTCCTCTGATGGGCGAATCCACCAGCAGCTCTGAGGGTGAAAGATGAGCAATCTCCTCCCATGCAGTTTACAGCCTCAGAAAACCTGTTGGAGGGTCAGCTGTGAAATGGTTCCGCTTCGATGGCAATGAGGGAGTGGTACACAAGCTGAGGGCACGTGCGTCTGTGCTTGTGAGGATGCGAGGAGAGCAGGGGTAGGAAGGAGAGAGGACAAGCAGCAGGTTGAAGGGGTAAGGGACAGTCCCTGTGCCTGATCCCACCTGCAGCACAGGCCCTGTTTAGTCAGCCTATGGGAGGGCTCAGAGAGAAGCAGGAAATGCTGCCACAAGCAACACCTCACTCTGATCATTTCTTACTACAAATGTTTCTTTGATGACTAAGACTGAGCATTGGGTCAATGCAGGGAAGGGCAAGTTGACCTGAAAGCCCCACATTGAGGGCCTTCTGGATCTTCAGGATCCCAAGGCAAGCCGGGCTGATGCACCCACCTCGTGGATGTGCTGGCAGAAGGCAGGCACAGTGGTGAGCTGGCTGATGAGGTTCAGGTAGGCGGCGCCCAGGGCGTACAGGGCACAGCGGTTGTACACCGGTAGGTTCTCTTCGTTGACCTGGGCCACGTCCTGTAGTAACACAGAGAGGTCTCCGGGTTTCCAGTGGACAAACTGCACTGGTGTCCCCCACCTCTGCCAGCCTCCCCCCCCTCCTTAGGGAGAAAAGACTTTTCTAGACTAAGCCTTTCTCAGCATGTGGCCCATAACATCCAGGAAGCAGAAGTCCTCACGAAAGCTGAAGTAAACAGTCCCTAGAACAACCTATGAGCACGAAGATCCTTCAACACATAGTGAATATAAAGCTGACAAGAGTCCATGGCTGGTGCAAAAGGTTACTTCACTCTGATGCTAAAAATGATTGGAGGAAGGCCTGGTGGTTTACTTCTGAAAACCCAGCCACGGGAGACTCTAGTGGCACAATTTTACTCTGACACACGGCGCAGCCATGATCGGATGTGACTTGATGGTAATGGCTGTAGTTCTTTTCCTTTATAGTTGTTTTGATCTCAATGCTTCACTTTTGTAGTTCTAGTTTAAGCAATCTTTGTCACTTGTGGGCTTATCGTTAAGCCCTAGTGGTATGGAGTTTCTCATCAACTCAAAGGCAGGTGATTTGCACCCAGGAGAAAGGTGGGCAGTCTCCTCCTGTGTGATTTTCAGCCTCTGAAAACCTACTGGAGAGTCAGCTATGACCTGGCTCTGACTTGATGGCACACAAGCATCACAACATTAACACCACCACTAAGATGCCAGTTCCTCACCAAAGACACTCATGTTTGACTAGAGGTCAAAATTAGCTTGCTGAACTGGGTTCAGATGTTAGGGTGAGAAAGATGTGGAACTCACCAGGGGACAGAAAACAGGAAGGAATCTCATATTAGGAACTAAACTGGAGATCTGGGTTGGACTTTCAGGCATGGGAACTATCAATGAGGTGGTCAAAACTTCTCATCACTAAAATCCAGGTTCACCACAATTCAGAAATGTGATACCTACTTAGCCACAGGGCTCTGTAGACTCCGGTCACTGGGGCTAAAAGACCCACCCTGATTCCTCCACCATTGAGGACACTGTCACTCAAGCAGATCCAGAAAGATACCAGGTTCCTCTAGTACCGTCCTGGCTGCCTTAGACCCACACAGGTATCCTTGTTGGCTAGAGAGGTCCCGTCTTGAAGCCCCTGGCTTGATAGTTCTGGGACAGAGCTGTGAGTATGTGTTTTCAATAAGTGCTCAAAGTGATTCTAAAGCACAGCCACGTTTGAGAACCAGAGAGTCTTTAGACAAACAAGTTTGCTTTGGGATCATTTATGAGTAGCATCAGGGGAATCCATGGGAGTCTCACTCAGTTCCTGGGAGACATGTAAAATATTTAGGGCTGAAGTGCGGTTCTGAATGGCTGTGTTCTCTGGGTTTCCTTTCACCCGAGGCTGGGCTAAGGTCATGAATTAAAAGCCCCCAGTGGTTTTCCCAAATGGACCATGGTTTGGGGTCTCCATCACAGAGGAATGGCTAATCAGGAGCATCAGACTCCTGGATGCCAAAACAACCCGCTGCTACTCTGTACTCTTGTTAAAGAATTGTGCTGACATCCTAAAAGTACACAGTTCAAATCCACCAGCTGCTCTGCAAGAGAAAGGTGGGCAATCTCTTCCTATGCTTCTCCTGCCTTTGAAAAGCCACTGTGTGTTGGTTGTCAGTTATTTCTGACTGATGGTACCCACCACCACCACCATCATAGTCTCATTAGCGCTCATCCAGCACAGTCCTCCTCCCGCTGACCCCATGCTGAGGCCCACCTGAACAGCCAGCACCAGGCGGATGAGGTCCACCACCACCTCCTCATTGGCCAGCTCGATGCTTATGAGTGCCAGCAAGCCGTAGAGGGCCTTGTAGTGCTTCTGCATGTTGCTTTCCTCCTTACAGCTCAGGTAGATGTGTCTGTAGAGTTGCTGGGAATGCTGCGGGCAGGGATGGGGACAAGGTGAGGCCACGTGGGTGGATGAGAATAGGAGGAGCAGGCAGAAAACGGAGGGAGGCCAGTGGGCTGCAGGCGTGTGGCGGCCTCCACCCTCAGGGGTGAGCACCCTGGAGGGAGCACATCAGCAACAAAGGCAGCTGCCCAAATGCAGTCTTAGTCCAGTCACAGAAGAGCATAGTCTCTGGCCCTGCACCGGCCCAGCAGGGGTGCTCCTCCTCAGCCTCCATGACAGATTCATCCCTTTAGGGGGCTGCTGGTCCCCCAACTAAGCACATGCAAAGGGAAAGTCAGCAGGGGCTGGCAGACAGGGTCCACAGGGCCAGGCCCTCCGGAGTGGGGGTCACCTTCACTCACCTTCTTCATGAAGACCGTGTCCTGTCGGGAGCATTTGTCCACCTTCAGCTTCAGGACAGAGATATCGCTGAGGGTGCTGGAAGGGGAAGCGAGGGGTCACCTCAGCTCTGCATGAGGCCAGCCCTCCCACGGTGTCACGGGGTTTGCCACTCAACACAGTTAAGTCTCTCCCAAAGCCCCTTTGCTGCTTTTCTTTTCTGTTAAGGGAGGTCTGGTGACCTAGTGGTAAGGAGCTGTGCTGCAGTCCTGAAGGCAGGCAGTTCAAATACACCAGTAGCTCTGAGAGAGAAGGATGGACAATCTCCTCTTGTGCGATTAAAACTGCCTCTGAAAACCCGCTGGAGGGTCAGCTATGAGTCAGTTTGGGCTCGGCAGTACACAGCAACAACAACCCTATTTCTTAGCCCAATTTCCATTTTCTCCCAAGTCCTCAAGTTCCTATCCCTTTCCCTTAAATCCTGATTATCCAATTTCTTATCTTAGTCTCCCAAGTCCTTAGCCCCTGTTGATAGTCTCACTTCTCTGTCTTCCCTCTTCCCCTGAAAATCCCCTACAATGCCTGCCTTCACCTCTCACCTCTCCAACACAGCACTATGGTGCACGGTTGTATGCGTCAACTTGCCAAGGTTATGTTCCCAGTTGTTTAGCCAAACACAAGTCCAATTCCTATCCATGATGTAACAAAATGTAAGTTATGATTACTGCTTACAAAGTAATCAGAGGGAATGCAATCAGTTAATCTGCTGAAAAGAGTTTCAACAAAGGTGTGGTCAGCCTCTATAAATAATATGATATACAATAAGTGTTAAAATAATAAGGCCATAAAATCATATTTTGGCAGAATTCTACCCTGTACTCTTCCTGTTGCCTGACTTTGGCCTTGCCAGCCTCCCCCAATCATGTGAGCCAATTCCTGAGTGTAAATTTTTCTCGCGTTACATCTGTGGCTCATCTAGCTAGCTCTCTCTCACTGGTACAGTTTCTCACAGGAATCCTGACAAAGATAACCATCCTTCTGTCCCAGGCATCAGGGTGCCCACTCCCTTTGCCTACTCAGGACCCCCCAGAGTCAGTCTCTGATCAGCTTCCTGGTGGGTCTCACTGAATTCACCTGGTGGTGAAGCTACTGGCAAAGAAGACAGACTCTGTGGGGAATCTTCTCTCCCCATGCCCACCAGCTCAGGAGGGATCCCAAGTCTACCTGATGGTAGAGAACTTGTGGCGGTTGCCATGGCGATCAATGAAACTGATGAGGATCTCCAGGACGAAGAGGCGGATTTCTGCATCCTCCATGAGGGCGGTGGACAGGAGGCGGTCAAGGAAGTTGCTGGGCAGGGCTGACATCATGTTGCTGCACTGGAAGCCCATGGACACCTGCCGGAAGCCAAGGGTGGGAGTGAGGCGTCAGGATGTGGAGGAAGTGCCAGCAGATGCGAGGTCTAAAGTGTCCATCCTCTAAAGATTTCTTTCAGTCCAGCTCCCCTTCACTTAAGCTCTGGAGGCCACAGGAAACCCTCTTGGACATCCCACCAGCCACTCAGCTAACCTGATTAGCTGGGCTCAGTGGACATGTGAGTGGTTGCCAGATCAGGCAAATGTACAGAGATTAAAGTTTATCAGTCGCTGCTGGGACAGCACTAAGGATGACAAGAAAAATGATGCCTTTGAGCTGTAGTCTGGAAAAGAGTACTGAACATACCATGGACTGCCAAGAGATCAAACGGGTCTGTCCTAGAGAGGATGGAACCGGGTTGCTCCTTGGAGGCTAGGATTTTGAATCACTGTCTCACTTACTTTGGGCACGTGGCCAGGAGGGACCAATCCTTGGAGAAGGATATCATGCTTGGAAGGGTAGAGGGATAATGCAGGAGAGGAGGACCCCAGATGAGATGGACTGACTCAGTGACTGGGGAAATGGAGTCAGGGGTGTCAGAGATGGTGAGATTGGTTCAGAATAAATAGGGCAAGGTCAGAGATGTTGTTCATAGGGTGGCTATGAGTAGTAGTTGACTCAATGGCACATAACAACAACAACTGGAGCAGGTGGGAGGAGAGAGGGGAACTCTTACTTAGGGGATCCTGTATAGTGATGATGGCTGTACAACAAGGGAAGTGTGAACAATGTCAGTGAATCGTACAGGCAGTAATTGTGGAAATGCCAAGTGTTTTGCTATATCATTTCAGTACAGTTCACCCTTATCCAAAAAAAAAAAAAAATAAGCAAAGTATGAGTGAGTGCTAGAGGAGTTGGGGAGCCTCTAAATTGAATTTTGGCAGAATTTCACTCCACAAGCATCATGCTTCAATAACAGCATGGATAATCACAAAGAGAGACAGTGTACGACCAACTGGGCTGAGTGAAGAATTAGACCCCACATACATGGTAAGAGCCGACGGCCACACATGCATGGTATCTGGTACCAAGGGCTTGCTGTTAAGAGGGACCTTCTGATGTGATTAGGTGTTATTGTCATGACAGGAGTCCAGAACAAAGGCTGCATAGTGGAGTGGACCTGGGTGGAGGGATTGTATAACAATGAAAGAAGTTTACCTTTTAAAGAGAAGAGCGAATTGGGGAACAGAAGGGGTGGGCAGGGAGAAAAGTGCAACAATGAATGAATGTAAATCATCAGTCTCTGTAAACTTTCATTAAAATTAATAATGATAAAAAATTTTTAAAAAAAGAGAAGGAAAGGAAAAAAGAGAAAGCCAGCTGGCGTGGGCGCATACATTATGTGCCGTGCTGCCAAAGCATTCACAATCAGCAAGACGTGCAATGCTGTCTGTGTGGCAAAACAACGCCTTTGATGATTCAGGTCCTTGAGGATGTCGCACATCAGTGATCACTGATGATAATCTTAGGGATACGTCTTGAGTTCCCCAAAGTGTCTCCTTACCAAAGGTCTAGGTACAAAGCTACTTAAAAAAAATAATATGGATACAAAATTGTGACGGTAAACTCAGCAGAGAAATGGCCTGTGTATGCAGATCAGGTGGGCAGTGTCAGTGTGAAGAGATTATAAAAATAAAGTGATAACTACATAAAATACAGTGTGTAGGAATGATTACATAAAGCACAATGTATATGAATGAAGCACAATGTTAAGGAAAGATTGTATAAAACTTAACCATCATGCATGAAATGCGATGTATGTGAATGGTTGTATGCAAACTAATAAAAATATGAGCAGGAAGAAAATAAGCATGAAACAGGGTGAGGAAGGCATGAGAGTTCATCTGTGCAGATGGGCAGGGTGAGCGCTGAGGTGTGAGATCTGGGGAGGACAGGGGAGCAGAGAACTCCAGCTTAGGCTGAAGATTTGAAGTCTGCACGGACAACAACCAGGAACTGAGTCCTACATTTTAACAAGGATACCATGTGGGGCAAAAGATTTAAAAAAAGTTGTTGTTACAATCCCAGAGGCACATGGTTTGAATCCACCAGAGGCTCTGCCGGGGAAGGAGGGGCAGTCTCCTGTACCAGTCAGATCTGATTTGACGGTACACGTACAAAAATAATAAAATTTAAAAAAAAAAAAAGTTGTTGTGATTAGGACAGGTGAGGAGAGATGGAGAAACTATGTCACCCAGTCACAGGAGGTCCAGAGTTTAGCTGAGCTGCCTGAGACTATGGGAGGGCTTTTTGCAAAGATCTTAGATGAACTCTGGTGGTGCAGTCTGTGGGGAGGTAAACTGCTAACCCAAAAGCAGTGTACTCTGGCTGTTCGAATCCAGAGGCGCTCTGATTTGGCAGCAATGAATAGATAAAAGAGAATTTTATGGAGTTAGAATCTAGGGCCCCACTCAAACTAGGGCTCAAAATCTCTAGGGAACTGATAGGATTTAACAAGTTAGCCTTGGGAATGGTGTCTGAGAACAGCCGCTCTAGACTCCAGCGATGGCTGCTGGGATCCTAAGGAAGAGGTGCTGAGAAGAGAAGGATGGATGGCAGCTGGGAGACTGAGCTGGGCACGAGGCGGAGGGGAAACAGAGAGGGGAAAGGCTTGGGGAAAATCTTACAGGGAACAATGACAGAACCCTCTAGGAAGCCAATCGATTTCCACTTAAGATAAGCAGCAGTATTTAAGGACACTTTGTGAAAAAGAGAACTAGGCCCCCACCTGCTCTGGGTGACCAGGCTGGCCAGCAGAGTGCACCCTTTCCCTGGACTATGCAGCCCTGTGTCAGGTCACTGTTGGTGGGTGGAAGACAGGCTGATTTTAGTCCCCTATTTGTTCCTTTGGGCACATTTTTGCACTGTGCAAACTATATGTGGCAGCTCTCTCTTGGTTGCTTGGAAGGAATGGTCTATGTATAGTGGAGAGCAGGAAGGGTACACAGTTTACCTGAAGGAGGGATTTCAGCAGCATAATCTGGGTCAGACGGTTCCTGTTTTCCCTGTAGAGCAGACACAAAAACACCATCACCAGGGTGACGATGAGGGCAGTGACTCCATGCCCAGATTACCTTCTCTATGAGGCTTATCTTGATAGATTACCCAGGAAATGTATCAGAGAATGAATGGCTCCCCAGGTAGTGGTGGTGGTGGTGGTGGTAGTGGTGGTGGTGGTGGTAGTGGTGATAGTGGTGGTGGTAGTAACAATTGTGGGTAGTGGTGATGGTGGTGTTGGTTGTGGTGACAATGGTGGCAGTGGTAACAATGATGGTGTGATGATGGTAGTGGCAATGGTTGTGTTGGTGATGATGGCGATAGCAGTAATAATGGTGGTGGTGGTGGTAGTGATGATTGTGGTGGTAACCATGGTAAGTGGTGCTGGTGGTGGTGGTGATGATAGTGGTGGTAAAAATTGTGGTGGTTGTGGTAATAATGTTGATGGCGGTGATGGTAACAATGGTGGTGGTAGTGATGGTGATGATGGTGGTGTTAACAGTGGTGTTGGTAATGATGGTGGTGGTGATAACAATGGTGGTGGTAGTGATGGTGATGATGGTGGTGTTAACAGTGGTGTTGGTAATGATGGTGGTGGTGATAACAATGGTGGTGGTAGTGATGCTGTGGTGATGGTGGTGGTGGTAACAACGGTGGTGGTAGTGATGCTGGTGGTAATGGTGATGCTGGTAACGATGTTGGTGGTAATGATGGTGGTGATAATAGTGGTGGTGGTAACAATGGTGATGGTGGTGACACCACTTGTGGTGGTGATGTTGTTGTTGATGTATTGATGGTGGTATTGGTGATTGTGGTAGGGGATGGTTTTTGGTGGGGCAACCTCATAATGGCTCTGTTTCCCCACCAAGGTAATTGAAAGATTGAGGGCACAGAAAGACAGAAGCGAGGGCAGAGCGAGGAGTGGTAAGGTGAGGAGTGGTAAGGTAGACGGGTGAAGGGGTCCCGGGGGAGAATGCGAGGCGGCAGCGGAAGGAGGGGTGTGGGTGGAGACTCACCCGGTCCTGCCCGTCTCCACAGGGTGGTGCAGGGACGGCAGCGGCACCTTGCTCATGATGAAGAGAATCACCTCGGACCGCTGGTACGTGGGCAACGTGCTGGCGAAGGAGCCTGCGGAGGGGAAGGCGGAGGCGGCCGGGTGAGGCCCACGGCTCCGAGCCGCAAACCACTGGCTGGAATGGTCTAGATTTGGGGATTCTGCTTCAGGAGGAAGGGAGAGGCACTGACTACTCTTTCAGCTCTGGGTCCTCCTCTCACTATTCCTGACGATGTGGTTGAGGGGCTTCACTCTTGCAGGTGGAGGGGTAGGGGTATGAGGGGTGGAAAGACACGGCCCTGACTCCAGGTTCCCGTCTGAGCACTTCTCCAGGCTGCTCTGCAGGGCGCAGGGCCTCATATCGCCAGGATTTTTTGCTCCCTTGCCCTTTTTGTCTGCCTCCTCATGCCACCTCCTTTCCAATCACCAGGTTGGCACAGGGGGGACTGGGGTGAAGGGCGGGTTTGCCTTCCTTTCCTGGCCTTTCATCTGAAGTCCTGGTGAGAGAGCTAGAGACTGTCCTCCACTGCCCTGGGCCCGGATCCAGCAGGCCAGCCCATCCCCCAGCCCGGAGGTCGCCCTCGCCCACCGATGGTCTTGATCACGGCCTCCTGGAACATGCGCTCCTCGTGCTCCTTGATGATCTTGGTGCCCAGGCTCATGGCGCCATCGTAGCTCCCCGTCAGCGCGTAGTCGATGCTGAGCCGCAGCTGTCTCAGCAGAGTGTTGAACATCTCCAGCACTGTGGGCCCTGAGCACAGTGGGGGGACCTGAAGCTGGGGCTGCACCCTCTGTCCTTCCCCGCCTTGGTGACCAGGCTGGCCACGGCCCCTTCTAGCCACACTTCCTCTGTCCCCACTGCTCTGGTGGACTCTGAGGCCACCTTGCTGTCCTGGGCCCTGGAGGGTGGCAGCGCCTTGTATGGGGATTCCCTTTGTTTGATCCCCTTCAGGGGACTCCGGCCTTCATCAGGGGCCCCTTACCAACAGAGCCGGTGGCGGCGATGACGGCGGCTTCGGACAGGACTTCCACGATGCCTGCCCGCACCGTGGCCGCGCTGCGGCTGTTGGCATCTAGATGGCTCAGGAGCTGCTGGATAACCAGGTGGGAGTGCTGCGGCTGTGGGAGGGAGATGGTGCTGTCCCCAGGTAGCAGCCCCCCACTGTCCCCTCTACCAGGACCCAGGGCCCGCACCGGGGAGTACCAGGGGGGGCCTCCCAACTCCTCCTCCTGGTGTCCATCCCTACATGGTCCAAGGGGGAAGCAGTCCAGGCCCAGTGAACACCTCTCTTTTTCATGCTTTTCCTGGGGTTGCCTAGTGGTTAAGGAGTTATGCTGACAACCCAAAGGCATATAGTTCAAATCCACTAGCTGCTCTGTGTGAGAAAGATGGGCACTCTCCTCCCAGGTGATTTACAGCCTCTGAAAAACCCTCTCATGGGTCAGCTATGAGTCGGTTCTGACTCAGTGGCAACAAATTGAGCTGTATTTCATTTCAGACAGGTCATAATCAACTTAAAATTATTTTTCCTTGTCATTTATTCCACCCCACTGGCCTCAGATCTTCCTACTAAGGGGTCACAAGGGGCTACAGGATTCAGCCTGGTGAACTTAGAGGATGACCCTGAGCAGTGCAAAGGGTTAATGTGCTTGGCTGCTGACTGAAAGGTTGGGGGTTTGAGTACACTCAGAAGTGTCCTGGAAGAAAGGCCTGGTGACCCACATCCAAAACAGTGGATGCCAAAAATCCCATGGAGCATGGTTCTACTCTGACACACATGGGATCGTCCTGACATGACAGTAACTAGGACTGGATGCTCCAAGGGTGGCCTATGGACTCACGCCCCTTCAAGGGCTGCTTGAGATCAGCTTACACCAAGATTCCTTAAAAACCGAGAGCAAGCATTTACAGTAAGCAATGCAACCTGGTGGTGGCAGCCAAACGTGGAGTCAGTGGGCTTGTAACTTGTATGTTTTCTTTATTCTGGGAATATTTTTTCTTAAATGAAGTTTTTATTTTATACTGGTTTGCTTACAAAGTTATATGCAAACCAATTGTTGCTGTTGATTGCCTTCAAGTTGAGCATGACTCATACCAACCTTATGAACAAAAGGCCTGAAGCCCCTCTACAACTATTGACATTTATCAAAATTCATAGAGTTTCTGGAGGCATGTTGTTTAAGAAGTGGATGCCACTCCTGCTTCCAAATGCAAACTAGTACAAAATAAAAATTTTATTTAAGGGGAAAAAAAGGTGGGCCAAGGAAATGGGAAATATCTGGTAGGAATGATTTTTTTATTGTATTTTGGGAAAGTATTGGTTGAGGTCATGATGGAAAATAAACAGCTGATTCACAGCTCATTTGAATGGCACTGGGTTAGGTGGGAGCAACTGAGGGTATGAGGAAGCCCAGGGGAGCTGCCAGTACCTGAATTGAGTACATGATGATCTTAAAGCAACGGATGGCAAACACCTTGGGTTCCCAGAGAGAATGGTTGTCCAGGTGGCTGTGAGGGAGCAAGTATGGGGAAATGATTATGAAACACAGCATGGTAACAGAGAGGAGGTGTGTGTGGGAAGAGGGGCCCTCATGTGGCTCCTGGTGAGTGAGTGAAGTGTGTGGTGTGGGATGAGGGAAGGGCCCTGAGGGCAGTCCCCACCCCTGAGTAGCAGGCTGGTCAAACAACAATGGACACAGAAAGGAGCCAGGCTCTTCAGCTTCAGATGCTGTCCCAGCAACCTCTCTCTCTAAAATGATGTTTGTCCGAGGATGGTAGCCTGTGCTTTCATAATGTAGGCCACTTGACACAGAGATGGCACTAACTTGGCCAGGTGACCAGGCAAACCAGCGTCGGGATCTCCCCCAGACCCCTCAGCCACAGCACCGCAGCTGTGATGCCCCCTCCTCTTCTGGAGCCAGTGAGGATACGCAGGGTTTGAAGCACTTAAACATGGACGAGGCAACAGGGAAGCACTCACATAAGAACGGGCCTGATGGCGTTTTTGATGTTGCCAAAGGCAGCCCGACCCAGAAGTTCCCGGAGACACCTCTCAGCCAGCTCTGCTGGGTTTTCCTTCTCTTTCTCTGGAGCTTGGAGGGGCGAGGGCGACCGACTGCGGGACCAAAAGAAGGATGGATGCAAGTCTGAGTGAGGCAGGGATTGGACACAGGTTACGCTAGTCACAGGAATAGTCAGGGCTGTTGGGAATGAAAGGGATGAGAGCTTGAAAGAGGAAACCCAGGGACAAATCCTCAGGGACAGGCAAGCTGCTTTTGGGGGAGGGACTCCTGGGTACCACAGGCCTCATGAGGGACAGAGCAGATGGGATCACGTACACCATCAGCTCAAAGAGGGATAAGATTAGAAGATGGGAGAAACACAAGGGCTAGGAAAGGCAAAAGGGGGAAGAGGGAGCAAGGAAAGCCACCGTAATTGGTTCAAGCCTAACTCTGTAGTACCAAGTGACAGGGTCCGCAGTTCCAAATGTGGACAGAAGGAGGCGCCCCAGGAGCTCTGGACCACAGTGAGAGCGAGGCAGTGAGCTGCTGTTCCAGAACTGGCCGCCAGAGGGCGCATTCACTTTTCCCTGTTTCCCTCCAGCCGCCCAGACCCCACTAAGTCTTTGGACAACTTTAAACTCAGCCAAGGTGGTGGGTAACATCAACTTTACTGCTATCCCGTTTCACTGAGGGGTTAGAACAGGGGGCAGGGATAGGAAAGAATCCACACCTGCGGACCTCCAAGGTTAACAACCATCTGCAGCTCCTGTTGTGGCTGGGGCTGCTGGCTGGTCAAACCCTCAGGAAGTGAGGGGGAGGGAAGGTCAGGAGGGAAAATCCTTAGTAACTAGCAGCTTTGAAAGGCATTTTAAAACCGCCTTGGCCTGTTGCTTTCAGAGACAAAGGTAAATCTGGGTTCACATGTCCTGCCCTCTGGGAGCCCAGTACAATCACTGTCCTCCTTTTGTTAACACAGGTGTCAAGGTGACAGGGGCTGGCAGAGGGCCACACCCACAGTTCCGACAGAGACAGCTGTATATTTATTTGCAAAACAAGCCGCAAATGCCTAGATTGCTGGCCTTGTGGCTAGGTCTTGCCAAGCTGTGTGGTTTCCAGGCAGCACGCAGGCCAGCACCCGGAGTCCCCTCTCCTGTCCAGCCAGCTGCCTGCCTGCTCACCTTTCGGCCTCCTCCACGTGCTGGAGGTTGAAGAGCAACGAGGGGACGATCTTGTCCATGTGCTGTGGGTCCCAGATGTTAGCCTGCAGCTCATCATTCACCGTCTTCCTCACCACTCCCTGCAGACCTTTGATGCCTGACATTCGGATTCTAGAAAAAAACAGGCAAAATGGGTCCACAAACTCCCTGAACCTGAGAAGTCCAGCTTCTGAGGGAAGGAGAGGAGCATGTTTTGGGGGTTAAGGATGTGGCATTGGTCAAATAGCATAGGGAGACCACCCCCTCCTTTTCCCATGATGGGACCTTCTAGCCCGCTGACTTGCACAGGAGCCAACGGGGCTAGTAAGCCATGCTGGCTTGCTCACCTCAGGTCTTCAAAACTGCTGTTGTCCTAGCACCCAGGGTCAGATTACCCAACATGCAAGGTACGCACTGGCCTACTTGTGCTTACTTACTAATCTATAGTGAATAATTTCATATTTGTTCACCACACCAAAGATTCAGCCTCTTTGTCTAATGGGCATCTGTCTCTCTCCAAACCCACAGCACCTGCCACAGAATCAAAGCTTCTTTTCCAACTTCTAACAGTATCCAGTAGGTGAGGTGGTGGTGTCTGGTATGTGCTGGAGAGTCAGAATTGACTCCAAGCTGACCCTCCAGCAGGTTTTCAGAGGCAGTCAATCACATGGAAGGAGAGTGTCCATTCTTCTGTGGAGCAGCTGGTGGATTCGAACCATATGCCTTTGGGATTAGAGTGGAGCTTCTTACCACTAGGCCACCAGAGCTCCCTAGTAGGCAAGGATTATCTACTCAATAACCAAGGTGCATCTGATTCAGGCCATAGTCTTTCTGATCACTTGCTATGCATCTGAGAGCTGGACAGTGAATAAGGATGCCAGAAGAAGAACTGACATCTTTGAGCTGTGGTGTTGGAGAAGAGCACTGAACATCCCATGGATGGCCAAGAGAACAATATATTGGAGAGGGTGCAGCTGGAGTGCTCTTTGGAAGCAAGGATGAGGCTTCACCTCACACACTTTAGGCATGTTATAGGAGGGCTATTCCTTGGAGAAGAACATGATGCTTGGAAGAATGGAGGGTCAGCCAAGGAGAGGAACACCCTCAACCAGGTGGATTGACAGGGTGGCTGCTGCAATGGGGTCTAGTGTGTCAGGAAGTGTGACGATGGCACAGGAGAGAACAGGGTTCACATCCATTGCTCATAGCGTTGCTATGGGTCCTACTTGACTCAATGGCACCTAACATCATCAGTGTCATGATCGGTAAAGGGTCAGTAAAAATGAAGAAAACCATCAATGACATGAATTGTCACAATAGGCACAACAATGGTGTCAAACACACCAACAATGAGGAGCATGGTGCAGGAACGGGCCGTGTTTTGTATGTTACACACAAGGATGCCGAGTCAAAGCTGATTGGACAGCGATTGACAGTAACATCACTGTCACTCAGTGATGATGCAACTAATGACAGAAGCCAGTGTGCCTGCCACGGCTCTGGGCTTGCTCTCTGCCTAAGGTGGAGAATGAGCAACCAGTGGGGACGGCAGGTAAGACGAGGCGGAATGAAGATGGGTGCCAGCGACTCCTCTCCCGCCCAGGCCTTCCTCCTCCACAGAGGGGGACGCCAGGCGTGGACACACATGGCGCTGCCCCGCTGCCAGGGATCTTCAGAAACCTTTGCAGGGATGCTCAGAATTCAGTGCTGGTTATGCCTGTCTTCCTGCCTCCTCCTCCTGTTACAGATTGTGAATATGACTGAGTGTATGAGAGACTGAACGGATGTGCTTGTGTGTGAGGATGTGTGGAGGTGTGCATGTGAGTGTGTGCACACATGAGGGTGTGTCTGTGTGTGCGCATGTGCGTATGTGTGTCTGTGTGAGGGTTGTTTCTCCCATTCCCCCTCCTGAAAGTCCAGCCCTGACTGTCATCACCTGTGACAGCCTCATCCGGGTACAGTCTCACATTCTGTTTCTGTAACATCTGCTTCTGGATGTGCCCCACTCGGTCCCCCACCCTGGCTCCCTGCTTCATCTCTTCACAACCATTTTAGATTGAGGTGCCCTCTCAGGACGTCAGCACAGAGGAGACCATACGGGTGTCCCTCCTCCTCTGCTGGCCTTGTCGGAGCATTACTGGAGACTGCTCAAGAGAGGACTGCAGGGATGCCGGGAGACTGCGGTCCAGCAGTCCTGGGACCTCCCAGCAGATACTATACTGACTTGGAAGCACTGAGAACAGGCAGCCTTGGAGATGTGAGAATCACCTGGCTCCACTCACTTCCGGTCCCTCTGGTCCAGAGCATCAGCTGTGGAGAACAGTGTTGTTTAAGGAGACACACAGGTTCCCTTTCACAGGAATTGGCCCGGGAGCCTTCTGAGGGGATGATGTGATGAAGGCAGCAGCCGTCACCTGGATTCTGGGACAGTCAGCAGAGAACGTGTCCACAGCTGGCATGCTGACCTCTACCGACTGCAGTCCACCAGCCTCCTGCTTCTCTACCACTGCCTGCAGCTTTGATTGGACAGCTCAGGCCTGTCCCCTTCCTCTCCTTCCCCATTTCTTCCCCCTTCAAACATACTCCCTAGTCTCCCATGGCCTCCTCAGCTTGATAACTCACTCTTCACAGGCAGGGACCAATTATTTTGCACACTGCATATAAGTACTGATTCACAAATCTGACTCTGCCTCCTTTACATGCCTGTGTCAGTATCATTTCAATCAATTTCTTCATGATTTTACTTGGGGGATTCTATTTCTATGTCAATGAGTGCATTCCCATGAGCTAATTGTTTTGTTGTTTGTTTGTTTGGTTTTCATCAGTTTGAATGTGTGTATCTGAAAGTGTATTCTGTGATTCAAGATATTTATTTGGAAACAGTCATTCACTCACTGAATGTTTGCTGAGTGCCTGCTTTCCCTAAGCACTGCTGGAGCACTTGGGATGGAGCAAAGCAATGCCCTCAAGGGAAGATTCCTGCCCTCACCGAGCTTACAGTTTCAGTTTAGTGGAGAGAGGCCGTGAGTACGAAGCACGGTTCTGAGGTTACACAACACATGACTCTGAAATTATGTGTCTTGCTTGCAGAGGATGAGTGCCCCAGGTGAGGAAGGAGGGGAACCAACGTAAGGGGTTGTTCAAAGTGACGCTTCATTGACAAGGCAACCGGAAGTAGGAGAGGGAGTGAACAATGCAGCCCCATGGAAGGACAAATTCCACGCCCAGGACAAACCCGATCACGCCAAGCCCAGTGCTGGAATGTTCCTGGCGAGGAGACAAGGTGAGTGACACAGGGAGATTCGCCGATGTAAGGACTTGGGTGTCTGTCATTGACCTGGGTGAGCATTTTATGAGTAATGGTGAGTGAGTGTGTATCTGGGGTGAATAAATGCATGCATATTTGAATAATCGCGTCCAGGGAGTCCTGAGGCCTTGGAGGTAAAGGGTTTCACTGCCAGCCCCAAAAGCAAGTGGCTTGTATCCATCAATGAATGGCTCTCCAGGAGAAAGAAGGGCAATCTCTCATGCAATTTATGGCCTCTGAAAACTCACTGGAGGGTCAGCTATGAGTCAGTTTGGACTCAGTGGTAACGAGTGAGTCAATGTCCTGTCACTAGCTCTCAAACTGGGCTCACAGGACCGTTATTTTAGGTCCAGCTTGCTTTCTGGTTTCAGTGTGCACCTGCCGGTCCACGTTGCTGCTGGGCGCGCCTCATCCGCCCCTGCGCCCCCAGCTCACAGAAGCTTCTCTGGCAACAGCACAGAAGCAAACAGCGCTGAGCTCAGACAAGCGCGTGAGAAAACCCGGTAAGGCCTTGGTGGCTTCGGCTCTGTGCTGAGCAGCCCTCCCTCACCTGCCCTACTCACTTGGTCTTGATTTCCATGTCATCGTGGCTGGAGTGGCACATTTCACTGAACCGGGACACAAAGAAGTCATAGCTCCGATGGTAAGATGGGGTGTCCTCCTCGATGTTGGCAAACTTAACAAACTGTCAGGGAGAAGACAGAAAAACAGCTCTCTCTTTCCCGGCCTTCAGGCTTTGTGACGTGACGTCCTGTGACCCCGGCCATCCCGGTGCACTGACACCCACACATGGAGGGGTGGGTGAGCACAGCTCCCCTTCTGCAGTCCAAGTCCCAACTCCTGCTCACCTTTCCTGTCTACACAACAAGTGTGCGAGGCTGTGCTGGGTTGAGTAGTGTCGCCCAAAGTTTATGATTTTATTTGTAAATAGGGTCTATTAGGTAGTTTAGTGAGTAAGGAATTGCACTGCCAGTCCAAAGACAGGCAGTTCAAATCCACCAGCTGCTCTGCTGGAGAAGAGGGGCAATCTCCTATGTGATTTACAGCCTCTAAAATCCTGCTGGTATTGAATCGATTGAGAAGTTACACATTTGCACGATGGAATACTATGCAGCACGCAGGAGCAATGATTTTGAAAATCACTTTCCAACTTGGGAGGGACTGGAGAGCATTACGCTGAGTGAATCGACTCAGTCTCATAAGGACAAATACTGTATAAAATAATTATTGTAGAAATAGAAAGGTAACAAGTAAAACGTGTATGAAGATCTAAGGGGGAGGAGGGTTAGGAGCAGAGGGGTGAGCATGGGCAGGGGGTTAATCATAGGGTCACACAACGTGATGGGTGGAGGAGGGGTGGGTAAAGGAAATGGGCAAGATCTGGTGTGAAAAAAGTGTATACGCACTTTGTAAGTAAACCAGTATAAAATAAAAATTTTATTTATAAAACAAAACAACAAAACTGCTGGAGGGCCAGCAATGAGTCAGTTCTGACTATAGGAACACAACAACAACAGTGAAAACAAATGTCGCTCTCTGGTGGTGCAGTCCATGGGGCGCTGGGCTGCTAATCCAAAGGCTGCCCCACCCCTCTGGTGGTGGGAATCCTCCAGCAGCCTTGAGGGAGAAAGACGGGCAATCTCCTCCCCTGTGACTGAGAGGCTCAGAGCCCGTTGGATGGTGAGTTAACTCGGTACGTCAATGGCACCGAGTGTGAGTTTGGTGAAAATGAGTTCAACCTGCATGAGAGTGGACCCTAAGCTTGATGACCTCTGCCCTTATGAGAAAGTCTTGGGGGAGGCAGGCAGGAAGGAGGACTCAAGGCAGAAAGGACACCAAGCTTTTATGAAAGGTGATGGAAATGTCTGGAACAGATACTGGTGAGGGTTGAACATGGAGAACTTCATGCATGTCACTGAACTGTACATGTGAGGACTGCCGAAATGGCGCATGCTTTATTACAGATCTCTCATCTCCTCCTGTTCAATTTACTGCCTCTGAAAACCCACTAGAGAGTCAGCTATGGGTTGATTCCAACTTGACGGTACCTAACAACAACACTGTTTACCACAATGAAAAAAAGAAAAAAGGCCAGATGAAGATGCAGGACACACACACACACACACACAGGGCAGGAGGCCATGTGAAGATGCGGCAGAGGTGATGATGGTGGGGGTGATGCAGCTACCAGCTAAGGAATGTCAAGGATGGCTGGCGGGCAGCTTCCAAGGGGCCTGTCCTCATCCACACCTTGATTTCAGGCTCCAGCTTCAAGGCAGTGAGAGGGTAAACTTCTGTTTTAAGTCACCTTGTTTGCGGTACTTTGTTAGGAGGCAGATCCAAGAGATGAGGACAATGGTCTTTCCTGTTCTTCCCTGATGAGGTGACAGAGGAGGAGGATGGGGGGAGATGGAGGGGCTCCCGGAAAGGGGAAAGCCAGAGTGGCCCCCAACACACATAGACAGAAAGGCTCTCTCCCATTGCCACCGAGTCAGGACCAACACATTGCTGACCCTTCAAGCAGGTCTTCACACAGGAGGCGACTGCACATCTGTCTCCCATGGGGCAGCTGGTGGATCTGAACTGCCCGCTTTAGCTATGGCAGAACAGATCCTGACTCTCTAGGCCACCAGAGCTCTCTACGAACAGGCAGGGAGGGAATACTGAAACTGAGAGAAATGAACCCTGGGAAACAGGAGCACGCTTGAGATTTGACTTTAAAACCCTAATTGCTATTTTTATTGTCAAAAATTTGAGCAGATATTTAAGGTTTGACATTTTAGTGCAGTAAATATTGCTCAACATGCTCAGCTGCTGGCTTCCCTCACGCTGCTGCACATTTGCAATTCTAAACAGACAATTTCAACAGCATCCTGCAGGGAGCTGGAATCATGGCCTAAATTACTGAAAATTAAATATACTTCTTATAGACTCCTTTGTTTAATGAGATAAATTTAGTGCTCCCAACAATCCCAAAAAAGATTAGATTCATAATAACTCAGCCTTGTATTATCATTTATTTACTTTTTACAGAAAGGTTAGTTCAAAAGAGAGACACTGTTATTCCTAAAGTTACCCAGCTAATGCACTCTCCTAATGTTCTATATTAATTGTCAATCTGCCTTCCTGGTTAACCATTTAAAGGCTGTTGATACATATTAGACCAAAAATTTGCAGCTTACACAAACTGTTGTTATGTGCCAACGAGTCGACAAACTACACAAAAATAAATTATTGTAGCAATAAGGTGTATACAATTATGCCTTCCCCCTAGACTAACAGAGCCTCAATATACAAAGCATACAAAATTTCCCCTTTCAAGTTACATTGTAAATGCGTACATACCTTTGTTAGTAAATATTCCGCATGTAACAAGGCATCAACACTCATTGCATGCATTATTGAGGATTGTTGGAGAGATGACAATCCGTGTGATCACACAGTCATTGATTATGTGTGGGTTCAGATGTTCCAGAAATAATGCTAAAGTGGGTCTCTGGCCACATGGCCTTGCAAAGCCCTCAAGGCTGGAACGCAGACTTGGGCTGATGCCCAGGCTATGGCCACATTTGGATGCTGTGCTCTGTCACAGCACCAGCAGGATGTCCCTGACTGTATGCTCCTGGCAGAAGGCTGGCCTGGTCAGGATGCCCGGCGGCACACAGACCAAATAGACACCTCCCACTGGTGGTATGACCTTCCAGTCAGACATCTAACTTCTCTTTAAGTTTTTGTTTTTCCATCTGGAAAATAAGCAGTCTACGTGGTAAGAAGCTGTGCTGTGATCTCAAAGGTACTCGGTTCAAATCCACTAGCTGCTCCATGAGTGAAGGATGGGCAATCTCCTCCCATGAAATTGACTGTCGTTGAAAACTTGCTGGAGGGTTGCTATAGGCTGGTTCTGATTCAATACCTCACAACAATAATTCCTCTGTAAGGAAGCGCTGGTGGCATAGTGGGAAGAAGTTGCAAACCAAAGGTATATGGTTCAAATCCATCAACAGCGCTACAGGAGAAGAGAAAGATGGGCAATCTCCTACTGTGCAATTTACCGCCTCTGAAAACCCGCAGAAGGGTCGGCTATGGGTCAGTTCCTATTTGACAGGACACAACAACAACAACAACAGGAATCATCTCTAATGTTCTTTATCTTACTAGTCCAAAGGGAGCTGCACTACTAACTCAGAGGCCACCCCTCTCTGGTGGTTCAAATCCAGCCGCGTTTCTGTTTGTTTGTTTTCTCCTCCAGCAGGAGAAAGATGGCCAGTCTCTTCCTGTGTGATTAAGATCCTTAGAAACCCAGTGGAGGATCATTTCGGAGTCAGTTCTGACTTGAAGGCAATGAGAGTTTTTTGGAATTTTACTGGAAAATTAGATGAAGTAAATTAAGGTAAGGCTATGTGTATACATGAAAAAGTGTACACATTTCCAAAGACTTCAATCAAGACTGGGGCGGGGAGGATGTGTGTGTGTGAGAGAGAGAGAGAGAGACACCACAAGTACTATGGGCATGTTATTGTGGGGCGGGTTGGGGGGTCAGTCCCTGGTGAAGGTCACCATATTGGTGAAGTAAAGGATCAATGGCAGAGAGGAAGACACTCAATGAAATGATCTAAAACGTGGCTACAGCAGCAGGGCAAGCACAGCAGCCCCTGTCAGGTTAGTGCAGGACCAGGGAATGCTTGATTCTGTTGTACACAGAGTTCTGATGAGTGGAATGGATTCAACAGCATCAAACAGCAGCAACAAGTCTGTCGTTCTCCTTCTAAGAGGTGTATACAGGATGGTTGGCGAAGGGTACTGACTATCCCATGAACTATTAAAAGAACTAGCAAACTGGTCTTAAAGGATGTGCTCCTCAGAGGTAAGGATGGTTAGAAAGAGGCAAGGATGGTGAGACTTCCTCTCATGTACTTTGGGCCTCTTGTCAGAAGGGGCTAGTCCTTGGAAAATAACATCATGTTGGGGAACAGAGAGGGTCAGCAAAAGAGAGAAAGTCCCTCAACAGAGTGACTGTTACAATGAGCTGGAGCAAGTCAGAGGGCATGAGGTTGGGACAGGATAAAGCGAGGTTCAGATCTGTAGTTTGCAGTGTTGCTATGAGCCAAAGGTGATTCCATGGCACCCAAAAACAATGAAAGTATAATAATGGTTATAAGATGGGGACTCTGAAGCCACATTTCTTTCCCCCCTTTATAGAAATTTTATTGTGATTTTAATGAAATTTTACAGAAAACTTGGATTTCCATTTACTCACTTTTGCATAATTTCCTCCCTACCCCGGAGAGTTGGACAATTAATAGGGATGATAGAGAATTAATGTCTTTAAGCTGTGGTGCTGGAGAAGAGAGTTGAATATACCATGGACTGCTAGGAGAACAAACAGGTTTATCCTGGGGAAGGTGAAGCCGGAATGCTCCTTGGAGTCAAGGATTCTGAAGCTTCTTCTGACAAACTTTGGGCATGTTGCAAGGAGGGACTGGTCCTTGGAGAGGGACATCATGTTTGGGAGAGTGGAGGGACTGTGCAGGAGGGGAAGACCCTTGATGAGATGGATCGATTCTGTGAGTGGAGTGGTGGGAATGAGTGTGTTTGAGACGATGAGGCTGGCACAGGATAGAATGGTGTTTAGGGCTCTTGTACATAGGGTCACTATGAGTCGCAAGCGACTCGATGGCACATAATAACAATAACAACAAAACAACAACAACAACAACCTCTCCAGTTTGCTTTTTTCTTTTAAAAATTCTCATTGTTGCACAATTTCCTCCCTAAATCCACTTTACTACACACCTCTTATTCTTGACTGCTGTCATGCAAATAATGCCTAAACATATATTCCTTTTAAATAGTCTTTTCCCTCATCTGTTCCAATGTTCATTATTTATCCCCTCTATTTTTAGTTCTCCTCAACCCCCATGTTAGTCCTGTTTTATAACAGTGTCATTTTGCAGTATTTATCCTTTTGTGATTGAGATAGTACATCTAGCATAATGTCCCCCAGGGTCACCCATTTTCTATAATATTTTATGAGTTTCTTGTTTTTCAGCGCCGCATAGTATTCCATTGTGAGAATATACCACAGCTTCTCTGTCTATTCGTTTGTTGATGGGCACTTAGGTTGTTTCCAACTCTTTGCTATGGTGAACAATGTGGCAATAAACATAGGTATGCATATATCTGTTTGGGCGGCAGTTATGGTTTCTTTAGGGTATATTCCCAGTAGTGGAATTGCTGGGTCAAATGGTATTTCCATTTCCAACTTTTTGAGAAAGCATCATAGAGGTTGCACTATTTTACACTCCCACCAACAGTGACTAAGTGTTCCATTTTCTCCACAGCCTCGCCAGCACTTGTTGTTTGCTGCTCTGTTGAACTTTGTGATTGTTTACTGGGATTAGATGGTATCTCATAGTTGTTCACATTGCTTATTTGAATCATAACACTACCATTTACTAGTAGAATGATCTGGGGCAACTGACTGCAGCTCCCTGCACCTCTGTTCTCCGATCTGTAGAAGGGAAGCAATAAGGGTACCTACTTTATAGGTTTGGTATGTTCAGAACTCAGCCAGTCATGCCCAACACAGTTCGCAGGGGGCAACTAATCCTGCTTCCCCTTTATTTCCCTGACATCCACAGCATTTGGGCTTCCTGCCAACATCATGAAATTTCACTGGGCCCATTTGGTCACCAGTTTTTAAATTCATGATACGGCGAGGACTTCCCTCTACCACTGCTAAGTCACACCTTTGCTTAAAAATCCTGGATTTCTAATGCTGAATATTATCAAAGGACAAAGTTTTTCATTCGTTCTTTTTTTTTCTTTTCTTTTTTTTTTTTTTAGATAAAGCAAGGATGGGAAGGTCTCCATAGCAACAAACTATGATTCTGAGCATGTGACACTTCAAAGGCCATGGGTGCTGTGCATGTCACCCTTTCAAGATCATTCAAGATCAAAGTTATGGCTCTGCGCACTTGACCAAGGGTGCCCAGCTGCTGGGAGCAGCTTACCCATCCGTCAGCACAGGCAGGAAAGAGCCACAACCGGCTAGCAACCCTGGGTTACCAAGGGCCTGGGTCAATAAAGACATAGCAGCTCCAAATATTGACTCTGCTCAAACAGCTCTCCCCTGGACCAGAAAACAGAAGCTGAGCTGTCTGCCCTCACTTTAGCCCTGGCTGAGTCTCTGCAAGCACAAGCCAGCTTTTTCCTCTTCTAGTGATCAGCATTCTAGCCAAACAACTTTCTGCCACCACCAACAGAGCTACAGTTAAAGGGGCTGGGCATCACCGTGACATCCTTCACCCTCAGCAGATCGCCCCATCTCAGCTCTCAACCTGGCCCTTTACCTGTGTTGATCCACTTGTTGAGAAGTGGTGCTGCCTTGCTGTCCTAAGAGGAATTCTTGCTGGGAAGGTGACCTTGAAAGCCTCTCTCTCTCACACACACACACACACCCTGCCACTGCATCCCGATGTTTTTTTTTTTTTTTTGCAATGACTCCTTGGAGTTCCACTGCTGTCAGAGGGACGGCCTTAAGTAGTTTGATCATGTCATGCATGTATCCTGACTGCTGGCCAAGGCACAGTCACTCCCTAGCCTGAGGACATGCTCTCCTGCCCCACAATATGCCTGACATCCATCCAGCAAGATCCTTTGCAAAACAAGAGGTGGTTTTAATGACTCCTGGGACAGCCTTGCCTTCACTGCTCCTGAGAGGCCACCTCTCTGGTCCCTGCAGCCCCACGTGTAGCCCCCGAGGCTATACTCAGGAAACACTGGCACTGCAGGTACCTGCTGCCTCTGCTCCGTGGCCCCTGTCATTTTCAGGGCTGACCCCAGGGCTCGCTATGTCACTGGCCTAACCCAACCTGACTTCATAGAGCCCACTGGTCGCCAGCAGTGCTGGGTTCTGAAGCAGGGTTGGAGACTGGAGCATGTCTATTTATCATGGATTCAATATCTTCAATCCAGAAATCAGCTCATCAACCTATGGTCAACTGATTTTTGACAAGGAGATGAAATATGTTAAATGGGGAAACGACAGTCTTTCTAACAAATGGTATTGGCAGTATTGGAAAACTATCTGTAGAAAACTCAAGCAAGATCCATACCTCATTCCATACACAAAAACCAACTCAAAGAGGATCAAAGACCTAGGACTAAAACCAAGGACTATAAACTTCATTAGAGAAAAGCTTAGAAGAACTCTAGAAGCCCTAATCCACAACATAACCAGTCTTCCAAGCATCCTGAAAAACCTACAGCCAGGAGAAGATAAAATAGATGAGTGGGACCTTCAAAGAATAAAATCTCTATGCACATCCAAAAACTTTTCCAACAGGGTAAGAAGGAAAGCCACAGACTAGGAAAAAATATTTGGCAATGTAATGTCTGTTAAGGGACTTATATCTAGAATTTATAGAATACTTGAGCACCACAAGATAAAGCTAAACAACCCAGTTGCAAAATGAGCACAGGATATGAACAAACACTTCACCAAAAAAAGACATTCAGATGGCTGACAAGCACATGAAGAAATGTTCAAAATCCCTAGCTCTAAGAGAGATGCAAATCCCCAGTAAGAATAGCAAAATTCAACAGAGCAGCAAACACCAAATGCTGGTAAGGTTGTGGAGAAACTGGAATACTTATTCACTGTTGGTGGGAGTGTAAAATGTTGCTACCTCTATGGAAAGCAGTATGGTGCTTTCTCAAAAAGCTGCAAATAGAAATACCATTGACCCAGCAATTCCACTACTGGGAATATACCCTAAAGAAACCATAATCACCACCCAAGCAGATATAAGCACACCCATGTTTATTGAGGCTTTGTTCACAATAGCGAAGAGTTGGAAACAACCCAAGTGCCCATCAACAAATGATAGAGAAGCTCTGGTATATTCACACAATGGAATATTACACTGCATTGAAAAACAAGGAACTCATGAAATATTATACAAAATGGG
>NW_006399759.1:9267036-9269270 GCF_000299155.1 Elephantulus edwardii
ATGATCCAGGAAGTATTAAAAGAAGATGGAAAGGATATACTGAGTCACTGTATTGAAGGGAATTAGAAGACACAGAATATGTTATATTTAAAAAATCATTAATTAAAAAAAGTCCCTCTTCTAAAACACATGTAGGCAATGTTGCAATGGAGAGCTCTAGTAGTAACTTTGGTTGTCAACCCAAGGGCAAAGAGTTCAAATCCACCCGCTGCTCTGTAAGAAAAAGATGGGTAATTTTCTCCTGTGCAATTTACTGCCTCTGAAAACCCTGTGGGGGGTCAGCTGTGAATTGGTTTTGACTCGATAGCACACAACAGCAACAATGAAGTAACATGGAAGTTATGTAAAGATCCCTCATGATTGAACAAGTTAAGCAGTGGTAAAAGAACCAAGGGTGGAATGCAACATCCTTCATTCCATCCCAGTCGTGTGCCCACGTGAAGGGAGTTTTACTGGGGGGTATCATCTGTTATACCTTTCATCTCACAACAGATCAAAGCAAGCAGAGAAGGGTGGACCTCAGTGCCATCAAGACAGAAAAGCTGAAAGCAAGACCTTCTGCTGAATTGAAACAGAGAAAATGGTTCCCTGGAGCTGGGGCTCTAAGTTTGGACTTCTAACTTCCTAAACTGGAAAAGAATGGATTTCTGTTTGCTAAGAAATCAATGATTCTCATCACTGGGCCAATAAGCAGCATCATTATGGATGGTGAAGAGATTGTTAACAGTTTGTTTGCTTGGTTCCACAATCAACACTCTTGGTACCAGCAGCCAATTGCATTGGGAAAGTCAGCTGTTAGGGACCTCTCCAGAGTACTGAGGAGCAATGACATCAGGCTGGAGACTAAGGTGCACCTGATCCAGGCCATAGTCTTCACAATTGCTTGCTACATGCCAGAGAGCTTGACAGTGACTAGGGATGACAGAAGAAGAATTGATGCCTTTGAGCTGTGGTGTTGGAGAAGAGTATTGAATATACCATAGACTTCTAGGAGAACAAACAGGTTTGTCCTGGAGAGGGTGAAACTGGGCTGGTCTTTGGAGGCAAGGATTCTGAAGCTTCTTCATCAGACATACTTTGGGCTTGTTGCAAGGAGGGACCAGTCCTTGGAGAGGGACATCATGCTTGGGAGGATGCAGGGAAAGCACAAAAGAGGAAGACCCTTGATGAGATGGATCGATTCAGGGATTGGGGTAATGGGAGTAGGTGTGTCGGAGACAGTGAAGTTGGTACAGGACAGAGCAGGGTTTAGGGCTCTTATACAAATGGTAGCTGTGAGTTGCAGGAGACTCAATGACACATAACAACAACAAGAAGAACAAAGGCATCCTACTTGAATTTCAAAACCATCTCAGGAACAGTTTGGAGGCCTTTAACACCAATGAGCAAAGACCAGATGAGTTGTGGAAGGATATCAAGAATATCAAAAGAATGCAAAAGGTCATTACAAAGACAGGAGGAATAAAAGATTATGATAGATGTCAGAAGAGACTCTGAATATTGCACCAGAGTGCTGAGAAGCCAAAGCAAAGGGAAGACATCAAGATATTAAGGAACTGAACAGAAGGTTTCAAAGGGCAGCACAGGAAGACAAAGTATTATAATGAAACGTGCAAAGAGCTGGAGTCAGAAAATAAAGCGGCCGAACTCACTCGACATTTTTTAAGCTGAAGGAACTGAAGAACAAATTCAAGCTTCAAGTTGCAATACTTAAGGATGCTTTGTGCAGAATATTAAATGATTCAGGAAGCATTACAAGAAGATGGAAAGAGTATGGAGGATCACTGTACCAAAAGGAATTGGCGGACACAGAAGAATTTCATGAAACAATGTTATGATCAAGAGCCTATGGTGATGAAGGAAGACGTTCAAGCTGCTCTGAAAGAATTGGCAAAAAAACAAGGTCCTAGGAATTGATGGCATACCGACTGACATATTTCAACAAAAAGACTCTGCCCTGGATGTGCTCACCAAGTTGTGCCAAAAATCTTGAGGACAACCACCTGGCCAATTGACTGGAAGAGATCTATATTTGTTCCCATTCCAAAGATAGATGATCTGACAGAGTGTGGGCAGCATCAGGATGGATGGTGAAGAGATTGAGATTGTACACAGCTTTAGTTTGCTTGGCTCCATAGTCAACAGTCTTGGCACCAGGAGCCAGGAAATTAAAAGGCGCATTGCCATGGGAAAGTCTGCTGTTAGGGACCTCTCCAAAGTACTGAAGAGCAATG
>NW_006399759.1:9269591-9272044 GCF_000299155.1 Elephantulus edwardii
AGCGCAGGAGAGGAAGGCCCTCTATGAGGTGGATTGATTCAGTGACTGGGATAATTGGGATGGAAGTGTCAGAGACAGTGCGATTGGCACAGGGCAGAGGAGTTTAGGGCTGTTGTACATAGGGTCGCTATGAGTCGCAAGTGACTCGACGGCACATGACAACAACAAAGCAAGATTCTGCTGAAGATTGTAAAAAAACAACTGGAACAGCATATCAACAGAGAACTGCCAGAAATGAATGCTGGGTTTAGAAGAGGCCATGGTACTAGGGATATTGTAGCTAATGTTAGATGGATATTGGGTGAAAGCAGAGAGTACCAAAAGAATGTCTGTGTTTCAATGACTATACAAAGGTGTTTTACTGTGTGGACCACAACAAATTGCGGCTAACTCTGAGAAGAATGGGAATCTCAGAACACTTGATAGTGCTAATGAAAAACCTATACTTGGACCAGGAAGCAGTCATCAGAACAGAGCAAGGGAATACTGCATGGTTCAAAATTGAGAAGGATGTTCGAGAGGGGTGTGTCCTACCTCCATACCTGTTCTATCTGTATGCAGAACAGATTATCCGGGAGGCTGGGCTCTATGAGGAGGAATGTGGCATCAGGATTAGAGGAAGACTCATCATCAAACTGCATTAACCAGATGACACAACCCTACTTGCTGAAACTGAAGAGGACCTGAAGTGCTTTCTGCAGAAGGCAAGGACTGCAGCCTTCAATATGGACTGAAGCCCAACATCCAGAAAGCAGAGATTCTCACCACTAGGCTGATTGGCAGCATTATGATAGATGGTTAAAGACTGAGATTATTAACAGCTTTAGTTTGATTAGCTCCACTATTAACACTCTTGGTACCAGCAGCCAGGAAATGAAAAGACAAATTACACTGGGAAAGTCTGCTGTCAGAGTCCTCTCCACAGTACTGAAGAGCAACGGTGCCAGTCTGGAGACTAAGGTACACCCGATCCAGGCCATAGTCTTTGCAATTACATGCTATGAGTCAGAGAGTTGGACAGTGACTAGGGATGATAGAAAGAGAATTGATGCCTTTGAGCTGTGGTGCTGGAGAAGAGTGTTGAATATACCATGGACTGCCAGGAGAACAAACAGGTTTGACCTAGAGAGGGTTAAACCAGGATGCTCCTTGGAGGCAAGTATTCTGAAGCTCCATCTGACTTACTTTGGACATGTTGCAAGTAGGGACCAGTCCTTGGAGAAGGATGTCATGCTTGGGAGAGTGAAGGGACAAAGAAAGAGAGGAAGACCCTCAATGAGATGGATTGACTCAGTGACTGGGGTAATGGGGGGTAGGTGTGTCAGAGCCAATAAGATTGACATAGGATAGAGCAGGGTTCAGGGCTGTTTGTACATAGGGTCACTGTGAGTTGCAGGCAACTCGCCGGCACATAACAACACAAAGACATCTGCTTGTGGTATCTGTTGTAGCAGCTCTAGATAACTAAGACACTCATCTACAGATGACAGTTAAGACCACACGGGGTGATGAAGTTGTTCAGGGGGGTCAGGTAGAGGAGAACCACAGGCAGTTAAGGGGCACATGGAGGAAGAGCACTATCAAAGGCCATTCTATTTGTTTCCTGTTGCTGCGGAATCAATTACTGCCGAGTGAGTGTTACTGCTGAGTGGATGGCTCCACACAATCCACAAGCATTGCCTTCCAGTCCTGGAGGCCACCGGCATGAAGTGGACCCATGGCCCTGTGTGTTATGTCTTTGTCCACCACCTCCGAGGACCTGCCACTGTCCTTTGGTTCCTGGCCTGCTCTGCATCTTCACAGCCAGCAGGGCAGCATCGTCCAATCTCTTCCTCTCTGCCCCTTCCCTTCCACCACCGCGTTGCCGCTGTGTGACTGGCTCCTCCTGGATCCTTCCATAAGAACTTTTGCAATCACTTTGGGGCAACTCAGATAATTGAGAATAAGCTTCCTATTTGAAGAAGACCCTTAACTTAATCACAATTGCAAAATTACTTTGCCAATAAGGTGACACTTGCAGATTCTAGAAATTAAGATTGTTGTTGTTATGTGCCGTTGAGTCACCTGTGACTCATAGCGACCCTATGTACAACAGTCCTAAACCCTGCTCTATCTTGGGTCAATCGCACTGCCTCTGACATACCCATCCCGATTACCCCCCTCACTGAATCAATCCACCTCATAGAGGGCCTTCCCCTCCTGCGCGGTCCCTCCACCCTCAAAACATGATGTCCTTCTCCAAGGACGGTCTCTCCACACAACATGTCCAAAGTATGCTAGACGGAGCCTCAGAATCCTTGCCTCCAAGGAGAAGCCTGGTTTAACTCTCTCCGGGATGAACCTGTTTGTTTTCCTAGCATCCATGGTACCCTCAATACTCTTCTCCAGCACCACAGCTCTAAGGCATCCATTCTCCTTCTATCCTCCCTAGTCATTGTCCAACTCTCTGATGC
>NW_006399759.1:9272364-9274077 GCF_000299155.1 Elephantulus edwardii
ATTGGCCCAGTGGTGAGAATCATTGTCTTCTTGATATTGAGCCTCAATCAATATTGAAGGCTGCAGTCCTTGACCTTCTGCAGCAAGCGTTTCAGGTCCTCCTTCGTTTCAGCAAGCAAGGTTGTGTCATCTGCATAACGCAGATTGTTGATAGATATTCCACCAATCCTGACCCCACATTTCTCCTCATAGAGCCCAGCCTCCCGAATAATCTGTTCTGCATACAGGTTGAAAAGGTATGGAGATAGGACACATCCCTGATGTACGCCCTTCCCAATTTTGCACCATGCAGTGTTTCCTTGCTCTGTTCTGACGACTGCCTCCTGGTCCAAGTATAGGTTTCACATTAGCATGATTAAGTGTTCTGGGATTTCCATTCTTCTCAGAGTCAGCCACAAATCCTTAAAAGCATAAACAAATCCAAACTCACTGGCATTCAGCCAATCTGGACCTATAGCAACCTGTGGAGCAGAGCAGAATTGCTTCATAAGAATTCTAAGGCTGAAATCTTTGTAGAAGTAGACAGCACGTCTTTCTCCCAAGGAGCAGCTGGTGAGTTTGAACTGCCAACCTTCTCTCAGATGTACACTAAGACTTACGTATATGTATATAAGTGGAGAAGCAAAAGCAGATCTCTGAGCAAGCGGGCAAGCTTAGCTGGTCCTGATGCCCAATCTTCTCTTGACTTTGCTGGTCCCTAAAGCTCAAGCAGAGGGAGACTTGGTCATAGACTCCATAGGGAGTTGTACAGGTAATACAAAGTCATACTCGTCACGCTTTTTAGAAGGTTTGAATACTCTAGAAGCTCCAAGGGAGAAAGCTGGGCAATCTTGAGTGATTTACAACCTCAGAAACCCAGTGAAGAGTCAGCAAGGAGTCAGAACTGACTTGACGGCAGTGAACCGAGTCACTGAAAAGCTCACATGAGGGAACTGTGCTGGTGCAGTCTCTCGGAAAGTGCTGATAACCCAGAGGCCGTGTCTCGGATAGTTCAAATCCAGCAGTGGCTCCTCAGGAGAAAGATGGGCAATCTCTTCCTGTGCCATTTACAGACTCTGAAACCCACTAACGTGTGCAACTGTCAATAAAGTTAAAGTACTTCAGCGGTAGGAAACAAGTTTTTTTCTTAAATAAAAAAATAGTTTGAAATGAACACCATGTACTACATAGAACAATAAGAACAGTCTTTTGTAACTAGTAGAAGCAAAGACTAACCAACCTCTCATAGGGAACACTGATGACTTAGTGGTAAGGAAGTGCACCGTCAATCCAAAAGTACGTGGTTCGATTCCACCAGCTGCTCTACAGGAGGAAGACGGGCAATCTCCTGCTGTGAGATTTACAGCCTTTGAAAGTCTGCTAGAGGGTCAGCTATGGGTCGGTTCTGACTTGCAGGTACACAACACCACCACCTTTTAGTGGATACTAATCTTTCACACTTGGACCAAGAGGCAGTCATCAGAACAGAGCAAGGAAACACTGCATGGTTCAAAATTGGGAAAGGCGTATGGCAGGGATGTGTCCTATCTCCATACCTTCTCAACATGTATGCAGAACAGATTATCTGGGAGGCTGGGCTTTATGAGAAGTGTGGCATCAGGATTGTGGAAGATCTATTAACAATCTGCATTATGCAGATGACACAACCCTGCTTGCTGAAACTGAGGAGGACCTGAAATGCTTGCTGCAGAGGTTCAAGGACTGCAACCTTCA
>NW_006399759.1:9281018-9299113 GCF_000299155.1 Elephantulus edwardii
AAAAAAAAAAAAGAAAACCCTAAAGTACAACAGTTTGTCTTTCCCATAACATTTTAAAAGGGAAGAGATTTTTCTCTTAGCCCCACAGAAGCAACAGGCTAGCCTCCTTATCAAAACCGAAGTCTTAGAAGGGTGAGGACGAGCAGGGGGATATCATAAGGTCGCACAATTTGATGGACGGAAGGAGGGGTGGGTGAAAGAAATGGGAAAGATTGGTGTGGATCTGGAAAGACAGGGTAGTGGTGGGCTTAGTTCAATGTTGATTACTTTTATAAGATATCATGAATGGGAATGATTGTATGAAATACAATGTGAATGAAGAATAGTATGAAAAACAATGTATATGAACTTTGTAAGCAAGCCAACATAAAAAAAAAATATTTTATTTTAAAAAAAATAACCCACAAAAACCTGAAGCCTTCTGATGTAGTCTGCCCATCTACCCTGCAGTCTGTGCCTGAGAATGACTCTTCTCTGGGCAGATTGTGCCAAGTCAAGTGATCTTGAGACCTTGGCCAGGCTGGGTCCCACGCACCAGGTCCAAACACCTACACAACCAACCCCCACAAAATACTGTACAAACTTTTCATACTTCCCTTTCCAGCCCTCCCCTACAGCAAAGACAGAGCTCTCCCACGTTGCTGTCCCATCCCCTCCCCAACATCGGCTCCCATAGTATCCAAGACAGGGAGGCAGACTGGGAATCTCATGCTCCTATCTCCTTATATACTCTGAATAAAAATCTCATTGTCATGGAGTTGGAACCAGCTCACAGGGTATAAGCACACGGATGAAACAGTCCATTTTTCTTCCTCAGAGCAGCTGGTAGATTCGAATCAGCAGAGACACAGCCCTGGGGTTGGGAGCGCAACTCCCTATGGACTGGGCCCATAGAGTGCCCTCATTAGATATTGACATAAGAAAATGCATGCTTTCCCCACTCCAACCTCTGTCTCCAAGATTGTTTATTCCCGTACAGAACTTGTAGCAGGGTCAGTTATGAGTGGATTCCAACCTACGACGGGCAATTAATTTTAAAGCCCACTCTTCATTAAAAACTAAAATCCCACTTACTTTTTTAGGATTAAAGTTTATTTTAGGTGCAGCAGTCATAGGTGCAAATTTGGATGTTGTGACAAGTGGGGACCACTCTCATTGTGACTACGCAGGTTAGATGAATATCCATCAGAGACGTGTAGAAGGAAAAGCAGAAACCCTACACAGGTGGGAGGCCCGCCCGTGAGCTCAGCGGCTGCCACGCTTGCCTGAAAGTTTCACCTGGGAAATGTGAAAAGCATCTAGATTGCTAGGACCCCCCTCAAGAGAAGCTCATCAGCGGGTGAGGTTGCGACCTGGGGATTGGTACATTTCTAAAGCTCTCTGGATCAGAGAAGTTCTCTGACTCTGATGTTAGCCAGCTGGAAGGAACCTCATAGTGGGGAAGGAAGTTTGAAGAAGTATTGTAAAAAAAAAAGGGGCTATTTTGTTCTGAGCTGATTCAGGCAACAAAACCAGGCCCAAGAGGAAGGGCATTGAGGCAAAGCCAACTGGGAGAGAGGAGGAGTTTGAGGGCCTCTCATCCACAAGCCCCGAGGCTGCCCAGTGAAGGACTGAGCAAAGCCGAGCAGAGCTGGGCCCAGGGCCTGGGGACTCGGGAGAAGCTGCTGGGTGGGGCCAGGTGGGGACCTCTGACAGTGCAACTTTCAGATTTTAGGAGGACTTTTGAGGACAATACAAGGACCAGGGAGAAGTAAACCATTGCAGAAAGCCAGCGTTCCAGCTGTGTGACAAAGACATTGTATTTGATTTCTCAAACCTCCATTCTAGGCAGGGAAAACCTGCACAATGAGGATGGGAGATGCACTGAATGATTTTCTTTCTCCCTTTTTCCTTCCTAATTTCCCTTTTTAAAAAAAAACAAAAATTGTTGTGTACTGTCCAGCTGGAACCAACCTACAGCTGACCCTCCAGTGCATTTTCAGAGACAGTTAATCTCACTGGAGGAGATTGCCCATCTTTCTCCCACATGGAGTTGAACCTCCTGCCTTGAAGATTACAATGCAGCTTCTTGTCACTAGGCTACCATAGTCACAGATTTGTACAATCATTTGTAAAATGATTTTTACAATCAATTGTAAAACATTTTCATCACCTCCAAAAGAAACTTCATACTTTTAGTTATTACAACCCTGCCTCTATTACCTGCCAGTCCTAAGCCACTGTGAATCCACTTTTCCAAGGTTTACCATATTGCAGCATGTATCACACCTCATTCTTTTTGAAAGCTACATACTGTTCCACTGTGCACACACCTCACTTTGCTTATCCATTCATCAGTTAATGAATGTCAGGTTGTTTCCATCTGCCTTTCTTTTCCTTTTCTGGAACCAAACCCTCTATTCAAATGCAGTGTTGTAAGCTTCCGTGTGGTTGCTGTAGTTAGATGCCATCTATGACTCATAAGTGGCCCTGTGAACAACAGAGCTGGACTCTGCCCTCTCCTGCCCCATGCTGACCATGTCTGACAGGCTTGAACCCATTGGTACAGTCACAGTGTCAACCAATCTTGCTGGGAGTCATTTTTCCTTTATTTGACCTTCCACCTTTCCCAGCATGGTGTCCTTCTCCAAGGAATGGACCCCCCGGGCAACATGTCTAATGTATGTGGTACAAAGATTCCCCATCCTTGCCTCAAAGGAGCCCTGGTTACACTTCCTCCAAGACTTACTGGTATTTTGAATCACTAATCAAAATAGACAGCTTTGGAAAAGGAAATAAACCCCAAAGAATAAAAAAAATAAAAAAAAAAAAGACTTACTGGTTTGTTCTTTGGTGAGTCTGTGGGATAATCAGAACTCTTCTCTAGCACCACAACTCAAAGGCATCGATTCTAACTTCTGTCATCTTTAGTCACACATGTACGCTAAACAGAGCAGGCTGCTGGGTGAAGCAGGTGTCAGAGGCCCTGGGCCCTTCTATTCCTTCTCTCTGAGCCCCCCTTGGTCCATGCAGAGCCCTCAATCCATATGAAAATCTGCTGGAAATTCTTGGGCTAAACTTTCCCAGACTTCATCAAGTAAGAATTCTGTCACATGTGCGAGTTCTAAAATGAGAAGGATCAGGAATCCTCTTCTCTAGGTTTGTTAAGGTTCTAAGGGCAGGAAGGGGCATCTGCATGAGGGGCAACATTCAGGAAGGCTCCATCGAGTGGGGCTGGTTTGGGAATGGATCACAAATATTCAACTCGCTTTATTTAAGTCCCATTGCCCATTTTTACACATATTCATTAAATCACAGTAATTATTAGATGACTCTCACAGCTGGAATGATTCACTGTGACGGGGATTTGCATGGCCCTGAGTTTTCAAGACTGCAGCTGGCAGTGCCTACCCCAGGCAAGGATCTGCTGTGAAAATGCTAGGGCTGGGGGCCACCTGCTAGCATGTCCCTGATGGGAAGACGTCCTCAGGATGCCCTGATGACTGGTTTCTTTGCCATTCAGATGTTCTCTCCTAGACTGTACTTATATTAAACAGGACAACTGAGACAGGATCTGCATCTGTTGCCAGGGCAACCTGACAAATCACTTCACCCTCAGCTACTGTATATATGTAATTTGTCAAAGACAGTTGGCTCACAGAGAGAGGGTAGGGAGGGAAAAGAATGTTAGTTTTGGTCTTTGGAAACAAAACTGGAAGACTATCTTCTGGTCAATCAACTCCCTCAGGACAAGAAAGCAGCCTTGAACTGTGTGATAAACATCGAGAAAATTCAGGTCGGGAAGGCGAAAGGGGGCAAACCTTTAACTTTCATTTTTCAGAATGTAGGTCAATAAAGGCTTCACCTAAGGAATGTAAAAATAGTTGCATTTAAGGGCTTTATGCCAAGCTGCAGAAGACCTGGAGCTGAATGGAGGAGATGAGAGAGGGCAGACACTCAGGAAAGCAGGCAGGGTATTCTAGAATGGACAAACACACGTGGTGTTGGGAGTGCTTGACGTGTCTCATCGTTTGTCTTTCAAGCAACCACCATGGGTACTGAGATCAGGATCCCAGAGCTCGGAGGTCACGTGCAGACCGAGGTAACCCGCTCAAGGTATCATAGAAAAGCCAGAAGTCCAGAAAATCCAAGTGACCTAGCAAAGGCTCCACCACTTGGTAAGCACAGCACGAAGCCTGGGTTCTCTGTGCTCTTTCCACCTACCTGGTGCCTCTGTCCTGTGGACATCTGTTTCCTAGAAGAGTCATAACTGTGCCCATGGAGCTGCTGGGTGCTGAGCTCTGAGAGGGCTCCATAGAAACGGCTCCATTTTGGTCTACTTTATATGTATTCAGGTCTTACTGAAAGCTATTTTAGGGAAAATCTACTATTAAAATTGTTTTTTGAAAATCATTAGTCTAAAGATAAACGTGCCAGAAGCGGTGACAGGTGCACAACGTGAACGTACTGAGAACCACTGAATCGTAGGCTTTAAAGTGGTATGGTTTGAGGTATGTAGATTACACTGCAATTAAATGTTTTTTAAAAAAGATAAATTGCTTTGTGTTCCTGCATCGAGGCATGCTCATACCAGCGGCATGTTGTATCCAGAGTCAGGAACCAGACAGGAAGTCAGCATAACAGCGGGGCCCCAGTGGGCTTCCCCACCTCCTCCCCGCCTTCCCTGGGCCCAGCGGGGAGCCTCGAGGGCCGCGTCTTACCGAGTTGGTGCCCAGGATCTGCAGGTTGGGCTTCTCTGACTCCAGAAGCTTGGCCACCATCTTGAGGAAACTCTCCACGAAGAGGTTGATGCTCTGGCAGTGGCAGGCCATGAGCAGCTGGTCCAGCGCCTCCATGGCAATGCACACATACCTGGGGACACAGCGGCACAACTCGGTAAGATGAGCGCGGGTTGTGTCGGTGGTGCTTATTTATTTTATATTAGTTTGCTTACAAAGTTCATTACATTGCGTCTCACACTATCCTTCATGTTGTTGCTGTTATTAGGAGCTGTTGAGTCAAGTATAACTCATGGTGACCCTAAGAGCAGCCCACCTGAACCCTGCCCTATCCTGAGCCATCCTCATCATCTCTGACACACTGGAGTCCATTGCTGAAGTCACCATGTCCATCCATCTCCTTGGGGGTCCTTCCTCTCCTTCACTGACCCTCCATCTTTCCAAGCATGATTTCTCTTCCCAAGGAACAGCCTCACCTAGCTACATGACCAAAGTATGAAAGACAAAACTTTGCCATCTTTGCCTCAAAGGCGCACCCTGGCTGCACATTTCCCCAACGTTTGGTCTTTTGGTAGTTCCTGGGATATTCAGTATTCTTGTCCAACACGACAATTCAAAGGCATTTTGAGTTGTCTAAGCAAACCTAATCAACGCTTGGCTAAATGTTTCTGTACAAGAAGAAAGATTGTAGAACACCTAGAATTTCTAGCAACATCTGTAGGACCACAATGCAAAGCTTCCCATAGCAGCTGCCCAATTGCAGACACTCTGTGGCCAAGCTGTTTGAGACATGAGCTGGCTTTGCAAATTCAAATATACAAGGTAACAGCTTTGATGGTCTCTCATATTTTAAAAGACATTAGCCACTATCCAGCTAGCTTTGAGCTACTTCTATACAATAAGAGAAACAACCTCTACACTCTGAAAAGTTCATTTTCTGCTTTTATAAAATACTCTTTTCTTTATCTGTATGAGCCAAGTCTACTGAATCATCATCTCTGGGCACATGTGCAAATGGAACACGTCCCATTCTTATCTACCCAGTGTCTTTCAAACACAAAGGCAGCATGGATCTTTGAGCTTCATCTGGGAGGCCCACCCTTCCTTGGCTGTGAAGACCTTTGCCCTTCAGAGGGCACCTCAATCACAACCCAGGAACCTGCTGTGCCTTACAACCCCCGCCCTGGCATGTTTCAGGCCCACTGTATGGGCTGGTAAAGCAGAGACCAAATCCTGCAGGGCTGGGGAACAGCCTGGACGAAAGCCCTTCCAAATGGCACAGGCTTCCCTGCAGAGAAGCCCAGACACATGCAGGCAGCCTAGCAGGGCAGCTGGGAAATAAGGACAGGTGGAGTGGAATTCTGCGCCTCTTATGCATCAACCCAGCTTCCAGAAGCATTTCACTACTATTACACAGAGCTTAAATCAGAGAAAGGAAGGGGGTGGGTGGAGTTAGCAAAAGAAGACTCTGGAAGGTCTCCCATCACCCAGTGCACAGACTGTTGCTTTCCTTTTTGCTGCAAAAGCTTGCAAGAAAACTCTCTGATAAGTAAAAACCATCGCTTGCTAGGGGGAAAAAACCCCAACAACCCCAAAACAACAACCGCCAAAATCTTGGCTGACTTGAGTGAGAATTCTGGTAAAAGTGAAGCTGAAAAGTATAGGCATTTAAAGTGCAGTTCTTGTTGTTTTTTTTTAAATTAACTTTAATGAACGTTTACAGAGACTTAGGGTTTCTAGTCATTCATTATTGCACTTTTCTCCCCACCCACCCCCTCCTCCCCAATTCACTCTTCCTGAAAAGAAAAAGAAAAACTCTTTCATTGTTATGCAATCCTCTCCCCCTGCCACACCTGCCCCAAGCCCACTCCACTGTTCAGCCTTCACTCTGGACTTCTGTAATTACAAGAGTACCCATTCATATGTCCCTTTTAAACAGTTCTCTTCCTTATCTGTTTCAGTGCAATATATATCATTCCTCCCCTCCTTTTTTATCTTCCCTCAACCCCAATGTCAGTTCCGTTTTACAACAGTGGCCCTATGCAATAGTTATCTTTTTGTGACTGAGATACTTCACTCAGCATAATGTCCTCCAGGGTCACCCATTTTGCATAATATTTCATGAGTTCCTTGTTTTTCCATGCAGTATAGTATTCCATTCTGTGAATATACCACAGCTTCTCTATCCATTTGTTTGTTGATGGGCACTTGGGTTGTTTCCAACTCTTTGCTGTTGTGAACAAAGTCGCAATAAACATGGCTGTGCATATATCTGCTTGGGTGACAGTTATGGTTTCTTTAGAGTATATTCCCAGTAGTGGAATTGCTGGGTCAAATGGTATCTCTATTTGCAACTTTTTGAGAAAGCGCCATACTGCCTGCCATAGTGGTTATACCATTTTATGGTCCCACCAACAGTGGGGGGGGAAAGTGCAGTTCTTGGTGACATCAGCCTTTGCTCCTAACTCTGACTCTAATCCTAAAAGACTCCAAACTAAGGGGTTGTAACTCTGGATTTAATTTTCTCAACATATCTTAAAAGAGTGGAGCTCAATGGAACCTCTGAGCGCTCACTCAATTTGCTCTGCCTTTGTCCTTTTTCACAGTAACTCTCTCACACACGGCTTAGCCTTTAGGCAGACTATGGGATTCTTGGGGTGATGTCCACTCAGCAGGATTGGGAGCATCAGAGGTCTGATCTGGGCTTGCTGTCCTGGAAGAGGTCTGGGAATTTGAACTTGGCCTGACTGGGTGCTCAGAACAGGATGGAGCAGGAAGGAGCTGGAAGCACTGCTCACCCACAGAGGCACCCAGGCAAGAGGCAGGTCACAGGTCACAGCAATGGTTGACAGCTGGGAGTCCTGACTGTACTAGGAGCACTTCCCATGCAGTGAGGAGGACAGAACCCAAGACATCACAGATGAACTGGAGTTCATGGGCAGCAACCGAAGCCAGGGGAGGACTAGGGCACCTGGCAGGTTATAGCAACAGGAACCCAGGGTAAGGAGCCAGGGCAGGAGTGACTCATAATGACTGAAGAAAGTACACAGGAGGCCTGGTACTCAGGAGTGAAGCAGGAAGCGCAAGCCAAGGGTCTTCACTGAGAACTATTTGTGATGGAGAATCTGTGCCTGGTTTTGAACACCTTGTGCCCAGTCAGGGGCAGCTTTAGGAACCAGGAGAGACACTGAGCCTCCAGGGAAAGAGGAGCAGCAATGCAGTCTGGGAACCAGTTAGAGAGGAAAAAAAGGCAGATTTGGAGTTCAAGATGGGATCAGCAGGCAGAAAGAGAGGCCGAGGCACGTTTCGCACGGCTAGTCATTGCCCTAGATCACTCCAGGAGCAGTGGATGTGACAAAAGAACTTCTTTTCTTGGGCGATTTGAACACATATAGTCAGTCCCATTCTTAGATAGAATCTTCTAGGTTTAAAAAACCCATAGGTAAGAGACAAGCAATGTTCTTAGCTAAGGGAAAGGTGAAACTACTAGTAGTGGTTTTTATCCAAAGGTGGACCCATCTACCAAGCAAGCTCTCTGCGAAATCTGTCCGTATTCTTAGGGTCTCCACTAAGCCATCTCCATAGAGGACAACTTTCTTTGGCATTTAGGGAGTGGGGGCAGTGATCTCCATCCTCTGGGGTTTAGACAAGCTGGGGCTAGATGGCGAGATGAGAGCTCGAGGCACTGGAGTTGCATCCAGAGTGCTGTCGACTCTCAGCGATCACTGTCAGCGGAGCCTGGGCCTCACTCAGCACTGACGTTACCTCCTCTGCTCTCCAGCTGCTCCAGGAGTTCTAGCAGCTGGGCCATGATGGAAAGGGAAGGCAAAGCTCAAATAAGAAGGAAAGCAGAAGTTCCAGCTTTTTGTTGCTCTGTGTATCACTGCTCATCGTAGCCCAGGCTGATGACTAACACCTTGCAATGTGTCTTTTAGCCTCTCTCTGCCTGCATTTGATTACCCCACTTGATGCCAAACATGTATGCTAACTGGGAGCAAGGGGCCATGATAACAGGAACGGTGGAAGCAGAAGGAGGTCGTTCTGCTACTGGGTCCAACGTGGACGGCTCAAGACCATATGGTCAAAGCACAAAAAAATACAGACACTTGCGTCACACGGGGGACACAGGCCCTCAGACAATCTCTGTGCCAACATTTTGCTTTTCCAAATCTGCTGTCAGTGACACAGAAGGTTATTAGGATGATATAGAGGGCTGGACAGGGGAATGTTGGAAGGGTGCAGAGAGAGAACGAGAGATCAGATTAGATGTAAGAGATTCTTCTTCTCTCTGAATGTTTATGATTAAAGCCCTCAGTGAGGTCTTCAAGGCTTTAAATACTTACATGCTGCAAAGTCTATTTTTAATAGAATGATAGCAATTTTGAATTGTGGCTCTAAGATCAGGGGAATAATTTTAAATGCCTCTGCTAGCTGAAAAACAGCTTTATTGAGGGAACCATCATTGCAGAGAAGACAGGCAAAATTAGTATTAAATGTTTAATGTTATAGCCAGTATATTAGTGTGAGGTTCATTCGAGGATAAAGTTATTTTTACTTCCTTCAGAGTACTTTATATTAGGGCCCTTTATATAATCAGCATGTATGATATAGTCATGCCCTTTTTATTAAGCATGCAATTCTATTATATAAAATGATCACAGAAATATATTCCTTTTGGTCTTGCTTTTACAACAGAGGTAACTTGGTTTAAAATTTGCTAGTGCTTCCTGAGGTTTCACACTCTGGTCAAGATTGGATTCAACTACTTGACCAGGAAGAGGGGGCCTTAAAGGGCAGCAGGAGCTGATGGGTAGAGGTGGGGGGAGGTTGGGGAGAGAGAGTAATACAAAGGCCTAGAAGACAGAAGGACTCAAGTGTTGGGAGGTTATTACCTTGACTATCTGGAATGGGTCCAGAGTAGGTGTGAAAACAAATGAAGGTAAAAGGGAAAAAAAGAGTTTATTCAAAATGGCTTTCCTAGCTATTAAGTTTGACTTTGTCACATGGAAGGGCAGGGACATGAGAATGGGGTGTGTTGCTCTATTCTCAAGGGAGTTGACTAGTCTTGGCATTAAATTGAGCAGATTTAGCAGGAGAAATAGAGCATCACACCATAAGCAAAGAAGCAGCAGAGAATGCAGTGCATACACTTTAGGGCCAGAGTTTTATACTAGCCAGACCTACAGGAAAATAGCAGCAGCTTCAGCAGAGAACCAGAGACCCAAGGTAAGACAGAGGTGACCTAGGACTGCTACATTGTAGAACCAGAACCAGAGGCCTTTGCCCAAGCTTGCTGGATAACTTGGAGAGAGATTCCATAATTGGGAGAACCAAGAGAAATTTGTAACACTGGCTTAAAGTCGCAAGGCTGAGGGGCTGAAGGGCCTGTTATCATGCTCCAGAAGCTGTCCTGACTGAGAAATTATATCCTGTTAACTCCCCTAATAGATCCCATAACTGTGTGTATGGTTCTATGTCGTCTGTGAGCTACAGTAACAAATTTCTGACCCAGTAGAAGATTAGGACTGGTGTTAGAATTATCAGAAGTAAGGGCCTGGGGGACATGTCTGACCTCATGGGATTTGGTTTTGTGTTGTCGATGTTGTTGAAGGGGCCAGTTTCCCCTGGTGGGGTTAGTAGAGGTCAGGCTAAACCTTCCTCATGCTGCCATTGCTCTTTTTGCAGATGAACGTGGCAGGTAGAGTGGTGAGTTAAGAGCAGGTTGTGGAAGACCCAGATGTTAAGCTAAAGAGTTTGGATTTCATTCTAAAGAAGCTAGGAAAGTATAACTTCAGGGCTGTGACTTCAAAAGGTCTTATCTAACAGTATTAATCTGGAAGGAACAGAAGAGGAAAGGCTAATTTCACACTCAGTGCCCAAACATACTCAGGGTAAAAAGAAATGAGAGCTTGAATCAAGAGGAGGCAAGTGCAGAAGAAAGAAGAAGATGGAGAGAAAAAGATTCTGTGAAGAATGAAACCAACAGGATATAAGAATAAATACCCCAAGTCTACGCGCAGAGACCTCTCAAAATTACTGAGGAACGACGATGTCAGTTTGAGGACTAAGGGACACCTGATTCAGAACATGGTCTTTTCAATCATTTCCTATGCATCTGAGAGCCAGACAATTAGTAAGGATGACAGAAGAGGAACTGATGCCTTTAAGATGTGCTGTTGGAAAAAAGTGCTGAATATCCCATCAAGTGCCAAAAGAACAAACATGTATATTTTGGAGAAAGTACAGCTGAAGTGCTTCTTGGAGGCAAAGATGACAAAGCTTCACCTCACAAAGCTTCCTCACATGTAGTTAGGAGAGGCTATTCATTTGAGAGGGGCATCATACTTAGAAAGGTGGAGAGTCAGCAAAAGAGAAAAAGACCCTCAAAGAGATAGAATGACACTGTGACTGCTGCAATGGGCTTGGGTATATCAAAGACGATGAAGATGGCACAGGATAGAACAGAGGTCAGATCTGTTGTTCAAAGGGTCTATATGAGTCATACTCAACTGGACAGCATCTAAAAACAACAAGCCCAAGTCTGCAAAAGAATGACAAAATCAAGGATGGGGAAACTTTGAGCATGTCATCAAGGGAAACCAATTGTAAGGAAAGGACACTATGTTTTGTAAAGTAGGCGATTCATCAAAATAAATGAAACTCTCAAGGAGATGGACTGATTAATACTAACAACAATGGGCTCAATCACAGCTATAACAATAAAGATGGCACAGGATTGGTCAACAGTTCATTCTGTCATTTAAAAAGTAATTATGAGTCCATTTTGTTATGAGGTCTCTATGACTCAATGGTACCTAACAACAGCAACCACATGAAATCTACCCAGCCCTCTGTCCCACTGGTGATGCCACCTAGAATAACTTTACACCAAGAGTTAGCTTTTCATTCAGCCTCTCTCTGAATCATGGTGTGGTTAGGAGGCAAACACAACCTGACACCTTCCTTTCAATAAAAGCAACACATGCCCAATAGGGAATACTTAAAATCCACACACAAAAGTACACAGGAAACAAGCAAAACTCTACTGTCACTATGTCCACAAAGAGAAATCTTAATATTTTGGTATTTTATTTTTAGAAAATTTTCTGGGTATGTATTGATATTGTTTGGTCATCATCTATGTTTTTAATATAAATGTCAACACTGAATGCATAATTATATAGTCTGGTGTGTGTTTGCTTTTTATTTAAAAACGACATTTTCATATATACAGAAAGCACTTTATAAACACCAGGAAAGGACTTTATAAAGACCATTTTTACAGACTAGCTAATTTATTGAATTATTCTTCTCTAGACTCTGTTGACCTAGTAGTAAGAATCTGCACTGCAGTCACAAAGGCACCTTGTTCAAATCCACCAGCTTCTCTGCGGGAGAAGGTTGGGCAATCTCCTCCTGTGCCTCTTAGAATCCACTGGAGGGTTGGCTATGGGCTGATTCTGACTTGATGGTATATAACAACAATAGCAGCAATTAGACATTTAAATTATTTATACTTTGTAAGATTGATTCTTTAGGTTTAATAGAAATGGAATTACTAAGTCAAAATACATAAATGTTCCTGAGGCTCTTGACACATAGATCTAAGTTACTTTCTGAGGAAGTTTGACCAATTTGCCCTTCTTATAGAAAAGCATGAAAGTGCCTCCTAATTTGCCATCCTTAGGTTACTAATGGACACAGCTTTTTTTGGTTAATTTGAGATGTGAAAATGGCTATCATTTCAATTGACATGCTTGATTACAAATGTGTTGACTATCATCTGATATGTATAATGAATTCTCTCTCGGAAATTCATATTACCTTGCATCAAATCTTATGGACTGTGAGCCAGTAATACATTAAGTTTGAATCATTACCTTATTTTTTTAAAAATACATTATGTTATCTTTTATATTTTTATTTTTTCTTTTTTGATATCAAACTCTTTACATTTTTAAACATCTAAATGTATTGATTGTAAATTTTCCTTAAGATTTCTTCTCTCTTCTAAGGATAGTAAGTCCTTCTCTCAGAAGAGATTGATAAATATTTCACTTAAGTGCATTTTCTTTTTTTTTTTTTCATGATTGATATTTTATTGGTTGTTTTAAGGGCCAGTTCAGAGACATTATGAACAACCTGTACATAATTCTTAATGTACGTACCAAAAATCTAAAAAGCCATGTAGTTATAATTCTTTTCTAAATTCCAGTGACCTTCCAGCTTTAAATTTGGAGCAAAGTTTTCATAAAGAAGAAAATAAGTACCAGTATCTTCAATTGTTGATAAACTGTCACATCATTAAGTCCCACTATTTCACAATTTACTATCACACACACTACACTCGAATTTTCAACAGTTCACAGCACATAACAAGGTTATTAGGAAAACTGGATTACTAAGACCAAAGATGTTACAGAATCCACATAGTTCTGACAGGGAGAAAGCCATGAAAAGGGAGTGGTTATGTTTAAGAAGAAATTTTACTAAACAATGTTCTAATTTATGTATCTTAAACATGGAAAATAGACTTAATTTAAAATGTTCAAGTCATAAATGCATGACTAAGACTCCAAATTGTCATTAAGTATACTATGTATTATGGGATATAAAAACTGTCCCTTTTTTCCCATGGAATGTTACACTGACATCCAAAGCCCCCCCACAATTTTAACATCCCACATTTTCTGGTTGTACCAAAAAATAAACAACCAGCAAATGATCTCACCTCTTAAAAAAAAGCATTTACACTTAAAAATGGGATGAAGTGGGATTTCCTTCTTCTGGGATTGCAGTACACCTTCTTGCCACTAGGCCACCAGAGCTCGCCTGGATTTCCTTCTTCTTAAAAATGTTTCTAGAGCTACTAAAAAACTTGCATTTACAAAATAGTTGATAAAAATATTCCTCTGGATTGTACAAGAAAGGAGATACAGGGACCACTGATAAGACATGGTAGACAAATATTAATCAGACTTGGCTTCTTTTTCTTCTGCTTCATAAGAGGCTGGACTCTCTTCGTTTTTAGTTTCTCCATTTTCTGCAGGTAAATTTTGTTTAGTTTCTTGGTTAGCCACTTCAGCCTGTTTTCCCTTTGTTCCCCTTTTCCCTTTTGTTTGCACTTTTTTGTCAGAAGACTTCTCCTTTCCTGCTGCCTTTTTGGGCTTCATTTCCACGTTTGCAGGCGGCTTAGCTGACAGCCTCGCTGAATCTCCTCTTGGGCTCCTCCTTCACCGCACCCTCGGCCGAGCTGACCTTCCTCTTGGGCATGTTGGCGACAGGGAGGGCTAGTGCAGGGTGCCTGAGGGCCGCGGCGCACACAGAGCCTTCGCAAAGCTGGGTTGCTCTGGCACTGCCTCTCTGCCCACCGCCGTGCTGCTGGGACCCGCGGCGGGGGCGGTTAAGTGCATTTTCTAATGGACAAATTACCTCTATGCTTGTCCTTTCAATAGATGTAGATGGGCTCTTCTTACTTTTTAAAGACAACACAACAAGAAGAGTGACACATTTGGGGTTAGACTAATTGTTTAAAGGTACCAGACAAAGTATGTGTGAGGGCTTCTGGGTATAAATAGGAGGGATAAATTGAAAGTTAGAATCTGACATCTTTTCTTCACAAATCTTGTCAAGAATATCAAATTTTAACCTGTCTCTGGAAAGGTAAATGGAATTCATTCCTATGCTCTCAGTCTGTTCAAGAATACTTATGAAGACAGCCTACTATCTTCTTTTTAAAATTATTTTCCAAATTAATACTTCTTTTTATAATTTTTTTTCCTTGTTGTGTACCATCAAGCTGGATCCGACTGGCACAGGAGGAGATTGGCCCTCCTTCTCTAGTAGAGCATCTGGTGGATTTGAACCATGTGCCTTCGGGATTGCAGAACAGCTTCTTGCCACTAGGCCACCAGAGCTCCCTCTATCTTTTTCTTTTTTTTTAAAGCATCTATATTTCTTGAAAATAGGTCTCCCACCTTCCCAGACTACTTACCCATATCGATGGCGGCCCACATCCCGGATGAGCCTCTCTGAGAGGTAGGCACCAATACGATCTAGTTTTTCTGGAGCTGAGAGGGCGTAGAAGGTCAGCTTCTCCATGTTGGTCTTCACCAGGCCATCCTGTAGGATATAGACAGTTCACAATCACTCTGACTATATTATGGCTGGACAGCTTCACGTCCTGATATAGTGTTATCGCTTTATTGTTCAAAATGGCCTTCCTAGCCATCAGCTTTGACCTTTATCAACTGACTAGGTGGGAACCTGAAATAGAGTATGTATAAGCTAATCATTATGGGGTTGACCAGTTTTTCCTATTCCATCAAGTTTAAAGTCAGCAATTTTAGTAGTAAATGTGAGACCCTCACTACCAACAAGGAGGAGAGGAAGAAGCAGAGAACTCAGCAATCATTATGCGGCCAGAGATCCCTCACCAGTTAGACCAGGACCTACATGGGATCAGCAACAACCTCAGCAGAGAACAGGAGATTGGCATGGAGTCAGAGCCAGGGCCTTCACCCAAGCTAGCTGGAGGCCTGAGGGGAGACACTATAATTTGTAACCCTGACTAAGCCATGAGGTTGAAGGTTAAAGGGCCTGTAAGCATGCTTGAGAAGCTGTCCTGACTGAAAACCTGCATTCTGCTGCCAACCTGAACTGTAACCTGTTAACTTCCCTAGTACATTTCACAATGGTGAGTATAGTTTCGTGAGTTCTGTGCGGCCACTGCAAATGACTTCAAACCCAGTAGTAGAGCAGTATGACTAGTGTTGGAATACACGGCAGAAGATCAAGGACTGTAGTCTTCAATAGGAACTGAAGCTCAACATAAAGAAGACAAAGATTCTCACCACTGGGCCAACTGACAGCACCATGATAGATGGAGAAGAGATTGAGGTTGTTAACAGTTACAGCTTGCTTAGCTCCTCAGTCAACACTTTTGGCACCAGCAGTCAGGAAATCTAAACACAAATTGCATTGGGAAAATCTGCCGTCAGGGACCTCTCCAGAGTACTGAGAAACAACGGTGTCAGTCTAGAGACTAGGGTGTGCCTGATCCAGGCCATGGTCTTCACAATTACTTGCTGAGAGCTGGATAAGGACTAAGGAGCATAGAAGAAGAATTGATGCCTTTGAGTCGTGGTGCTGGAGAAGAGTCTTTAACATACCATGGACTTCCAAGAAAACAAATAGGTCTGTCTTGGAAAGGGTGAAACCAAGTTTCGCCTTGGAGGCTAGGATTTTGAAGCTTTGTCTTACACACTTTGGAAACATGGCCAGGAGGGACTGGTCCTTAGAGAAGGACATCATGCTCGGAAGGATGGAGGGACAGTGTAGGAGAGAAAGACCTTAGATGAGTTGGACTAATACAGTGACTAGGACAATGGGAGTAGGTGTATGTGGGTCACTGAGATTGGCTCAGGACAGGGCAGGCTTCAGAGCTACTGTACATAGGGTTGCTGTGAGTTACAGGCAACTTGGCAGCACATAACAACAACAACAGGTGTAGGAGCATGGGGATTGCATCTGACCTTACAAGAATTGGCTTTCTAGCGTAGATGTTGCCTTATATTGTGGCTGTTCCCACTTGTGAAGCTAACAGAAATCAGATTCAGTTGTCCTTATGCTGCCTCCACTCTTTCTAAGATATAAATCACAATTCACATCACTCAACATCTACAGTGTGCCTATTATGTATGTAAAAAGTCATGGTGATGTAATGCATTATGTGTTGGGCTGCTGATCAAAAGGACAGTGGTTCAAATCCACCAGTTACTCCTCTGGAGAAAAATGAGCATAAAGATTTAAAGTCTTAGAAACCGGATTAAGAGCTGTTATGAGTTGGGATCAACTCTGTGATGGTGTGTTTGGTTTTAGTCATTATTTTAGTGTCAGACAACACCGGGTATCAGGACTTAAAAAGATGATTAAAACATAGGTCCTTCCTTTTAGGAACTCACAGGCTACCCAAAATGTGCTGGCTATAAATATGAATAGTGGTATGGATGCATATACAAGTAGATCCTTCCTTACAAAGTATTCTAGTTAAGACAATGCATACTTATTGTCTAGTTTTGGTTTTGTCTTTTCTATGTCTTATCACTACTAGTATATACTACACACAACATTGCAACTGAGCAACCCTGTGTACAACAGCCCTAAACTCTGCTCTATGCTGTCCCAATCTTATTGTCTCTGACACATCTACTCCCATTACCCCAGTTACTGAATCAATCCATCTTATCGAGGCTCTGCCTCTCCTGTGCTGCCCCTCCACGCTCCCAAGCATGGTGTCCCTCTCCAAGGACGGTCCCTCCTAGCGACATGTCCAAAGTACGTCAGACAAAGCTTCAGAATCCTTGCCTCCAAGGAGCAGCCTGGTTTCACCCTCTCTAAGATGAACCTGTTTGTTCTCCTAGCAGTCCATGGTATATTCAATACCCTTCTCTAATGCCACAGCTCAGAGGCATCAATTCTCCTATCATTCCTAGTCATTGTCCAGCTCTCTGATGCATAGCAAGTTATCGCAACTAGTAGTTTGCTATATTTTAGAGTTCAGTGTATCTGGAACATTGCATCTTCCCAAGAGGAAGAAATTATGAGAAAATGCATCCAGGAGACAGGAAAAAATATTTCTATGTGAAGGCACTCCATGTTTTTTGCTCAGGATAATAAGATGGAAGAAATAATTGAGAAAAATCTTCCTTATGGCAAAAATTTGGAATTTAGAAATAATGCCCCTGATATTAAATGGTTCATAGAACATGAAAACAGGAGAATTGACAGGCCAGGCTGTGTGCATTTTGAAGAAGAAAAAATTAAGTTGTCAAAGACTCTCACAGTGAAAGGATTAGCTAAAGTTTTTTCTGAACTAAATCAGGGGCTTCAGTTGCTTGAAAACATACTAAATCCTGATGACTTTGCTAAAGTTGACTGGTAGATTTGGGAAGCAATGAACTGTTACTGAAAAACATGAGTTAAAAAAAAAGGAAAAGGACCATCTGCACAGATAACTTTTAACACATTTTCTGACTAGAAATGCCATCTTCATTCCCTGGAATAATCCAGATGATTCAGAATCTTCCGTAATTGCAGTTATTACCCACAATTGACAAAATGCCAATGTTATCCAACTCTTCTCTATTGTTGGCGTAAATTTTTTATGATTTATTTTTTTGTGTGTACTTGTAAAAAGATGTACTAAAGATATCTGTAAGTTTATATGTAATGTTTCTAAGGACAAATATGTTGTTTTTGTTTATTGCCTTCTATTCCAGCATGACTCATAGTGATCTTATGAACAAAAGGCCTGAAGCCCCTCTGCAACTATCAAAATTTATCAAAGTTCATAGTTTCCGGAAGCATGTTATTTAG
>NW_006399759.1:9300899-9341164 GCF_000299155.1 Elephantulus edwardii
TCCTATCTCCATACCTTTCAACCTCCAAATAAATATGTACTAAAAATTAAAGGCAGTAATAATAAAAACAAAAAATAAATTAGGTCTTCAACTTAAATTGTAGCCAACTTACTATGGAGTCATAGGAATGGAACCCCTTGTAGTCCAGTGACTGCTTGTACACATGTGTACATGTGTATGTATATGTGTATACACACATATAATAGAAACATGACACATCATCTATGTTGTTATGTACTGTTGAGTCAGAACGGACTCATAGCTGAGCCTCCAGGGGGTTTTCAGAGGCAGTAAATTGCGCAGGAGGAGACTGCCCATCTTTCTCTCACATGGTGGCTGGCGGATTCAAACCACATGACTTTGGGCTGGTAGTGCAATTCCTTAACATTAAGCCACCAGAGCTCCCTATACATGTGTGTGTATATATAGACATATGCCATATCTGTGTATATTCAGTTACTTGCTATGCATCTGAAAGTTGGACAATGATTAAAGATGACAGAAGAAGAATCAATGCTTTTGCGTTGTGGTGTTGGGAAGAATATAGAATATCCCAGGAGAACAAAACAAATATGTTACAGAGAAAGTGCCACAAGGGTGCTCCTTGGAGGCAAGGATGATGAAGCTTAATCTCACATATTTTGGGCATTTTGTCAGGAGGGACTGGTCTTTGCAAAAGGACGTCATGTTGGGAACAGTGGAGGGCCAGCAGAAGATAAGAAGACTCAGTGAGATGGGCTGACACAGTGACTATAACAACGGGTCGGAGTGTATCAGAGACGAGGATGGCACAGGATAGGGCAGGGTTTGGATTAATTGTTCACAGGATCGCAGTGCATTATGGTTTATTTGATGGTATTTAACAACAACAACATGAGTATAAGTGTGTGAGTGTGTACATATAAGAGTAAGTGTGTGCGCACACGTGTGTGTATGACAAGGCTTCATTAAGTGACTCAGAATGGAAACGAGTTGACTATCCAGCACAAAGATATCAACAGGAAGAAGCTGCAGTAATTAGAGACTTCCCCCGAGGACGCTGTAAATTATCTTCTAACTGCTCATCAAAAAGGGATCGTGGGTTCAGAGTTAGCGAGTCCATGACACCAGATCCTGACGTTTCTCAGCCCACAACCCAGAGATGTGGCCCTGTGAAGGGCATCTTGGCTAGTTAGAGAAGCAGCTTAGCAACAGAGACACGAGGTGTTCTGTTAGTGCACCCAGACACCCGGCAGTCACCACGGTGTTCCACGGAGGAGGACGTGGCTCCTGAGTCAGGACCCACGATGGGAGAGTGCTCACGCAAACAGCACGAGGTGCTACCATCAAGAGCGTCAGCAGCCTAGGGAGGGGTACAAATGAGGTGATGTCTCTGCTGTGCCGACTTGGCCAAAAGCAAGTCCCAACAAATCTGCAGCTGCCCCCTGCAGAATCTCATTTCAGAGAGATCCAAATGAGCTCATCCTTCACGTTCCCAACAGGGCCTCACCCGGATGGAGCTGTGGTCAGGGAGTCTGTCTGTCTGCGGACACCCAGAGTCACTGAGAGGCCTGCTCCACAGGCAGGAGGCCCCAAGGCCCCATCTGGGTGGTGAAAGCTGTGATGCCAGGTGTGACTCACCTCTGGGTCCTCAGGAAAGATGTTGTCAACCAGCCTCTTGTACCTGGGGCGTAGGGCGCCACAGCAGCCACATACACCTGGAACGAGAACAAGAAAACCCTTGAGCAAAGTCTCCTGCTCATCCTGGGGAGACCCAGGAACCAAATTCAGGCTGTTCCGTCTCCTAGACCCTGCTAGGGCCTTAGCCTTCCCTGGAGTTGACTTTCCCCCTGCTTCCCTGCCCTCAAATTCCAAGATATTTGCCATTATCATTTTATCACTTTTGCTGGGAGTCAGGCAGAGTGGTGTGAGGGCAAAACCACAAACAGGCACGTTATCATGTCAGGTTAGTAGAGCAAAGTGTGAAGGGTGAGGTGTCTATGAATGGTAGCATAACATCGAGCTGTGCCCACATATCCTACAATGTGTATATGTACACACACACACACACACTACCCACCCCAAATACACTCTCTCTTTCTCTTCTGGATGGAATTAAAAACTGTTTCCCGCAATTCAAGAACCTCTCTGGGGCACCTGTGCAGATGGGCTCCGTGGAGGGGACAGTAACTGCACCTTATTATTTCCTTCATTATCCCCCCCCAAGTTCCTCTACTGTCTGCCCCTCAGTCTTCCTCTATCATCCTCTCTCCTGGGAGCATTTCCATTACAGAATGTTACGTGAAACTACGATAAATTAACATTACCATTAATTATTAACATTTGAAAGTGCATCTTTAATGCAGTGTGACCGTGGTATTTGAGAGTGGTAGCATTTTAGAGTCGGCCAGGACCTTAAGGGCATCCAGTTCATGGTTCTCAAATGCCAGCCTCTGATGAGGTTCTCACCAGAATGGGGCAAAATGAGGCGGGGGAAAGATAAGGACGGGTGCATGCAGTATGTTTCAGGATGCCAAATTTATTCCATCTACAAGATCACCTGAGATCACATCTTTCTTGGGCATGACTGTTCTCACACTGGTCCCCAAACATGCTGTTGTTATTTAAAAGAATAAGAAAACCAAACACCTAACCCCTTGCCATAGGGTTGGTTTTGACTCACAGCCCCCCTTCCTTAGGGAACTCTGGTGGCCTCGTGCTAAGGAGCTGCCCTCCCAAAGGCGTGTGGTTTGAAGCCACCAGCTGCTCTGCAGGAGAAGGATGGGCAATCTCCTCCGAAAACCTGCTGGCAGATCAGCTGTGAGTCAGTTCTGACTTGATGGTACACAACAACCACGCCTTCATTGGGTTTCCTAGACCGTAAATCTTTAGGAAAACAGACTGCCCTCTTCAACTCAAATCACTGCTGTGGAGTTAGAACCAATGCGCATGTGCTGTGAAATGATGGTGGTAAAACAGATGCTAATAAAATCAACTCTGGCAAGAGAAAAAGTTGAGGACTCTAGGTGCCATCATAAAAAAAAAAAAGTTTCTGATTAATAAAGCGAATTGGAAAGTATGGGAGCCTTGCTCGCCTTCAACTTTTCTTCCCTGCAGAAATCTTCCCCTCATCGCCCCAGCATGCCGCAGGGATGGCAGGAAGGCCAGTGAGAAACTGGGAAAGTCCACTCTTCTTCCACCAAACAATCCCCCCACCGCCCCCACCCCGTTCTACCAATTAAAAATTAATTCTGTTTGTACACGTTCTCTACTTAAAATGCAAATAGGCTCTGGAAAGATTAAGCCGGTGGGTCATTCAGAAAAGAAAGAATTGCTTTTGTGGGAATTATGATAATCACACAAAGAGCTTTACTGGGGCGGAGAAAAGCAACTCTGATTGCAAAGAGGTGCAGGGTGGGCATACCAGGAGGGAGAAAGATATGCAGGGTTTGGCTCTAGGACTGATTTGGGTATTAGGGGCTCACTTGGGGAGGTCAAGGGGCAGTTTGAGGACCACGGGCACCCTGAGGGCAGGATTCTGCCATTCTGAGTCTCTCCCTGGCACTCAGGCTGCTGAGAGATATGTTCTTCGGCTAGAACTGCTGCCCTCAGTGAGGGTGAGGAAGCCTCAGCTCACCTGGTGCAGCTACAGCGACACTTCTCAAGGATGCCCAGGTCATGTGAGCAGGCTCTTTCCACAGCCTCCCACATACACTCTCTCAAACATGACCCCCACCCGCTCTTTACAATTAAGAAGGGGGGAAACAGACAGACTAGAAATATATCCCAGAGTCAAATTCTTCCTCAAATCTTTTCAGAAGGCCCATGAACTGAGCTTTCACTGGACAGAGGCCCACCTCACCGCTGCTGGGAAGCTAGACTGTGAAGCACAGCATTGCTGTGGGAATCCAGGGCAGGAATTACTAAGGGGACACACAGGGGCATCGATGCTGCCCGGGAGGTAAGGAGACTTCACAGAGCCTGCAGGCCTGGCTAGTGCTGGTCTGTGGACACCACTGCGGTTTCCTCCCAGTTGGCAATGCTGGCCCCTCTCCTGTCCTCTGCAGGGTAAAGCACTTTTCTTTGGTCCCTCCTTCTCCAGTCTACAGCCCTTCCTGGGAAGACCCCCTCCAAGCACTGGGCCTCCTGGAGCCACTAGCCCTGCAGTGGGAACCAGCCACATTCAAGGCGCACCGGCATGGAAGAAATGAGGCCAAAAGAGAGGTGAGTGCTCGGCTGCTAACGAGCAGAGTCAAGGCTCAGGTCCCTAACCCGCAGAGTGGTATCTGTTTTTTTATGTTCTTAAAATCTCTATGGATGCCACCTGGGTGTTGAAAGCAAGTAAAACTTGGCTATTCACCAAAATCATGTACGGTTTGTGTCCACACAGGGGTGAATGGGAAGAAAGGCTTGGTGAGCTACTTCCAGAAAAACTAGCCATGGAAAACCCTCCTGAGCGCAGCCCAACTGACCCATGGGGGATCCATGAGTCATGGCTGATGCAACATGTGGTCTAAGGCTTTTCACAAGGGTGGAGGCATCGTGACATGCGTTGGGCATTTCCTGCCTCGCTGTCCTTTCTTTCCAACCCCCACAGATCCTCAGAGGGCAGGGACTGGTGAGGCACAGTGGTCAACAGCTGTGAGCATTGAATCAAAGCTGGCCACCGCTGCTTCCCAGCCGTGTGATTGCACAAGGATTCTCTATGTACGTGTGTCCTTCTCATTAGTAGGGGCACAGAGCTCACCACCAGGGTAGCAAGGCAGGGCCTGGTGGGATCCCTTCAAAGCTGGCTGTATCTATCACCCCCTTTTTATCCCCTGGGCACAGCTGGGTCTTTTGAGGAATGTTGGCTGGTTACTGTGGGACGTCTCAGTGGGGCTGCCCTCACTGACCACTTACTCGGTACCACTGGTGAACGCTGATGGAGGCCCAGGAAGGTGGACTCCAGAACATGGCGCCAGAAGATCTCACTCACTGGGGTGGGTGTTGCAGCACCGCCACTCTCGAAGGTAGCTCGATGCACTCACTTACAAGTAACCGACACTGAACCTCCATCAACGCAGGCCACGGCCACGTTCCCAAACCCAGAACCCTGAGACTCCACAGCCTCCCCCTCAGCATCAACTCTAAAAACCCCAATTCAAATGAGACACAGTATGGAATGACAGGTAAACTAGAGTCAAATGTTGCTGAAATGAAGCAAGGTGTGAGGCCTGGGGAGAATGCAGGGGGGGGGGGAAAGAAGGAGAAAGGGTGGGGAGTGGAGAGAGAGAGAGAGAAACTCATGCTATCTGCACTGCAGTAAGGGATTGAAAGCACGTGCAGGAGAAGTGCAGACTCTGGAAAGCAGAACTGTGCTGAATCTCTGGAACCGTGCTGTTTCAAACACGACAACGTGAGTGGTGTTGATGCTTGGGAAAGCAGAGGGTCAGCAAACGTGAGGAAGGCTCTCAGCAGGATGAACTGACAATGATTTCAAAAGGAACTGAAACACAGTGGAGATTTGGGGGGAAGGTGTGAGAGTGGACAGGGTTCCTTCAATCCACTGCATATTGGGTTGCTATGTGTTCACTGGATGGTGCCACCACCACCACAACAACAAATACCATAAAGAGAGTCTCAAGGACCAAAAGATACCTGAAATCATGTCTACCCAATGCCTTGCTTTCATACTCACAGTACAAACTGGCACATTAAAACCTCTGAGAAATACTATGGAAAAGTAGCCTATTTGAATATGTTTAAATGAACATATTTCCATTTTTCACTCAAAATCCCTCAAGTTGGCCACCTCAGTGCTATTCCCAGCATGGAGGTGTCACAAGCCCACTATAAACTTTCCTGATTAGTAAGAGGTATTTAAAAGTCCAAAGAGGAGAGAGGAGGGGCTGAGAAGCCTGAGGGTGGGGAGGGGAGAAATCACAGCCTCGCAGAGTTTGGAGGGTGAGGCAGGGGCTAGAGGAATTAGGAGAGATCCAGTGAGGATCTGAAAAGGTGGGGCAGGAGTGGGCATAAATCAGTGGTGATTCATTTTAGAAAGCACAATATATGGGAATGATATATGGAACACAATGTGGATAAAGGAATTCAATGTAGACAAGTAAGACACAATGCATAAACAATACTCACATACACATGCACAAAAAACCTAACCAAAATATCATCTCACTGCCATCATGGCTGACCCTCTACTGGGTTTCCAAAGCTGAAAATCGCAGGGGGGTTACACAGTTGTAAAGTAATTACCACTGTGATGTGGACCTTCAACAGTCTTCTCTCGGAAACAGTTCTTGTCTATTAGGTGGAGGATAGAAAAATATATGATACTGAAAATGTAATACACTGAGGATTGTGCCAACATCAGAGTTGACAAGTACTGCATTCAAGACCTGGCCCTGCCATTGCACTTTGAGACTCAGTTTCCTCATCAATAAACTAAGAGGACAAGATTTTCTCTAAAATAGTTTTATGATCAAAGTTACAGACCATCTGCCACAGAATCTAGAAAGGGGGAGATCTTCTTCCTAGAGGAGAGGGGGAGCAAGAAGGGGTCATACATGTGAAGAGACAGCAGGGTGCTTTACCCCCGTGTTGTCAGCTTCAGCTCCAAAATACACTGTGTCAATCCATTCACTTTATCTTTACGACAACCCCCAGGAGTAGGCACTATTTTTATCCCCATTTTACCGATGTGGAAATCGAGGCACAAAGATGTTAAATTACCTGCCTAGAATCACAGAGTTATGAAGTGACAGAACCAGGGCTTGAATCAAAAATAGATCTTGTCCCTGAGGTCACATTCTTCATTACAACACTAGGAGAGAGAAGCAATTGTCATGGGCTGCTTCTTGCTGGAGTGTGCCATTGAGCTGACTAGGGTTCATGTTGTTGTTGTTGTTATGTGCCATCGAGTTGATTGTGACTCATAGCGACCCTATGTACAAGAGCCCTAAACGCCATTCTATCCTGTGCTAACCTCGCCGTCTCAAACACACTCATTCCCACCACTCTACTCACAGAATCGATCCATCCCATCAAGGGTCTTCCTCTCCTGTGCCGTCCCTCCATTCTCCCAAACATGATGTCCCTCTCCAAGGACCAGTCCCTCCTTGCAACATGCGCAAAATATGTCAGACGAAGCTTCAGAATCCTTGACTCCAAGGAGCACTGGGCCTTCACCCTCTCCAGGACAAACCTGTCTGTTCTCCTAGCAGTCCATGGTATATTCAACTCTCTTCTCCAGCACCACAGCTCAAAGACATCAATTCTCTTTCTATCATCTCTATTCACTGTCCAACTCTCCAATGCATAGCACGTAATTGCCAAGACTATAGCCTGGAGCAGGGGCACCTTAGTCTCCAGCCTGATGTTATTGCAGCCCTATAAAGAGCAGATCTGAACCTTGCCTTGTCCTGGGCCATTCTCACCACCTCTGAAATGTTTGAGCCCACTGTTACAGTCACTGCATCCATCCATCTCCTTATCTTCCCCTCTCTCCCAGGCAGGCTTGTTCCAAGAACTGTCAGCTCCTGACAACATTCCCAAAAGATGTGTCAGAGGCGTGTTTGTTCTTTTGGTAGCCCATGGGATATTCAGTATGATTTTCCAACACCACAATTCAAAGGCACCAATTCTTCTGTCCTCCAAGCTAAAGGCACAAAGAGGAAACGAAAGAACCACCAGGGAAGTGTATCTCAAACAGCAAAGTGCAAATGAATCACCTGGGGATCTTGTTAAAACGTAAATTCTGACTCAGTAGGTCAGGAGTGGAGCCTGAGGTTTCCACCACGCTCCCAGATGACGTGCATGCCCTGGTCCAGGGACTACACCTTGAGTCTGCAAGGCTGCAGAGCCCTGGTGGTAAAGAAATTGGGCTCTGGGGTAAGCTCAGGCTAAAATCCCAGCTGGTGCAGTCTCCCGCTACACGACTTGGAGAAAGTTCTTGTCGTTAGATTCCAAGGAGTCTGCTCTAGCTCCTAATATTCCAGGTATGACAGAACAAAGTGTTGCCTGGTCCTACAATATCATCACAATGGTCGCTATGTTCGCACACTGTGGGCCAATTCACCTCACTGCAGGTCTTTGGGGTTTTTTTGCTGACTCTCTACTTCCCTGAGCCTGAGAACGATGCCCTGCTTCAGAGACCGACCTCACCTGATAACATGCCCAAAGTGTGCGCAATGAAATCTCACCACCTTCACTGCTAAGGATTATCCTAGCTGCCTTCCAAGATGGGTTTGTTTGATCTTCTGGCAGTCCACGGTATCTTCAATATTGCAACCAACATTGTAAGTCAAGTTTCTCCATTTAGAAAATGAAGGATGGATCCTTCCCAGAGGGCAGGTGCAGGGATTAAAGGAGAGAGTGTATCAGCAGCACCAAAACCACTGCTTCTGAGCTGATTCTGATTCACCAACACCCCACCCCCCCCATCGAGTTTCCAAGGCAGTAAATCCCAACAGGATGAGACCGCTTAATCTTTCTCTCACGGAGCAGCTAGTGGATCTGAACTGCCAATCTTCTGGTCAGCAGCCCAACACTTAAGTGCCTTCCTTCCAGTCCCTTGAAGAAAAGACTAGGAAAATCAGGCTGGGGCCAGATGAGGACAGCTCTTAGCATCAGGTAGAAGACTGAGGTTCTGCTTAAATTAACAGAGTTCTGGGAGCTCCCTGAGCACTGGCTGACAAAGATGATCAATCCAGAGGCAATAAAAAAGATGAGACAAGACAGAGAAGGTAAGGCAGAGAGATGCATGAGTGAATCATCCGACAGCTCCAGGTGAGGGGACAAATGCCTGAACTGGAATGATCCCATCAAGACAGAATCCCAAAGGACTAGACGGGACACTGAGCTTCTTTTAGAATTGATGGAAAAAAATTGGGAACAGGTAACGGTGATGGTTACACAACATGCTAAACACAGCGTCACTGAGTTATACAGATGAACATGCTGAAATGGTAAATGTTTTGTTGCAAAACCCTCTGGAGGGTTAGTTAGCAGTCAATTCCAACTCCACAGCAATGAGTATTAAACACACACATACACACACACACACACACACACCCCTACAAGTGGCCAGGGGTGAGGTAGTATGAGAAAGGACTAGAGTTTTTCAAGCCATGACAAGATAACAGCAGTAGCCCAGGCAGAAAGAGAGAAAGCAGGGAAGGCTGGGGTGGAGGCGGGGACCCCTTTTTGGTTGGTTCATCAGGTGTCTGGGGAGAAGGGTGAAGCCCAGGAAGAGATCACGCCTAAGGCTCTGAGGTCATCCTCTGAGACATGACCACTGACTCTTTTAGGGGAGCCAGTGATTCAGACGAAAAGAAGCAGGAGTAAAGACAGAGCCGCCCAGCATGGTGGCTGTCTCACAAGCAGAGAAGGTAACAAGCACTGAGGTGCAATCTCTAAATTGGGGCCCCCTTCTGCTAGTTAGTTTCAAGATGGGCTGATGTTGCTCAGTGATTCTCAACACAAACAATGTCCCTTCTCTTGTCTGGGTGCCCCAGCCGGGAGCCTTGCCTATTTGTGGGCCTGGGATTTCATTCCACACTTTGCCTGCCATCTCTTTGGACTTAGACTCCAGACAGTGCTCCCTCTGCACCACCACCCTCTCACTTGCTAAGCTCTGGCCCGTCCTCTCCTCTTCTTCATGGCTTTGTTGCAGGGAGCTCTGGTGGGCTAGTGGTTAAGGAGTTGCGCTGCCAGCTTAAATGCAAGCAGTTGTAGCCACTGGCTGCTCCTCTGCTTGGCTTCCCCATGCAATTCGCCGTCTCTGAAAATCCACCAAATTTTCGAGGGTTCTGACACCCGAGTATTTAACTTTTCTTTTTGTATTTCTCTGTACCTCCCCAAGCCATTTAGGACCTTAAAACTCCTAACAGTGGTCCCCAAACAGGGTTTCTCCCTTGTTTTTAAAAAATAAAGCATAAAAACTCTTCACAAACCCAGTTTTGGGGAAAATAAGGCAGAAAAAGAAAACAGCTTTGGGAGAGAAGGCAGAAAGAATACAGGAAAAAGTAATAGAGAAGTTTTTTGTTTGTTTTTAAGAAACCACAAGGTGAATTTTAAAAGAGGTGGGGTGGATAACTGTGAGGCAATATCCTAACTGGAGGAGAGAAACACAAGAAAAGTCACCAGAGAAAACAACCCTAAAGCCATTACTTTACTATCATATCTATTTCATTTAAGACAGGAGCTAAAGAGGGGTTTTTTTTGGAATCTTAGCCAGAGGCAGAAAGCCAGCACAGGACTCCACACTTCTGGGCAGTAATTAAAGCTGAAGGCAGGCAGCAAAGTTCTTCTCTTTGATAAGGCAAAGAGCAGGGAGCGTCTGGTCAGCAGTTCCTGGCCTTCAGGGGCCAGGGCGGCTCAGAAAGTGCCAGGAACACACCAACACCCCTAGAACAGAACACTTCCAATCAGAAGGAGAACTCAAGGTCAGCTGCAACCTAGTCAGTTTTGACTCATCAAAATAAAATAAAACTCAATGCCATCAAGTCGGAAGCAATTCATAGCTGACTCCTCAGTGGGTTTTCAGAGTCTGTAAATCTCATGAGAAGAGACTGCCTATCTTTCTCCCCTGGGGCAGCTAGTGGATTCAAACCTCCTGCCTTTGTGTTGGCAGTGTAATACCTTACCTCTAGACTACCAGAGCTCCCTGATTCTGAGTCATAGCAACTCTGTAAGATAGATAGGGATGCCTTATAGGGTTTCTATTATGTTTAATAAAACATTTTTTTAAATGGGAAACCAACTTTGTTTTAACAGGAGACTATAACCAATCATTGTTTACACATCTCTTTATCTCCTGCTGCTGCTATTCATTCTTAATGCCAGCACACAGAAGTAAGTGGGGTTTAATTTACAGCCACGAACCCTTTCATGCTAAACCTTTTTATTTCTGAGAAAGCACCATGCAGCAGGCCCTCTCTCACTCTCTGGGGATCATGTCTGGCAGAGGCAACCATCGTACACTGAAGGTAAATGCACTATGGGTCCTCTTCTGTCATTAGGGTCTCCCATCTTATTATCTGCCCCCCCCATGTCTTTTGGTTATTTTATTTTAATATACAAAATTTTTTTATAATGGTTTACTAACAAGTTTCATATACATTGTTTTCACAACTAATCTTTCCAATTTCCTTTACCCAGACCTCCCTCCACCCATCGAATTATGCGACCCTATGATTAACGCCCCCTGCGCATTCTCACCCTCTGCTCCCTCTCTTCTCCCCTTGGATCCTCATACACATTTTATTAGTTATCTATTTCTACCATAATGGTCTTATATAGTATTTGTCCTTATGGGAATGAATTCTTTTACTTAATAATGCTTTCCAGTTCCTCCCAAGTTAGGTAGTAACTTACAAAATCATTGCAATGGCAAAGTTTAACAGGACAACAAGTAACAAATGTTTCCAACAATCACATCTGCTCCTGTTTCCCTGTTTCTCTCTCTTGCATGTTCCACCTATCTGGAATGTTCTTCTCTGAATCCATCAATCTTCCATTCTCAACTCTGATGGCCCCCTGACTGGAGTCATAGCTGAGACTCCAGCAGGTTTTCACACGGGAGGAGACTGCCCAATCCTCTCCCGTGGAGCAGCTGGAAGATTCAAACTGTGTATCTTTGGGATTTCAGTGCAGCTTCATACCACTAGGTCACAAGAGTCCACCTTGTTGCTCTTGAGATGATTCCGAATCATAGTGACCATATCAGAGTAGGGAGCTCTGATGGCCTAGTGTAAGGGGTTGTGCTGCAAATACAAAGGCGTGAGGTTTGGATCACCAACTATTCCATGCGAGAAAGATGGGCAATCTCCTCCTGTGTGATTTACAGATTCTAAAACCCCAGTGGAGGGCCAGCCATGAGTTGGTTCTGACTCAATGGCACATAACATGACCACCATCAGACATAAGAGATCCGCTCTGTAAGGTCTCTGAAGCTGTCATCTCTACAGAAGCAAACTGTCACACTTTTATCCTGCGGAGAGGGTGGTGGGATCTAAACACCTACCAACTTAACAGTCAAGCATTTAACTGCTGTGCCACCATGGATCATGATCTGTGTCTGTCTTTGCTGTATCCCTGGGCCCAGGGCAGGGTCTAGGAGGCACTCACTGGTAGAATTCTAGTCTTCCACGCAGGGAACCTGACTTGACTCTAGCTAATGCATCTCATGTGCAGCCAACTACCCATCTGTCAAATGAGGCTTCTGTGTCGCTGTGATGTGTGAAACAGGTTTTTCAACGAAGCTTCCAGACAAGATGGTCCTATCCAAAACCTCACAGCTGCTGGCAGCTTCCACCTGGTCTGTCAGCAGTACCTGCATCCCATAATTACCGCACACCGGGGCCGCGCTTCTCCTCTGTTCTGCTTGTCTGACCTTATTTGTTTGATTCATCTCTTCCCCTGAGTGGAGCCATCCACTATCCAGAGTGAGTGGTGGTCTAAAACAAACACCTCAGAAATGAAACATACTTTTCAACATCCAAGCCCCTGTCCCAAAGTCTCAGGCAGCATCAGAGTCTCCGAGTGGAGCAAATGGTTCACATGCGTGGCTGCAAACCTGAAGACTGGGGTTCAAGTCGACTCTGGGGAACCTCGGGAGAAAGGTCTGGTGATCTACTCTGAAAAATATCAACCACTGGAAACTGTGGAGCACAGTTCTCTGCTGGCACACGGGTCCCCATTACTGGAACTGACCCTAAGGCCATTCATTAGCTCTGCATCATGTGTCAGGTCCATGAAAGACACCTTTGAATTCCCTCCTCCTTCATGACTGCTTTGTGCTGCTCTCTAATATCTCACACATGCCAGTGTTTACCACCTGCCCTGTCCAAGCACAAGGGCAACCACTTGAATTGCATGTATCATCGCAGTAGGGAGCTCTGGTAGCTTAGTGACAAGGAAAATCCCCGACAATCTGAAGGCACTCAAATCCACCAGCTGCTCCACTATGCAATTTACAACCTGTAAAAACCCACTGGAGGGTCAGCTGTGAGTTGATTCCCATGAAATAACACATAATAATGACTCACGACAACACTGGACTGGATGTTCCCTTATTATCATTTGAGAGATAAAGAAGCAGGACCAGAGAGGTTAAGTGTCCAGCCCAAGGTCACACAGTCTGCATTTGCTTCTGTCACTCTGCTCCCTGTTGGTGTCATCAGTGGGGAACTGTGCTGTTAACTCAAAGGCAGCACCTCTCTTGTCATTTGAATTCACCGGAGGCTCCGGCAGAGAAAAAAGGGTGGTATCCTCCTGTGTGATTGCCACCCTCCAAAACCTGCTGGAGGCCAGGCTATGAGCTGGTTCCGATTCAATGGCAATGAGTATTTTCCCCCTAAAAATACACCTTGACTAATCCTTTAGATTGATCCCGTGCTTGCCTGTGTCACAGCCACAGTGCTAAAAGGCTTCCCGACACCCAGTTCTTGCAAATACCACCTGGTCAGTCTCCTCATTCCAATTCACTCCACTTGAAATTTGGTGGCAAATCTTCACTTTAATTTTGTTTTCCTCACAGTGAGAGTGCCACCGTGCAGCCTAGTTTTCAACAAGGGAGGCCATAAAGGTGGATGGTTGTTCCTGGCCTTGTGTGTCCCTTACTGTCGAGCCTCTCAGCATGCTCTGTCCTGGACAGCCTTTCTCAGGGGCCACCCCACCATCCAGAGGAGCAGCCCGTGTCTCCATCCTGCTGTGGACAGGTGTTTAGGTACCGGGGACCATGCAGGAGCTGGGGACAGCAAAGGCACAGGAAGGACCTGGGGCTGTGGAGTCTTTGTGCATGAGGGGATGCAGCGCCTGACACCTACAGAGTGTTTCTAGAAGCCTCGTTAACAATACCATCCAGCCCTGTCATTACTGCACACTCTGTCACTTCAGTCTCTGCACATTCCCTGCACCGTATCATCTTAGTCAATCTCCTCCCGCTGCTCACGAAGGCACACTATTTCAGTGACTCAGGTGGTTTTTCCTCTGCAGCGAAACTGTAAATTTCTCAGGTCTCCTTTCCTTCTGACCTCAGTACAGTCTCCCAAGCTCAGCAGGACACCTGGGAAGCTGGTGTGACAGTGACTTCACCTGCCTTTAGTCCCTGCCAGGCCTTTTTTACAAACATCAACACCATTATCCTCATTCACCAGGAAAAATGTCTGTTTTGTTCAAATTGATTCATATTTATTTTCTTAGCTTTATAGTCCCTTTGTAAAGGCCAGAGCTGGACTTGGCTATTCCTTTCACCAAAGCAAAGGAATTGTTTTTAAACAATTTACAATAAAAAGTAACCCAGGACAAATGGCACAGATGACCCTTTCAAAAGAATTGGAGGAAACTGTACAAGGTTCAGAGAGAGAAGCACATCTGAATCCAGGCCCTACTGTGAGCACCAGGCTCTGAGTTCAGCTAGTGTAACTGGAACTCTAGCAGTGTATACAGTACTTATTTCATGGTGTGAGGAAGGGGAAGATGCTTAAAATAGGTCAGTTCTGCCGTCAAGGAACTTAGTCTCTTGTTGGGAACCGAAACCTACATCCACTTGAAGTTAAGGATATGTCACAGTGAGACTAAGGAGTTAAAAAAACTGAGGACATTGCCAAGTTGGGTCAATCCAGGAGGGCTTCCTGGAAGAGGTAAGCACTACATTGGATCACCAGGTTTGGAGAGACGTGGTAAGTGTTGATGAGTTCCTGAAAACAAAAATCAGTCCTTCAAAAGGGAAAATGTAAGAAAACGTAAAATGTTTCCTCTTTTCCTTTGTCTCAGATTTTAAAAGGAATATGCATGTTTGTGTGTGTAAAGCTTATAAAATTTTTTAAAATATAATAATTATGTATAATTACACTACTCAGGACAACTCTTAAAGTTTTGGTGTATTTAGTCTTTCTGTGTTTATCAATATTTATAAATACATATATAAAATAATTAGGCATTATCTACTCCTATTTCACCTCAAATAAGAACTATCTGGAAACTTGGGCTCTGTCACCTTTATCAGACTCATTTTTTTGTGACACAAATTATTTGTCTAATTCAGGACGGCCAGCATCAAATCATCCCAGTGTAGTAATGCCCACAATATCAATCTTGCTGTATTCCATTTCATTTTTGACAACTTCCATTTTTCCTAGATTGATATGATTGGAGTACCAGAGGAAGTATTACAACAAACAGAGGCAGCCCTTGCTCTGCAGAAATTATTACACAATTCATGAATATCACAGACAAGTAAAATCTAGCTGAAGGTAATTTATAACTTTGCGTCTCAGATTCAGGTCATGTCCTCCCCAACTTTCCGGGTTATCACCTAGGATCACATCTCAGAGGACGATTGTGATTATCACATCATTGCCTATCTGTCGAACCACATTGTTCCGGAACCTCCAAACTGCACTGAGAATCAGTCCTGTCGAAGCCGACATAAAATCTTAATCATCACACGTAGCATAGTATTAAAGCCAGTTTTCTTCTTCTTCTCTTCCTTTTTCATTGTGGTTTGGATGAAAAAAGTTTACAGAGCAAATGCATTTCCATTCAAGAGTTGATACATATTTTGTTTCATCACATTAATTGCAATTTCTTCAAGTAATACTGTTCCCATTTCCTCACTGGATTCCCTGTACTCCTGCCCCATGCCGTCCTCTGAGCCCTGCTTTGGGAAAACGCTGCCTTTTGATCTCTCATGGCTAACAGTGCTGATGAATACACTCCTCACAGCATTACTGCTCCTTTCACAGGCCTGTCGCCAGCCTGCAGGGGTGGGTTCAGTTCAAGACTGAAGGGCTGAGGGATTTCGGGTTCCACCAGTGTCTCTTAGATCACTAATTCTGGTGTTTTTTTAAAAAAAGTGATTTTCAGTGTTGTTCTATATTTTTCTGCTGGTTTTGAAGCATCTTCCTTCTAGTGGTGGTCCCAAGAGACAGGGAATGGAAAAATTCAGTGTTTTTGTCTTATAAACATCTACCTGCTTACTAATTCATTTTTAAAAATCTTATTTCAAAGGCTACTTACTACACATCCTTTGACCAGCCCCTGATTTATTTAAGCATTCTTTATTGTCGCTTCCAGTTTTTCATTATTCTGAATGATGCAGCAATTTATCCTCAGTAATTAAAGCCGGAAGTCAGGCCTGGAGAGCCTGGTTTTGCTTTATTGGTGATATGGAAATCAGGGCCTTGTGACTGGGCTCGGACACAGGTGACAGAGCCCACGTTTCCAGATAGTTCTTATTTGAGGCGAAATTAAATAAGGGCTGAATTCTCCCTGAGGTTTGGGCAAGATCTTGCCTGGCTTCACAGACAATAGCTGTCAGTGGCTGACCTTTGAGAGCTTCTGGAGCTTTCTGACTAGTCTTGGGTAATCTGATTGCCACCTTAATTGAAAATGGGGATTTAAAATGAGAGAATCATATCTGGCTGATCTAACTTCAGGCCTTCAATTCTTTGCTCATTCCAAGTTTGCCTAAGCTTTGTTATCTTTCTCCAAGTTACAATACATAAAAATAAACAGCATTTTTCCATTCCCTGTCCCTTGGGACAGTCACTAGCAGGGAAGTGTTGTTAAAATAATTTTCAGGAGCCAGACAGCCTGATGTCATATTCCAGGCCCCTCTCCCCACAAGCTGCGTGAACTTAGGCTGCTTATCCACAGGCCTAGAATAAAGGAATTGACTTCATAGTGCTGTGATAAAACTAGAGAAGTCAGTGCAGGTAGAGTTCTTAAAACAACTCGTTAACAATCATCATTGTCATCAATATTATTAAGACACAACTCAAAACTTATTGCCTTCAAATGAGAACTGACTCACAGATGACCCTCCAGTGGGCTTGTAGAGGCTGTGAATCATGGATCAAATAATCCATCTTTCTGCCTCAGACCAGCTGGCGCATTCAAAGGGCCAGGGTTGCTATGTTGTTGTTAAGTGCTGTTGAGTCCAACTGATATCCATCCCATGAACAACAGATCTGAGTTCTCTGTCTTATCATGCGCCATCCTTTATCACCTTTGACACATCTGAGTGGATTGCTGCAGACATTGTATCAAGCCATCTCTTGAGGGTCTTCCTCTCCTTTGCTGACACTTCACCTTTCTAAGCATGACGTCCCTTTCCAAGGAATAGCTTCTCCTAACAACATGTCCAAAATATGTGAGGTGAAGCTTCATTTGCCATTCTGGATGCACTTTCTCTAAGACATATCTGTTTGTTCTTTTGGCAGTCTATGAAATATTCAGTACTCTTCTCCAACACTACAACTCAAAGCCATCAACTCTTTTTCTGCCTTACTCACTGTCCAGCTCTCAGATGAATAGCAGTTAAGTGGAAAGACTGTGACGTCAGTTAGGCACACTTCAGTCTTTAAATAGACACCGCTGCTCTACAGGACTTTGGAGAGAGCTAAATGACAATTATTGTTAAATTCCCTTTTCTAATTTAGGAGAAAGAAGGTAGGGTGGATGGAACAAAATAGAATGTTAAAGCAAAAAGGGTCCCTAGCTTAGATAAATTGTTGTTGCTGTTAAGTGCCGTTGAGTCGCAGGCGACTCATAGCGACCCTATGAAGGAGAGTCCTCTACGCTTGGGTGCCTTTCATCCTCTCTTCAGGTTCACAGGGTTTCTGGAGGCTCCTCCTAGATAAATTAATCTATCCAATTTATCGTAACATATTTATTACCTTAAGTTTAGGTTCAATATATATATATATATTTCAGCTTTACAGTGTTAGATAAACAAAATGACTCTCAGAAAAAGTATTTGACTCATCTTCCTGCAATCAAATCTGTTGTAGAGGAAGTGCAACCAGGGTGCTCCTGAGAGGGAAGGACTGTGAAACGGCAGCTCATGTACTTTGGACATGTTGTCAGGAGGGACCAGTCCTTGGGAAGAGACTCGATGCTGGGAAAGGTGGAGGGTCATTGTAAGAGGAAGACCCCCAACAAGGTGGACCAACGCAGTGACGGTTACATAGACTCAAATGTATCACAGATAGTGAGGCTGAAGGTGCAGACCTGTTGTTCATAGAGGTGCTATGAGTTGTGGTCAACTCAACAGCACCAAACAACTATATTAACCATTTTTTGTGTAAGTAGTGCTAAATACAATATTTAACAAAACTTTGAAGAAATAAAAATATTAAAGATGATTTGAAAGGGGATATTTCCAAGTTACTTCTTAAATGTACACTCTGGTGCCCCTTCATCGCGATGTCTACCCACTATTGGGTTACTATGTTCCAGATAACTCAAATATATCCATCTTGTCTCCATAATTAGCATCACAAGGGAATAAAAGGAAGGGCCCTAAAGTCTTTCATCCTTATTTTATTCTTGGAGCATGAAGTACACACAACTGTTAAGATATCTAAATTCAATTAGTGGTTGCCGGGCTTGGGAGGGAACGGAAAATGGAGAGCCACTGCTTACAGCAGGACACTGAGAGGTTGTTGATGGAACAACTTGGAACTGGACAGTAATGATGACTGTACACTGAACTGTACGTGTGAAAACAGTTGAATTAGCAGGAGGAAAAAAAATAAAGACATCTGATCCCGTCAGATACACGATTATCTTTGGGAGGCCCAAGGGCCATGCTTTTCATGGAAACGTACGAAAGCATTGTCACCATGACTGTAAACCCAAAACTCAAGCCCAGTGCCATCTTTCTGGTAATTCCAAATGATAGCAACATGCAGGATAGAATAGAACCACCCAGAGGATTTCCAAACTATCATTTTCAAGGAAGCCAATTGTGACTTCTTCTCCAGTAGAGCAAGCAGCTGGTAGGTTCAAACGGCTAATCTCTTGGTTAGTAGCTGAACAACTTAACCAATACATCATCAGGGTTTCTATGACAATCACCAGCTCACATTTTTTGAGCCAGTCTGTACCACTTAAGTGTTAAGCTCTTAACACTTAATCTGAATTACTTAATTTAATCTTTATAACAAGCCTGTGAGGTCGGTACATTACCCTGATTTATAGATGACACCCAGCTCTTATCCAATGTTGATGGCTTTAGATTCAGTAACAAAGGCCCCACACTTGTGGCTGTGCACTGTGGAACAGATTCCAACTCACAGAAAGACTGTATGACAGAGTAGAACTACCCCATTGGGTTTCCCAGGCTGTTATCCTTAATAATTAAAAACCAGATGCAGCAATATATTGACAGGAAACTGCCAGAAATCCAAGCCAGATTCAGACGGGAACAGGAAATGAGGGACATGATTGGTGATGTCAGATGGATCTTGGCTTAACGCATACAATACCTGATAGATGTTTACCTGTATTTTATTGACTATGCAAAGGCATTGAACTGTGGAGGTCATAATAAATTATGAATATTTCATAGAATGGGAATTCTAGAACACTTAATTGTACTTATGTGGAACCTGTACACAGGCCAAGAGGCAGTCCTTCAAATTGAACAAGGTGAACATCTCAAAAGCTCATTGTCAGAACCAATTCATAGCTCAGGCTCTAGAGAGTTTTCAGAGCCTGTAAGTTACATGACAAGAAGAGATTGCCTTTGTTCATATTTCTCCTGAGAAGCAGCTGGTGGATTTAAACCACTCAACTTTGGGTTGGCAGCACAACTCCTTAACTACTAGCCCACCAGATAGCTCCTGAACAAGGTGATACTGCCTTGTTTAAATCAGGAAAGATGTATGTCAGGGTTATGGTATCTTTTCACCATACTTATCCAATCTGTCTGATAAGCAAATAATCCAAGAAACTGGATTATAAGGTGAAAAACATGGCATTAGAATTGGAAGCCACTTGTGAAAGCAAAGAGGACTTGAAATATTTACTAATGAAGGTCATTCGCACCTCAATATAAAGAAAACAAAACCCTTCACAACTGGACCAATAATCAACACCATGTTGTTGTTGTTGTTGTGTACCATCAAGTAAGAACTATCCCATAGCTGGCCCTCCACTGGGCTTTTAGAGGCAGTTAATCACACAGGAGACTGCTCATCCTTCTCCTGCAGAATAGCTGGTGGATTTGAACCATGTGCCTTTGGAATTGGAGCGCAGCTTCAGAGAAGAAAAAAAAAGGAGAAGCTGTCAAAGATTTCATTTTATTCAGATCCACAATAAAAACCCATGGAAACAGCAGTCAAGAAGTCAAATTCCACAATCCACTGGGGAAAGCTTCTGCAAAAGACCTCTTCCAAGTATTACAATCCAGAGTCACTTTGAAGAGTATGGTGCACCCAGTCTAAGGATGGTATTTTCTATTCCCTCATATCAACAGAGAGCTGCCAGATGTGCAGGATGGGTTTAGAAGAGGCCATGGTACTAGGGATATAATAGCTAATGTTAAATGGATCTTGGCTAAAAGCAGAGAGTACCAGAAGAATGTCTATCTGTGCTTCACTGATTATCTAAAGGCATTTGACTGTATGGATCACAACAAGCTGTGGCTGACTCTGAGAAGAATGGGGATCCCAGAACATTTGAATGTCCTTATGTGAAACCTATACTTGGACCAGAAGGTAGACATCAGAGCAGCACATGGTTCAAAATCAGGAGAGGTGTGCACTAAGGATGCATCCTATCTCCATACATTTTCAATCTATATGGAGAACAGATCATTCAGGTGGCTGGGCTCTAAGAGGAGGAATGTTGCATCAGGAATGGAGGAAGGCTCATCAACAACCTGCATTTACCAGATCACACAGCCCTGCTTGCTGAAACTGAGAAGGACCTGATGCACTTGCTGCAGAAAGTCATGGACTGTAGTCTTCAATATGAAATGAAGCTCAACATCTCACCACTGGGCCAATTGAAGGTAAAGAGATTGAGATTGTTAACAGCTTTAGTTTGCTTGGCTCCACAATCAACACTCCTGGTACCAGCAGCCAGGAAATCAAAAGATGAGTTACATTGGGAAAGTCAGCTGTCAGGGACCTTTCTAGAGTACTGAAGTGCAACATCAGTCTGAAGACTAAGATGTGCCTGATCCAGGACAAAATCTTCGCAATTGCTTGCTATACATCAGAAAGATGGACAATGACTAATGATGATAAGAAGAGAATTGATGCCTTATTGAATATACCATGGATGGCTAGGAGAACAAACTGGTTTGTCCTATAGAAGGTGAAACCAGGCTGCTGAAGCTTCATCTGCAATACTGTGTCCATGTTGCAAGGAGGGACAAGTCCTTGGAGACATCATGCTTGGCAGGGTGTAGGGACAGTGCAGGAGAGGAAGACCCTCAACGAGATGGACTGATTCAGTGACTGGGGTAATGGGGTAGGTATGTCAGAGACAATAAGATTGCCACAGGATAGAGCAGGTTTCAGGACTATTGTACATAAATAAGGTCACTACGAATCACAAGCAACTCAATGGCACTTAACAACAACATATACATGTGCTCGACAGTTACTAAGGTAGACAGAAGAATAACGGATGAATTTGAATTATGGTGTTGGTGAAAAATACTGAATATAATCATAGAATTTAAAAAAAAACCAATTTTGTTTTGAAAGAAATACTGACAGAACACTTCTTGGAAGTGAAGGCAGTGTCCTGTGGATGCATTTTCAGGGAGGAAGGACATCTTGCTTGGTAAATAATCTGTGAGAAAGAAGAAGTGCCATGAGATGGATCAACACAGAGGCTGCGGTGATGGGCTCTGATATGGCACCAACTGTGAGGATGGTGCAGGATCAAGCAGAGCTTTGTGTCTGTTGTTCACGGGGCTGGGTGAGGCAGAATGGACTTAGCAGGACCTAACAACAACAACTACTATTTGTACTGGAATAGAAGGGTTTTTTCTCCTACAGAACTGCTGGTGGGATTGAACCATTGACCTTAGATACCTTATATTTTTTATAAAAATAGAAGTGAAAATGCATTCAACAAGAACATGGAACATATAATCAGGACCACACTTAATTAAATGTTATAGGGAGAGCAGAATTACTGAGGTAATTGAGGTGGGACAGGAAAGTGTTAGAGAAGACTAATTTTGAACATTATTTAGAAGCAAAGGATTCCATTGTATTGTGAGAACAAAGATGGCTTTCTATGTAGGGAGAGGGTGGAAAGAAAACACTGACATTTCCTGAGCGCCTATTATGTTTCCAACTTAAGCATTTTCTTTTTCTTTAAAAAAAAATCACACAAAGTTAGTTTTGCCGTTTTTCAGATGAGATAAGCCAAATTGAGAGAGGTTAGTTTATTTGCCAAAGATCACACAGGGAACAAGTAGCAGAGCCAGGACACCCAGCGTCTTTAGAACGATGGTGCAGAGCATGGAGTGAGGGCTGAGGGGTAGGAAAAGAATGCACACAATTTTTAAAAAAAGCCAATTTCTAGAATGCATTATGCTTTAAAAGTGTGCAGAACTGGTGAAATCTGAACTGCCTTTGTGGACTGTAACAACCTGGAGTGTGTGGTACTGATGTTGAGTTATGGTTATATAATGAAACCTGGTGGTGCAGTGGTGAAAATGCTCAGCTGGTAACTGAAAGGTCAGCAGTTCAATTCCCCTAGCAGGTCCAGCAGAGAAAGGTGAGGCCGTCCACTCCCATCAAGAAGGCTTATGGGGTAGTTCTACTCTGTCCTACAGGATTGCTGTGAGAATCAGAATCAACTCAACAGCAATAAGGGAACTTTTTTGGTTTGTTTTTGTTTTTTAGCAGTAAGGTTTTTGTCTGTTTGTCTCACAGTTATTTAGTCCCTGGATGCTGTAAGTGATCAGAGTGCTCAGCTACTAAAAGGTGAGAAGTTCTAGTCTCTCCTGAGGCATCTTGGCAGAATGGCTTAATGAGAAATCAGCCACTGAGCTATGGAGCACAGTTCTACCATGACACATGGCGCTGCCTTGAGCAGGAACCCATCTGAAGGCAACTTGTTTGGTTCTTCTACTAGTTAGGCATGACACTAAAGGACTCCTGGTTTTGGGGTGCATGGTGCACGGGACTGCAGTCTGAATCCACCAGCCTCTCTGCAGGAGAAAGATGAGTGTGTCTCCTCCTGTTAAGATGTGCCACTCAGAAGCCCATTGGAGGGCTGCCATCAACAGACGAGACGGCAGTGGGCTTGGGGTTTTATTTATTTGACACGATGTTAACATTGGGAAAGCTGGGTAAGGGGTACAGAGACCCCCTGTCTACTTCCCTGTAGCTTCCAGTGAATCTATAACCATTATAGAAGAAAAACCAGGATGAAAAACATGTAACAAAAGCAAAGGCATTTACATTGAAGGTGGTTAACTGTGGAGGGGGCTGAACACAAGTCAGATCTGCTCACAAGACAAAGACAGTCTTCTTTCCATCACATCCTTGAATGGCCAACAAGCCCACATGAGATTGGCAGTGACTGGAGCAAGAGCTAGGACTTGCCAATAGTTACATTAAGTACCTAACATGGAGCCTTTGTGCCAAGGAGAAATGGGGACAGAAGCACTAAGAGGGTACAGGTCAAGCTCTCACAGCTGTTACAGTCTAGTTGGAGAAAACACACTTAAGAAATTAAATGTAAACCAGCCTTCGTGTCTGACATTGATCACAGAAGAGTTTATGTGCCTTTTTAAATTTTTTTTAAAACCCTCAAGGGAGCTCTGGTGGCCTAGTGGCAAGAAGCTGCACTGCAATCCCAGAGGTATGCGGTTTGAATCCACCAGATGCTCTGCTGGAGAAGGAGGGGCAAACTCCTCCCGTGCCAATCAGATCTGATTTGACGGTACTTACACAAAAAAAATAGTAAAATAAAATTTAAAAAACTATATTTAAAAAAAAAAGAACAGTGCTAACTATTTAAAAAACAAAACCAAACCCTCTCAAACTCATTGCCTTTAGGCGGAACCGACTCATAGCTGACCTTCTAGCAGGTTTCCAGAGGCAGTGAATCGCCCGGGAGGAGGCTGCTCATCTTCTCTATCATTGGTGAATTCCAATTGCCAGAGTCATTGCCTTTGAGTGAGGAGTGGGCCTCCCAGTGCACCACACAAAACCTCTACAGAGCAGAGCTCTACTCTGACACACTGTGGTCACCGTGAGTCAAAACGTCAAAACTCACTCCTCGGCAGCTGGCTCAGTCTTTCACTTGTTTTAGTAATTCAATGGAGGATGCATGCCCCTGAGGCTGAGTCAGTTAAGGAGGGCTTTGAAGGGAAGTAGAATTTAGGTGGAACCTTTGTGGATGTGAGCCCAGCAAGTAAAGGGCAATCTGGACAAGAGAAACCATGAGGTAAAGGGAGGCACTTGGAAGTGGCCTGCGAGACCCTCGGAGGCACCTGGGACTAGCTTAGTGCAGACAGGCATCCACTGAAATTGTTACACTGTCCCAATGACGGCTCCTCAATATTGTCACTCCAAATGGAATTGTAATCACACTCTTGAAATAGTTTCAAAAACATAAATGCTATAAAATAATAGCAAGGAAAGAAGTCTACACAAAAAAATATAATTGCCAATGAGTTGGAGCCACCTCATAGCAGGGTTTCTGAGCTGTACATCTCATGGGAGGAGATTATCCATCTTTCTCTAGAAGAGCTGCTGGTGAATTAAAACTTTCAGAGAGGAGAGACCATTGGGCTTGTAGCACAATTCCTTATGCACTGCAACACCACAGTCAAGGAACTTCCAGCAAAACAGGGCTTCTGAGCTACGTGCCTTCAGATGAGATGTACCAGCCTTCTGTGGGTTTCCTCATCTGTGGACATAAGTAAAGCATCATGTACAGGTTTTCTTGTTCATTCTTATTCTCACTGCTTTCTGTCCATTTGGTTCAACTCAAGTTTCCATGGCTGTAAACTACACAGAAGGAGACTGCTCATCTTTCACCCTTGAAGTTGAGAGTGGATTCGAATCACTAGGAATATGCAGCCTTTGGGTCAGCAGCACAACTCCATGTGGACTATGCCACTGCTGTTAGGTGCCATTGAGTTGAGTACAACTCACAGCAATCCTACGAAAAAGAGACCTGAACACTGTCCCCTCCTGTGCTATCATCCTCTCTGACACACTTGCGCCCCTGCAGTCGCTGTGCCAAGCCACCTCATTGAGGGGCTTCCTCTCTTTTACCTTATTTGGATCAACAATGCCACTAGTATATAGTAAAATCCAACCCACTGCCTTCAAGCTGATTCTAACTCATGGTGACCGTGTGCTGAGTTTCTGAGGCTGTAAGTCTCCATGGGAGCAGACTGCCTCATACTTCTCCCATGGAGCAGCTGGCCAATCCTGACTGCTGACCAGCATGGCTAGAAGTCCAGCATGGCTAGCATTCCAGCATGTAATGCACCACATCGGCTCCTAGCAGGTGGTCCCCAACCGTGAGCAGTTTGATCCTCTGTGTCTGATTTCATAAGCATTTCCCCCACCTCCACCCCGCATTGCTGGGTGGTCAGCATAATTATCATAGTGTAGACACACTTAGAATTCCAGTGAGAAGATCTGCAATCATGTGCTGAGCTTCTTCCTTTTGATTTGACATTTTCCTTGTTTGTAATTTCATGCTGTTAAAAAATAATGTTGGAACGAGTATGTCTGCAGTATAGCTTTTTGCTTTTTTAAACTAGATTATTTCCTTAGGATGAATTTCCAGAAATCAGGTCGAAAGGTATGCATGTTTTTAAGACTGAAGAATCTGAATTGCCCATCAGGGACAGGAAATGGCTGAGTGTAGACAGAGAGGAGTTTGCAAGCAGAGACCCAGCCTTCTTTCTGTAGGTAGGAGGGGGTCATTTGAAGGTTGCTGACATGGAGGTGTGAGAGAAGGAATGAGAAGAGTAGGGAGAGCAGTAATCACAGTAGTCTAGCTGTGCTCTGCAGCCAGGAGCAGATTATTCAGTAAGTAACGTAAACATGGGTTTAGTTGTGCTTACTTACTAATTTGCAGTCAACAACTGCACATTTTTTTCACCACATCAATCTACTTCTCAGTCTAGTTAGCTTCTTAGTCTTTCTCTCTGTCTTTGCTAACCCCACAGCACCATCCTACAAAGCCTCTTTTCAAATCTGTCATCCCTGGCAGGGACAGAATATTCAGTATGCAAAGTCAATGCGTACTTACTTGTGCTTAGTTACTTGTTATTAGGTGCTAGTGAGTCCAATACGACCTGAACCCTGTCTATCTTATGCTATCCTCACACTTCCTGACACACTAGAGCCCAGTGCGGCAGTCATTGTGTCAATCTATCTGGCTAGGGGTTGTCCTCTCCTTCGTTGACCCCCCACCTTTCCAAGCATCGTGTCCTCTAAGGAATAGCCCCTCCTAGTAACCTGCCCAAAGTACAAGAGACAAAGCTTAGTTACTAGTGGTGAACAAACATAAGTGTGGTTTATCTGCTTGTTGGGAAAAGTGCACCTACATCTAGCCAAATTTGAGTTTGGAGAATGAGAGAACAAGAAAAGGGCCATCGAGAGAATAAGCCAGGCTTTTGGAGTTCACTGCCAAAGACTTGGAATGCCGCTTGGAAGCAGGAGCTGTCCTGTTCCCCTTCTCTCTGTAACCACAAATAAAGATTGGGGGAGGGGGAGAGGGAGAGAATGAGAATAAGCAGGATTTAAGGAGCAAGAATATTAGGGGCCAGGGCTGAAAACAGATAAGAGCAACTACAGGGTCAGACCTGAAGTAAGAACAACACATAAGCCATGATCAATGACACGGAGAGAAAAAGTCAAATGCTTGAGGACCATAACATAAATATGGATCCCTCCTCAACCGTGTTTTGGCAGCCACACACAGTCCCAGGGACTTGATGTGAGACATCTCACCAGATGGAATGATGGTCCCCAGGTTAGATCCCTAGAGGGATGTGTGAGCTGTGGCAGTGGCTGGAAGGGGGCCAGAGTGTGAAACAGCCCTAGGAAGCAGATACACCACACAGCTGAGGGGCGGGGGTGGGGGGACAATGGCTAGAAATAGAAATCTATTTTCTACGTTTCTACTAATAATCAGAGGCATAGGACACACTTTCCTCAGGATGTTTGTAAACAAAGAAACTCCGAGCAAAACAGAGCCAGCTGGCTGAAATGTACATTAACAAATCATTTACGTGCAAACCTCACTGACAGTATTTAGAAGATGAGGTGACAGTGTGGAAAAAACCCTGGGCTAGAGTGTTTAATGGAAAACATATATACTAAACTGTAAACCACAATAAAGAAAACAAAAATGATTAGAGAATTCGGAGGGGAACCCTGCCCAAGCTATAGTTTCTTGCAATTTGTTTTTCAAATCATATATTCAAATATGTTCTGACAGCTGCATGGTGAGTCTGACTTGTTGGCCTGTCCCCTCGGAGTCTCTGCTTCCTTATACTCTCTGTTTCCACTTTCACTCCTTTTTTCAACTCTTGGGTGGCTGAGGGCCCACCCCTACTAAAAGCCTCACACTTCTGGTCATTGGATAAATACTTCTCATCATTTTGTAGAAGGCTGGAGATGCTGCTAACTGGGAAGACCAGATCAAAAGACTTCTTAGAAGAATGAACTAAGGCGTCAGCCATCATTGGCTTTTATAATCTAGTCAGTTAATAAAACAGTAACTGCTTTCACATTGGGGGTTGGGGGAGAGAATGCTGCCTGCTGCTCAAGGAGCTTTGCTGGCTTGAGTAGTTAACCACTCAGCTGATAACCTAATGGTCATTGGTTCAAGCCCATCAACAGCATGCTGCTGTGAAGATTTCCAGTCTTAGAAGCCCCATATGCCAGTTCTTCTCTGTTTCATAAGATTGATATATGAGTTAAGACTCCAGGGCAAGGAGCTTGAGTTGGTTTTCAGACCTGCTGTTCAGAGTCCCTGAATGGTGCTGGTGCAACAGCTAACATGCTTATTGCAATGTGCTCAATTGTTCACTGAAAGGTTGGTGGTTCAAGTCCACCAGAGGGAAGGGTCCTTGGAAGAAAGGCCTGCGAATCTGCATCTAAAAATTCAGCAAAATAACCCCCCTCTGGACCACAGATCTGCTCTGACACACATGGGGTCACCATGAGTTGGAACTGACCCAGCAGCAACTTGTTGTACCAAAGATCCTGAAGGTGGCTCAGAACCGAGCACTGTTCTGTCCTTTTAGACACAAGGTTGCTTTGAGTCAGAGCAGACTCCACACATTTAACAACAACTGACTGTTCACTTTCATCCTCCTCACCATCTTATTCTAGCCAGTCGTAATTTACTCTTGATTAATATTTTTTGCTTCAGCATACTTTGAGTAAAACAAACAAACAAAAAATCAAACTCCAACTTTGGATATGAGGCATTGTGATCGCCAATAATAGGCAACAGCCTCTCTTGCCCTGTGCTTCCTCCTCTCTTGTGAGCCACACTGACTCCTGCCCATTCCCGAGGCGAGCTGCCCCTACACTGTCCACAGCGACTCTGCTGCAGGGCTATGTAGTCTTTGCTCTATTCATTGCTCAGCACCTAATATCCACATGCTAGCAAATATGTGAGCCTTTCAACCCAGTTATCTTATGCTTTGCTGCTATTCTTGTGCCCCAAGATGGGTCTAATGAGAGTAGTTAAAAGAAATTGAACTAAAAATGAAGAGCTGATCCTTCCAGGCTTTTCCATCAGCTTTTATTTAACACGGATGAAGGCTGTCTGTGTGTGCCATCTTCAGAATGTTATTCATGTCCCTGTATTTTCAGAGCCTGTCACAGCTGGCTTGATAAAAATCTAGGTTTCTGCCTCTCAGCATGGGGAGTTAGAACAGAGATCAGAACAGAATGCGGCTGCCGGCTCCTGACAGACAAAACAGGGCCCCACAGCCGCATCCAGGACACAGGCAAGCAGCGCCTGCCAGGCTGACCCGCTTCGCTGGTCCAGGGCATGTGGGTCAGGAGAAACAGGGGTGGAATATAGATATATACCCCCGCCCCATCCCACCCCCGCCACGGCTCAGAAATTCTAGTTCCTAGAATCTGTAGCTGCTCATCTGCATGGGGAAGAAAGTAAAATAAGGACATGGTGGTTTTGTTTGGAAACAACCTAAAGATTCATCAAGAAAGGATGGATTGCATGAGTTCCTTGTTTTTTAATGCAGCATAGTATTCCATTGTGCGAATATACCACAGCTTCTCTAGCCATTCGTTTGTTGATGGGCACTTAGGTTGCAATATTATTCAAAATGGTTGACTCTGGAGAACATTATGCTGAGTGAAATATCCCAGTCACAAAAGGACAAATATTACATGATGCCACTGTTGTAGAATGGGACTGACCTTGGGGTTGGGGAGAGACTGAGTAAGATGGGTTCAATAATGTATACTGCACTGAAACAGAGGAGGGAGAAAACTGTTTAAAAGAGATATGTGACTAGGTATTTCTGTCATCACAGAAGTCTAGAGCGAGGGCTACATGGTGGAGGGGACCTGGGGGAGGGTTTGTAAAACAATGAAAGAATCTTTTCTTTTACTTTTCCATAATTTTTGGACTCATGTACTTATAACTTGTTAGTCAAATTTGTGTCTTCTAGGTTGCAACACCCCCATGATACATCTTCAAGGATATGAACATGTACAGCCAAGCACAATCAATAAGAGTGCATCTAAATTCCAAAATCAATCTCCATAATAGTCTATGTGTTTCCTACTGCCAAAGAGGCCCTTTAGAGTAGTGAGAGAAGATCTTCACCCTGAAACCCACAGCGTCCCTTTTCAGCAGGAAGTAGCTAAGAGAATACGCCATCCCCTTTTCCTTATGACTCAGGGTGAAGTCTCTCTCAGGGAGGAGTGATAGGGAATGGCAAAGGACACACTGACAAAGAAGATTAATCAGAACTGGCTTTGACAAGCACTGTGGCATTTGGACAAGAACAAACTGGGAGGAGGGTAGAGAGAATAGTGCAACAATGAATGAATGGAAACCCAAAATCTCTGTAAATGTTTATGAACATTAATAAAATATAATTATAGGAAAAAAAAGAAAGGATGGATTAACATCTGGGGAACGGACTGTGGGCTGGTCAGTTATGAGTAGCTTCCCACTCGACGGTGCATGGCAACAACAACAACAATATCTATGGAGGCAGCTCATGGAGTCTTTCTCCCACAGATGGGTTTGACCTCCCAACCTTTTGGTTGAGAGCTGAGCACTTAATCACTGTGCACCAGGGCCCCCTCACAGTAGTCATGATAAAGGAAGAAGTGGAACATGTGGGCATGACACCGTTTATGTGAAACACATGCAGGCCAAGCAAACATTTTAAGCAGTATATTGCATTTATGCAAATATTTTGGGCAAAACATGTTGTTGTTCAATTGCTGAGTACCATCAAGTCAGAACCGGCCTATAGCTGGTTCTGGTGGGTTTTCAGAAGCAGTTAACGGCAGGAGAGGAGATTGTCCATCCTCCCGTAGAGCAGCTGGTGGATTCAAACATGTTGTAAATGCAGAGAAAAATCTGAAAGGATAGACAGTGCTTTGTCAGCAGGGGTGGCCGCCAGTTCCATGGAAAAGGAGCAAGTCAAGAGTAAGCTGGACTTTCCATCCTGTTTGAAGTGTCGGGCAGGGGTTTTAGGGATGAGAAGGGGAAGGTGATAAGGATTGAGGCTGCACTGTCCAATACAGTGGCGTAGTAGGTAGGGAGTTGTGCTAAGAATGCTAAAGGTGGAGTCTGTCGGTTCAAATCCACCAGCGGCTCTGTGGGAGAAAGGTAGGCAATCTCTTCCTGTGTAGTTTACAACCTTGGAAACTGACAGGCGGTAAACTACGGGTCCAACTCAACAGCAATGAATTTGAGTTTTGAATCCAATATGGTAGCCACTGGTAACTTGTGGTTATTTGAATTTAAATAAAATTTAAAATTACATTCTTCAAGCACATTAGGGCCATTTCATATCCTCAGCAGCCACCACTTTGGACAGCACAGGCAGATTTCCTTCATTGCAGAATGTTCTCTTAGGCAACACTGAGAGCTCTGAATTTAGAGTTTTCTTTTTCAACAAAATATTTCAGGCATTGTTCATTTAATTAAAAATAAATATATTTGTAATGCTTCTCCTGTTTCTCTTCATGATAAAACTCAGAAAATCTGATGGCAACAGTTTTCTGTTCAAAGATTTGGAATCCTAGAATTAAGGACCCACACACACAGAGAAGTGTTTTCTATACTTATTCAACTCTATTTATTGCTGGAATTTTGATGCAAAGAAGCTAATAAGAGACACAGAATTTTATTCATACACACACACAAAACCCAAACGCACTGTGTTAATTATCTATAGTGGAAGATGAAAAGAAATAGGATCTGCTTTGGGATTCTATTTTCTGGGAGTGGAAGTCTGGACACAGAGCAGCAGTTAACAGAAGAATGCACAAGTGTCACCCGAGGCTGCCAGCCAGTGTGCTGGGACCTCAGAGGAGAAGCAGGGCTTTTCAGTTGAGACTGAGACAGGACACAGACAATATGTTGGCCCAGAACAGAAGAGCCTGCCCACCAGCAGGAACAGCATGAGCAAAGCTCAGAGGAGTCAAGTAAAAGGGAGCACTGTATCTGAGAAGTCACTTGTTCAGTTGATCTGGACCAATTTTATTAACTGAAGCTACAGGTATTGAGAAGGGGCCCAGATGGTGGCATGCTCTCAAACGGCAGACCAAAGGCGGAGAATTGTCATGGTTACTGAATAATGGTCATTTTTATCTTTCATTTAAAAATATCTAATAGGGTAAATAAAACATTTACTAACACCTTAAGGAAAGCATTACAAAGTAAAAACAAAGCTACCAAAATCCATAATGCATTCAAAGTTGAAAATCAGGATAAGATTGGTTTCTTTTATGACATTACTAATTTTACTCTTTTCTAAAAATTACCTTTCCTTTCACTTAAATCATCTGTTTTAAAATTTGTTCCACTTTCCCTCCCTTCTCATCCCCATCAACCCTCCATGATTGATTCTGTGTGTAAACCTTTCCTTAGCTTTTTATATGGGTGATTTTATACCATAATTAGGGAGCTCAGGTGGCCTAGTGGTAAGAAACTGCACTGCAATCCCAAAGGTGCACGGTTCGAATCCACCAGTTAGCTGTTCTGCAGGAGAAAGACAGGCTATCTTCTCCGATACAATGAACAGTCTCTGAAAACCCCCTGGAGGGTCAGCTATGGGTTGGTTCCATGTTCCATAGTACTCAACAACAAAGACAACATACCACAACTGTCCTTTTGGGACTAATTTATGTTACTCAGTGTAATGTGTTCGAGATACATCTGTGTGGAGCAGTACTCCACGGATGTTTGGTCATTTTTCAGTGCTGCATAGCACTACATTGTATGAAAGTACTAGAGTTTTTTTATCTATTTGTCCACTAATGGACACCTGGCTTGTTTCTAACTCTGAGCTATTATCATTGTGCTGCACTAAGCATGGAGGTGAGTACATCAGTTTATGCTGCCGCTCTTATTCCTCTGGGACACACAGCTAGGAGTGGGGTTGCTGGATCGAATGATTGGGCACCGTTTAACATTCCCACCAGCAGTGCATGAGAGTTTCAGTCCTGCCACCCCCTGGCCAGCATTTGTCGTTTGAGGTCTTTCTGAGCATTCACCATTGTAGCGCAATGGTAAGATGAGAACTCATTGCTGTTTTGATTTCCAATTTTAGCATTTATTGTGCTCTCAGGAGATGTAAGGATGATTCCTGGTGGCACAGTGTGTTAAGTGTTGGTTTCTTATCCAAAAGGACAACAGTTCAAATCCACTAGCTGCTCCTTGGGAGAGAGAAGAGCCAATCTGCTCCCCTTAAGATTTAGAGCCTTGGGAACCTGACAAGGGTCTGCAAACAGTGAGAAATGACTCGATGACAGTGGGTCTGGTTTGGGTACCACGTGCCTGGACTGTAATCCCAATGGATCAATGATTGCAATGTGAACAGACTCTCTCAGGAATCTCACTATGAAGTGGCCAGATGGAAGTGTGGCTAGCAAGGAAGAGGTGCACTGTGACATGGGGGGGAGAGGTAGCCAGCAGGGACACGTTTTCACGCTTGTTGTTGTTGTTATGTGCCGTTGAGTCGTTTACGACTCATAGCGACCCTATGTACAACAGCCCTAAACTCTGCTCTATCCTGTGCCAATCGTACTGCCTCTGACACACCCATCCCAATTACCCCAGTCACTGAATCAATCCACCTCACAGAGGGCCTTCCGCTCCTGCGCCATCCCTCCAACCTCCCAAGCATGATGTCCCTCTCCAACGACCTGTCCCTCCTTGCAACATGCCCAAAGTATGTCAGACAAAGCCCCAGAATCCTTGTCTCCAAGGAGTAGTTTGGTTTAACCCTCTCCAGGATGAATCTGTTTGTTTTCCTAGCAGTCCATGGTACATTCAATACTCTTCTCCAGAACCACAGCTCAAAGGCGTCAATTCTCCTTCTGTCCTCCCTAGTCATTGTCTAACTCTCTGATGCATAACAAGTGATTGCAAAGACCATGGCCTGTATCAGACACACCTTAGTCTCCAGAGAGACACTGTTGCTCTTGAGTACTTTGGAGAGGTCCCTAACAGCAGACTTTCCCATTGCAATAAGTTTTTTTTTTATTTCCTGGCTACTGGTGTCAAGAGTGTTGACCGTGGAGCCGAGCAAACTGAAGCTGTGAACAATCTCAATCTCTTTGCCATCCATCCTGATGTTACCAATTGGTCTAGTGGTGAGAATCTTTGTCTTCTTGACATTGAGCCTCAGTCCATACTGAAGGCTGCAGCTTGGCAAGCCAATTCTAAGTCATGTGACTCTCCATCAGGCTTCCAAGGCCGTGCATTTTAATGAGGAAGACTATCCATCTCCCTCCCACAGAACAAGTCGGTGGATCCAATCTGACAACCCTTTGGTTAGCAGCCCAACAGTCCACACACCAGCCTATCAGGGCTCCTGAAACGTCAGAAGGGTAGCACAGCCTTTCAATTGGCACTTCTCCTGCCTCATAGCCAAGTGATGACATTTGGAGTCAGCATAGAGGACCAGAGATAAGATGGGCTAAATGCAAGCAGATCCTTCCCATTACCCTTTTTTACATGAGGGGCAGAGAGGGGTGTCACTAAACAGAGCTGACAGCTAGAGGGCAGGAGGAGGACTTTTTCCTGGGGAAATATTTAGAGACGTGGCTGAAGGCTGCAGACAGAACCTCCCAGCATCTGCACAGCTCACGAGCACAGAGGGCTTGGCCACAGTCAAAGAGCAGAGGCTCCTAACCTGAGAGTGGGGTGAGTAGCCCAGTGCCCAGCAGAAGCAGAGGAGGGATCATCTCTAAAAGGAAAAATGTTCACAAGAGGGAAAAACAGTGAGAACTCAGAAGCCACAAAGCAACCAGGCCTCTATTGGTGACCTTTTGGGAAAAGTTTCCAAAAGAGTAGCAACACTGGAATTTCAATGAGAGAGAGAGAGTTAAGCGGGGAATGACGATTAAGGAAGGAAAGGCGTAGTCTTGGCTTAGTTACTGCTGCTTCAAGATGCATCATAAAATATTACATGAGTCATTTATTTCACAAATAAAAGAGGTTATTGCTGTGCACATAGGGAGGTCTGGTAGCTTAGTCATAAGGAACATCTTTGCCAACCCAAAAGAACATGGTTTGAATCCACCAGCTGCTCCACTGGAGAAAGATGGCCAATCTCCCGTGCAATTTACAGCCTCTGAAAACTCCCGGGAAGGTCAACTATGAGTTGGTTCCAATGTGATGATACATAACAAAACCTATATGCGTACCTCTCTGTATGGCACGCTGAGTTCCTTGAGGGACAAGGACTGATATACAGTAACTGCTAAATCTCCACTATTAAAGCATTAAAATAATTTTTTAAGGACATGTGAATGCTGGAGGATAAGAAGCATTCCAGTAAAAGGCTTGTGCCTTCAAAGAGCTAGTGGCACAGAGAGTAAAATCTATCACATGAAAGAAACAGAGCATTAGAAGAAACAGCACTGGCGATATGGCTGAAATTGGAGCATAAAACTGGAAATCAGGATTTGGAATTTACAATACATTTATGTTTTCCTCATTCCCAAAATATGCCTAATTTCCTATTGTGATCTCCAGGATGCCTATAAAAAGCAGGGTTACTCACCTCTTAGCTTTCCAGATGAACACAGAGTATCAAATATAGAAACCAGAGGAAGCTTCATTGTTACAGAGTCAAAGTGATGGGAGCTGAAAAGTGTCAGTGCTTTAAATACATAAACCAACTAACAGATATAAGGTAACAGAGAAGTAAAGCCTGAGGATCCAAGATCAGTCATTCAAGAGCCCAAATAGATAATCAGAGAGCTTGTCGCATGATGAGTGAGGAAGCCAGAACATAAGACAGGCTCCTGGAGCTGCAAGGATGGACAGATAAGACCAGGGTGGTCAGGGCACCAGAGGGATAGTTCAGAACCAATACATTTGCAGTGCAAAACAGAATCATAAGCAGGCACCAGAATTTTGCTAAACTGCAAAACCAGTAGTCAGATGAGCCCTACTGAAAAGACAAAGTAAACAGCCAAGCACAGCCAAGACCTCTTTTCAATTAAGCCACTGTAGCATGCATGGGTTTTCCTGGTGTACTTATACACAAAAAGCAGTCTTTCAAGATGATTCTGCCTGTAAGCAAATTAATGTAAAATAGAATTTTTTTTATATTTAAAAAAGAAGATTCTGTCTGCTGAAGAAGTAAAAAGCAGACAGAATGAGAAAGTGGCTGTGGTGAATGGCTATCTATCGTAAAGCAGGAACCCAGCGGGTAAGACATTGCTCTGGAGAAAGCTGTAAATGAGAATGGAGAATCCTCCTTTCCAAGCAGATCTTCAGGCTTTGGGAGAGGGTGGTCTTGTTACTGCTATGTTGAAGTTTAAAAAATTGATGGTAAATTTATTATGACCTTTCCTATTAATATTGTTGTTATGTGCTATCGAGTCAACAGCTCTGAAGCCTGCTCTGTCCTGAGCCAGTCTCACTGACTCTGACACATCTACCCCCATTGCTCTAGTTACTATATTAATCCATCTCATCCTAGGTCTTCCTCTCTGCACTGCTCTGTCCCTCCATCCTTCCAAGCATGGTTCCAAGCATGATTCTGAGCATTCCATTTCCAAGAATTGGTCCTTCCTGGCCACATGCCCAAAGTATGTGAGGCAGAGCTTCCTATTAACACCAACATGAAACAACAAAACCAATCCCAAAACTAAATCAAGTGCCACCAAGTTCACTGATTCAAGAAGACCCCACACGCATCGGAGTAGAGCTGTACTCCAATGGCTACGATCTCTCAGAAATATCACCAGGCCTTTCTTCTGCAGGACCACTGGGTTCTGACCACCAACTGCTTGAGCCAGAGTCCTCAATATAAATATCAACTAACATTTATTAAGCTCTCCAGATGTGCCAAGAAACTGCTGAATGCTCAGAGGGCACTATTTCATTTAATCTTTCCAACATCAACAAGGTGGAATCCGTTGCCCCCATTTTAAAGATGAAAAAAACAAGAAGGTTTAGGAAAATTGGATAATTCTTCCAAGGCTACTGCCTAGCCTACAAAGGAAACCCCAAGATTAAGTCACTAAGCCATACCCACTGCTGTAGAACTGATTCTGAATTCATAAGGCCCCCCATGAGGACTGAGGCGAAAAATCTTCCATTTTTTAAAAATTTATTTTATATTGATTTATTTACAAAGTTCTCTAATACATTGTTTTTCACACAAGATCCTTCCCATTTATTTCCTCCACACACCCTCAATCTATCAAATTGTGCAACCATATGGTCAACATTCCCCACAGCCCCTGCCATCCTCATCCCCTCTGCTTCCACCCTGTAAATCTTTGTGGGAAAGGAATACCCATCTTTCTACCTGGTGAAACGGCAGTTGTATTTGAACCACTGACCTTTCTGTCAGCAGCACAACATGTAACCATTATGCTACCGGGGGCCCTGTAAATGTGTCACTGTGGGGGAGAAATCCATTATTAGCCAGGGAGATAAACAGCTCAGCTCTGTGCATCAATGTCACAAACCTGTCCATTATTAAGGAGGAGGTGAAAAACGAGGTCATTAAATGCTATGCATTCTTCAGAGAACAGCATCACCAGGAGCTGTGAGGTCACAGAAGCCCCCTGAAGGGAATGGAAAAATCAATCCTTTACAGAAGCCAAGTTCTCACTAGCTGTGTCTGCATTGGTGTTGAGACAGTGCTGGAGGCCAAACTGGGCTTTGATTGTCCTCTGACAGCCCAGGGGAGCCAGCGATGCTAGATGCTAATGTCAGGGCTCAAAAAGCAGGTCCCCATCTGAGCACTCTGCCCAGATGGCCCCTGTTTCACAGGCACCCTGCCCACTGCCCAGCAACCTCCCGGCCGCCAACAGCAGGCTGGACTTCTCTGGTCACGTTCCTCTTCGCCACTCAGCATGTCAGTTGTCTTGTAGTGAGTGTCTCTGTCGAGTCTCTGTCAATGGGCGCTTTCACAGGAGCCCATCTCTGGCGGCAGTAAGCTGCCTGGTGCAGGCTGGCACTGGACTTTGGCTGCCGCTAGTGTGCAGCCTGCCAATGCTGCAATACAGCCCTGATTGTGTACTTGCATTCTTTCCTCTTTTCCTGTGCTTCACGCTGCTTTATGGTGATATAATAGACATGCAATAAGATGCACTGATCTCCAGTGTTTAGTTCCTCAAGTTTTGACAAGTGTTTATACACTGGTGTGATTACCACCTAAATAAGAGGTGGTGGTTGTTGTTGCTGTTGCATGTCATCAAGTCAAGGACGAATGACTCATAGTGACCCAATGAACAACAAATCAGAACTTTTCATTCCCTCAGAAAGATCCCTGGATCCTGTTTTCCCCGTCAGTCCCCTCATCCAGTTCCTGTCTGATTTGTATCATAGATTTCTTTCTTGTGTGTATTCTTGCAGAATCCTTCCTAAAATATAATTAGAATTTTAGATAACTATCCCCAAAGCGTTTGATGATGAAAAAATACTTTTAATTACATTTATGTTCTACCATTAAACTACATGCTCACTATATAAAACATGAAGATTACAAACTATTTTTTTTAAAAATTAAAATGACCTGTGAGTTCATCACCTAGAAATAAAAGTGCTCTAGTAGGAGCCCTGGAGGCACAATTAAACACTCAGTTGTTAACAGAAAGGTTGGCATTTCAAATCTTCTAGCAGCTGCAGGGGAGAAAGACTTGGCAATCTATTTAGTTTATATAGTGTGAAAACCCCTTGGGGCACTGCTACTCTGTTACATGGGGTCAGAATGAGTCAGGATGGACTTGCTGGCACTCAATAACAACATTTCAGTGGGTCTCTCTCAGGTCCAGGTCACATGCACACGTTATGGGCTTGCTCTCTGGGGTTAGCATTTTCTTCTCTCACTTAAATACATAAAGCTTGTTGCAATCACCTGAATGGGTATCTAGAGCTCCTGTGTGAGAAGCAGCTGCATGTCTGTGAATGGATAAATGGGTAAGCAGTTGTGGTGTATATACATACCACGGGATACAAAGGCAGAGAAAGAAATGCAGGCCTGATGCATGCCACAATATGGACAAACATAGAAAACATGCTGAGTTAAATAAGCCAAAGGACAAACACTGTATGATCTCACTTACATGAATGAGACAGGCAAATATATAATCAGAAATCATTAGTGTTTACCAGAGGTGGGAGGGAAGAAAGGGTGAACAGCATAGTTTTTGCTTAGAGAGCATTAAGTTTATGTTAATTAGTGAGAAGGCAGTTCTGATAGCCAAGTGGGTAAAGAGCTGCACTGTCAACCCAAAAGCAAATGGTTCAAGCCCACTAGCCACTAAACAGGAAAAAAAAAGCCAGTCTCCACCCCCACCATTTACAGCCTCTAACAAGCATCCCAAGGGTTAAGTGAGGAGTTGATTCCACCTCAGTGGCACATGAACAACAATAGTCAGAATAAGTGTGAAAGGCTAGTAATTAAAGTTGTACAACATGAAAAATATAATGTCACTAAATAGGACATGGAAATTGTTCAACTGGTGAAGGTTGTGTTGTGTGTATCTTCACTGCATTGTTGTTGTTATGTGCTGTTGAGTCACAGCACAGCTCCTTATCCCCAGGTCACCAGAGTGTCACCACAGTAAAAAAAGAACCACACAAACCAACGAAAAGCAATCTAGAATCCAGAAAGCTCACACTTGTGACTCATTAGGGGCCCACGTCTGACTCCTCTGTTTGTTTTCTTCTGTGGAATATGTCTGGCACACTTGTCTTAACCAGCAGTCACATGGACCTGCCACAGTACCTCATGCCCCTGATTAGAAGGTGAGAGATGCCGCTGACAGAAAATAATAATAATACCCTTTCCACTATCTTACACCACCCCAACGTATCTTCCAAATGTGATAATTGTATCTCCAGACACATGTGCAAAATGCAGTAACATTTTCGCATAAATTAAATGAACTGGACAAATTAAATAACTCAGTGTAATAGGAATTTTATTGCTTTAAAAAATAGCATTTTAATGACATTCTTAAACTGAGTTAGAAGAGTTTTCCAGAGACAAAGAATCTAACACACACACACACACACACAAACGTACCTTAGAGCAAGCTGACATTTGTCATCACCCTGGCCTGATTTATACCACTGGTGATGGAATTAGATAGATCTGGTTCTTAACTCTGATGTAGTGGATAAAGCAAAAGGTCATCAGTTCAAGCCCGTTAGCCACCCTTCGGGAGAAAGATGAGACCGTCTTCTTCTGTAAAGGGAGCTCTGGTGGCCTACAGGTATGGACTTGCACTGTCAACCCAAAGGAATGTGGTTTGAATCCACCAGCTGCTTTGTGAGAGAAAAATGGGCAATCAATGCCTGTGTGAGTTATTGCCTCTGAAAAGCCTCTGGAGGGTCAGCTATGCGTCAGCTCCAACTCAACGGCTTGGATACCCTATAGGGTAGTTCTTTTCTGTCTTGTGGGGTCACTGTTTGTTGAAATTGACTAGATGGCACCGGATTTGATACTTTTGTTAGTGTGCCTATTAACGAGCCATGTGACCCTGGACAAAGCATTTCACTTCTCTGGATCTTATTTTCCTGATCTGAAAATGAGGAAGAGGGAATGGGGAAAGGAATACTCCCCCACAGGTCTGTATGAAACTTGAATGTAGGTACAGCAACCATGGTGGGCCCTAACGCTTGGAAGGCACATGACTCCTATCCAGCACCCTGCCCCCACTCTAACATACCTGCCATTCAAAGGACTGTTTGTCGGTAGGAGGTATCTCACTCCCTGATTTCAAATCCTACTACACTGCCGTAGTGGTAAAGACAGCATGGTACTGGTACAATGACAGACACATAGA
>NW_006399759.1:9342929-9345699 GCF_000299155.1 Elephantulus edwardii
GTGCAACAATGAATGAGTGGAAGCCCAAAATCTCTGTAAATGTTTATGAAAATTAATAAAATATAATTATAGAAAAAAAAACAAAAACAAAAAAACCAAAGGACTGTTTGTTTTATTCAAAGGAATGTTTATTTCATTGTCTTATACAACTGGCATGTTTGAAGTAACAAGGATTGGATTATCCTGGCACAGCAACGAGGAAACTGATGCACAGGCAGGTTACATAAAGAGATCAAGCAGCTGGGTCACCATCCCAAAGTTTTGCAGACTCTGTTGGTGGGTGAACCACTAGCCCCTGCTGCCTCAGCCACAGGCAACTGCTTGTTCCAACCCACACAGACTGTGAGAACTGGAATACCCTTAAAGTCAACCCAGTCCAGCTCTCCCCTTATGGACGGATGGTAAACAGAAGCTGTGTGGTAGAGAATTTTGCCCCAATCTGCAGCACCAGCGTCTGACAGCCAAGTCCCCAGGCCTGAGCGTCCTTCGCAAAGCAGAAGGAATGTGCTATGCTCTGCCCAGCACCCTTCCTCTCCCCAGCACTCAGCCCTTTTCTTCTCTGACAGTGTTGTCTGAGGGACAAGAGGACATTTTGAGCAACTCTGAGGTACAGTTTTGGGTATGGATGATCTTCTCTAGAGAGTCAGGAATATTTACTGTATTCATCTGCTCCTAGGTCTCTGGGTAGCATAAGAAGTTTGTGACCAGCTGTTAGTCTAAAGATTAGCAGTTCAAACTCATCCATGGAAGAAAGGTTGACAAACTGCTTTCATGAAAATTCAAACTCACTGCCATAGAGTAGGTTCTGACTCCAAGACACCTTCCAACAGTTTTACGAAGCTATCCATTGTAATGGGAGGAGACTACCTATCTTTTTTCCATGGATCTGCTGGGGGCTATGCACCATCAAAGAACACCCACTGGGTCAGCAGTGCAGGGTGGAATGGGCGATACCACCAGAGCTCTCTTCATAAAGTTTATGAAGGGAGTTCATAGAGATTACAGCCAAGAAAATTCAGTACAGCAGTTCCACACATGGGGTCGCCAAGAGTAAGAAAAGATGAGATAACAGTACAACTGCTAGTCCCAGATCCACTGATAGACATTGGCTAGAATTTTACGGAAACTTTGATCATGAAACCTAGCTCCAGATGTGTTTTCCTCCTTTGTTTGTTTGTTTGTTTGTTTTTAATGCATGACCTATAGCAAAGATCAGCACACCTCTGGGTCCCTCCAGCTTCCAGCATGAAGGTGGCACCAGCCTGCCAGGCTGTTTACTCAGGAACATTGCAGCCGGTGCTACTAGGCAACCAGAAACAGACGTGGTGCTCCCCTTGTCACAATGGGCCTTTTCATCTTTCTCAATCTGTGAAAGACTAATGTACAAATGATGTGGAAGGGAGTCAAAATAAAGATTTGTCCCTAATTATACCACTAAACTACCTTCCTGTTTTGAAGGGAAAGATTGTGGCATTTGTTTTGAGTTCTGTGAACCAAGGAGGCAAGAAATCCATGTGACTGTCTCCCTGTTGTCTTACCCATCTCAGCAGGTGGCTGGCTCTCAAGACCAACATCATCAGAGTCTGGAGTAAAAGTCAAATGGTGATAACTCTGGTATGATCTTTACTCTTAAAAGAGCCAAGATGAGTGTGGAAAGGCATATTAAAAAGATGAAATTGTGTTGCTGAAATGCAAGATTTTCTCTGACCTTGGAGAAGGTTTCATCGGAAGCTCTCCTTATGAGGACCTTGGAGTTATTTCCTGGTAGTCCAACAGTTAAGCACTTGGCTGTACCCACCAACAGCTCCATGGGAAAAAAGATTTGGCCATCTACTCCCCTAAAGACAATCAGAGCACCCCTCAGAGTCAAGGATGGTGAAACATCATCCCAATGACATCAGCCATGCTGCCAGGAGGGGCCAGTCCTTGGAAAACGTCATCATGCTGTGAATGGTAAAAGACCAATGAGAGAGGAAGATCCTCAGTGAGATGGATTGGCACAGTGACTACACCAATTTAAGCATGCCAGAGATGGTGTTGAAAGTGCAGGACAGGGCAAGGTTCAGATCTGTTGTTCACAGGGCCACAATGAGTCATAGTTGATTCCTACAACAAATGGAGCAATTCTCCTCTGTTGCTATAAGCTGGAATTGACTCAAGGGCCTCTAACCACATCAATGTGTATGCATTTTACTTATTTATGAATGCAACTGCATAAAAACCTTACACATTGATATATATATACACACACATATGAATGATTTGTATCTTTTTTTAATACTTCAGTGTAAGTATGTGAGCTCCTATAACACACTATGCATTTCTGCTAAACATTAGGGAAAACAAAGATGACTTAGATAGGATTTGGGTCTTTAAGATGTTCACACACTGAGCCTGTAAAAAATACACACAGTCAGCAAGTTACATCAGCATGATAGGTTCAAAAACAACAACAAAGGATAAGAACGGTAGGGGCAGGAAGGCAGCTTGGTGGGAAGCGGCAGAGCCCTTCCAGCATCCATCCTACTTGCTCTTGCTCTAGAAGCATCCATCTTGCATAGCAGTGAGAAGCTATGGCGAGTTGGGGAATGCACCTCTGTTTTATGAGTAGCTGCTCATTTCTACGGCACTTTCAAACAAGGTTTTCACAAATGTCACTGTCATTCAAGGATTATTCCTCATAAAATATCTGCAAAAGACTCAAGCAAGACCCACACCTCACTCCATACACAAAAACCAACTCAAGGTGGATCATGGACCTAGGACTAAA
>NW_006399759.1:9347282-9369007 GCF_000299155.1 Elephantulus edwardii
AAAATATAATTATAAAAAAAAAGGATTATTCCTCATGTGTTTTATAAATGTTATTTCAAGTATTGTTGCTATTGTTAGGTGCTGCCAAGGTGAGTAGAACTCAGAACACCTCTATGAACAGCGGATGTGACCCTCGCCGTGTCTTGCACTGTCCTTCCCATCTCTGCTGGAGCCCGTTGTTCCAGACACCGTATCAGTCCATCTCATTGGGGGTCGTACTCTTTCACTCATCCTCCATATTCCCCAGCATGCCGTCCTTTCCCAAGGGCTGGCTCCAACTGGCAACATGCCTAAAGTATGTGAAACAAAATTTCACCTTCCTTGCCACTTAAGGAACACCCTGGCTGCACTTTCTGTACATAAGAAGCAAGCAGGGATATGAAAAACTTTGCTGAGAATAATGAGAAGTCAGTCTAGGCACGCAGGGATCGTAAGTCTCAGCTGACTCTGTCAAGATAAAGGCCATGCTAGATGGCATACGGAACGACATATGATCCATATGGGTATCTGTTGAAGGTTTAACAGAATCCAAGCTTTAGCTACAAAGTCACAACCAAGCTGTTTAACATCTACTTAAATATCTGGTTCAGAATTATTCACTTGTTAACATACCACTGAACTTGGCTGTTTGGCAGAAGACACTAGTAATTTACCATCAGCGTTTCAATGTCTCCTAAGCTGTGTTTGTTACTCAGGAGGCACCATGGTGGACAACCTGCACCAGCTGTAACGTCACACTAGGTCATTAGGTCAACGAGCTGTAGGTCATTTCACTGTGAATCTGGGTTCTTAGCGCTCTCCCAGAAATAATGGCATCTGTCTCCAAAGGAAGGCTCAGAAGTGAGATAATAAGGAGAATGTTGTTAGGTGTTATGAGGACATAGCAACACTATCAACAACAGGTTGAAGCCTTGTGCTATTTCTGCATCATCTCCACAGTCTCCACCAGGCTCAAGTCCGTTTGTGCAGTCACTGTGCCAATCCATCTAGTCAAAGGTCTTCCTCGTTTGCACTAACCCTCTACTTTTCCCAGCATGGTGGCTCCTCAGAGGCCAGGATGATAATGCTTCATCTCACAGACTTTGGTCATATTGTAAGGCCGCGCCAGAGCTTGGAGAAAGACATCATGCTGGGGATGAGGAAAATGCCATTGCTAACTTTGAAAAACGAATAAAAATTTAGAATAGTGCACGGTCTCAGATAAAGATGCCATCCAGTGCCTTCTTTGTAGCCCAAGAGATGTCTTTCAGGGACAGGAATGAGAGGGCCCACAGGCATGTTACTGTCCTGCCAGGTTCTTCTAGGAGACAAGGGCAAGGTAAGCTGAGGTACACAAACATGCTCAAGTACTGTGGGTTCCTGCCAGTGGCCCCATTCTCTGGACACACATCACTGAGGCCAACACCTAGCTCACTAATATGGCAGCCACTCTCTTATTCATTCTTACTACCAGAATCCTGTCTAAGGATTTTTGGAAAACACTCCAAATACAACCTACCCATCTTTGTTCAATGACTGTCACTTTCTGAAAGGATATAAATGTCCCAGAAGCATCCAGAAGTGCTGCATGGAGGGGATTAATATCCACTTCCACAGGTAAAGTGTTCTGCAGTGTAAGGATGCATATACAGACATGATCTCATTTGACCCTCAGACTACACCTACGTGAACAATTAATTATCCCCTTTTTTACAGGGTAGAAGATGAGCTCAGAGGGAGATGAACTCACTTGTCCAGGTCCTATGGCTAGAAAGTGAGGCCTGAACTCCCCCCCCCCCCCGCCGCCCATTCTCGGTGGCTCATACATCACATGCTTTGTTGTTGTATAAGCACGAGAGAGCTGGTCAGAACTGGGGCCTGTGAACACAGCCCTGTCCAGATCCCATCTCAGAGGCAGTGACTGTAACCCCAGGCTCTCTGAGAGGTAAGAGGGCACTTTAGCTGAACTCCCAGAGAAGTAGAGCTTATTATTATGGAAGGTCCTTCTCTCTTTCACCTTGTTTCTTTCTCCTGCCAGAAAACACGTTTCAAGAACATCGACAATCCAGGCAAACGTATAATCCAGGGTTGGTGGCGACAAACCCATCTTGCTTTGTCTGTCTGTTCATCTGTCCACTGCTCCCTTATCCCTGTGCCATCATAGGGTCTTGCCGTCTCCGGCCCTTCTCTCCATCCTGTTCCCCTAGCTCCTCTCTCACTTCACCCACCAGCCCTACTGGGGTGATGCAGCGCATTACATGTTGGGTGGTTAACTGAAAGGTTACCAGTTCCAACCCACCAGCCGCTCCACAGGAGAGAAGTGAGGCCATCTGCACCCATTATGATTGGCAGCCTCAGGAACCAGAAGGAGGGTCACTGTATACCAGAAACAACTCTACAGCAGCGAGTCTAGTAAGGCTCTCTGTGAATCAGTCTCTCTCTCTTTCTCTCCCCCGTCTCTCTCTGAGACAGTGCAAAGGGTGATAAGAGATATGGAAAAGGTGCCAAAGAATAGCAACTGTGACCAGAAGTGACAGCTCCCAGCCTCACTGTTAGCTGACCTGGGCCCAGAGAGGGCCTCACCCCTCTTAGCAGCTCAGCGTGGTCGTCTGCATGCTCCAGGCACTCCTCCCAGGTGAACACATGCAGGTCCGTGACTCAACAGTAGCCAATAAATAAGAGGTATACATACGACAACTAATGCAACTACTAAGGGAACTCTTGTGGTTTAGTGGGAAGAAGTTGCGTTGCCAACCCAAAGGCAAGAATCCCAATCCACCAGCTGCCATGTGGGAGAAAGATGGGCAATCTCCTCCTGTGCAATTTTTAGCCTCTGAAAACACGCCAGAGAGTCACTGTGTTGCATTTATATACATTATGTTTCACACATCCTTCTATTCCCATTGCGTTTTTGTATGCTCATTTCCATACATTAAGTTTTCTAAAATTAACCACCATTGATTCCTATGAGTCAATTCTGACTCAGGAGTACACACACAACAATAACAACATAATAATAGCAACATTAATTGTATTGTTAGAACACATTCAAAGTAGAAATGGGTAGAGATTGAGATACACGTTACAAAGAGGCCAATAAAGAGATGATTTCTAGGTCAGGATTCACTCATTCAACAAAGCTCCTGAGCACCACTCTGTACAGGCGTGTTCTATGCCACAGATATACAATAGGGAGCAAGAGACGTGGATTCCTGCTTTTATGGAGCTTACGGTCTAGTGAAGGAAGCAAACAAAAGAAATGTTAAGTGCTATTGAATGAAGAACAACCAATAGAGACCCTACAAACAAAAGAGCTGAACCATGTCCTATCCTGTATCATCCTCACAATTTTTGGCACACTTATGCATGCTGTCACTGCGTCAGTCTATCTGGATAAGGGTCTTCCTCTTTCCCTGACCCTCCACCTTTCCAAGCATGATGTCCCTCTCCAAGGAATAGTCCCTTTCAGCAACATGTCCAAAGTATGTGAGATGAAGCTTTATCATCTTTGCTTCCAAGAAGCACTCTGGCTTGCATTTTCTCTATTTGTTCATTTGGCAGTCTATGGGATAGTCAGTACTCTTTCTACACCACAGTTCAAAGACTTTGATTCTTCTTCCATCATCCTTCATCATTGTCCAGCTCTCAAATATACAGCAAGTGACTGAAAAAGATTATGGACTAAATCCGGCACATCTTAGTCCTCAAAGTGATATCACTTGTCCTCAAAAATTTGGAGAGGTCCTTGACTGCAGACTTTACTCGTAGTATCTCTCGAATGCTAGCACCAAGGATGTTGACTGTGGATCCAAAGTAAAATTATTGACATATTAGGACATACTAGGTAATGGCCAGTGGCAATGTAGGGAATGAAAAGAAACAAACAAAATCATTCCCTTCCAGTTAAAGCAGACCCACAGTGACTCTCCAAAACAGAGTAGAACTGTCCCAATGAGTTCCCAAGGCTGTAAGGTCATTATGAAAGCCGATTGCTGAGATCCAAGATGGCAGCGGAGGCAGGGACAACGGGGTGAGCTGCGGGAGCAGCAAACCACTTAAAGCAGGGCCACTATGGCCTTCTACAGACCTCTGCTTATTGATAATTGAACACTTAAACAGTTGATGACTGGTCTTCAGTGAAGATCAAGGCTCAACAACAGGAATTCAAGGATTCCCAAGGAGGAATGGGTGAATCTCGCAGCTCCCAACCCCCCTCCCACAGAGCCCACACCGCACCACACCGCTGCCGCAGCTCCATGAAACTCCCACAGCCAGAACCTATGTAGTCCGTCGCCCAGGATGGATGGTGGACACCAGGCCTCCCCAGGACTGGTGCAGAGGAGCCGCCACACTGCCACAAAGTGGAATTGTTCTGGGGAGAATTCTTGGAGCCAAGATGGCGGCAGCCAGGGAAGCAGGAGATGAGGAGTGTGCCTGCCGGCAGCCCGAGCAGGAGATGGGACACAAGCCCTGCCGCCTGCAGGTTTGGGTTTCCTTGGACAGGCCAAAGAAGATGATCACCTATACAATGGATTGTTGAAGGTCACTGTGAGTTGTCTACTTGATGACACTTAACAGTGGCAGCATGTCCAAGAGGACCGACATCCTAAATGCATCACATATTTTGATCTGTTGAATGCTTCTTCCAAAAGCTGTTTAGACCTGGGGGGAGTCTGTTCACAACTCTCGGGTTCCCTTTGCCATTTATAAAGGGGGAGGGCAGTGACACCTACTTCAAATTACAGTATGACCACTTATTGGGGGGGGGTAAAAATGACGGTGCTGGAATTGGAGATGCTGTCCTTGGCCACATAGGCCTCGGTCAGGCAAGGGGACCACACTGGGGTGGGGGCAATTGGAGGGAGAGTGTACCAGCCAGCCCCTGGGGGGTGTTGCCCTGTTTGGGACGGGCTGTCTTCGGTCCCTGGCCCAGGGCGAGCTGTCTTTGGCCCTCGGCCAGGGGCGAGCCATCATGGCCCTCTGCCCAGGGTGGGCTATCTTCGGCCTCCAGCTCAGGGCGAGCCGTCATGGCCCTCAGGGTGAGCTACTCAGTCCCCAGACTGTGTCATCTGACCCTTGGATGGGGAAAAAACAAAAAATGCCTAGGGTATCCAGAGAATTTTATCTAGGGTACTTTTGGCCACCCTCTCCCCCAGTAAACCTGGAAGCAACACCCCCAAAGCCCTTCTATTTGTAACTCACAAGTTTGTTCTCTCTAGGTTTGCTCCCTTTCCTATAGGTAACCTCAACACTGAGTTTTACTCCAGACCTGACCCTGAACCCAGTGCCAGTGACAAAAAGGAAATACAACTGCCAGCTAAGGAAGCAAAGGAGGAGGATGGAGCCTCTGGGTTCAACCAGCCATCCCCACTGGACCCACCTGGGAAAACACTTTGCAGTCCAGAGGGGAGAAAATGACAGGAAAATATCTTCTAACAGAACAAGAAGGCAAACAGCTTTAACCCAAGATCACCAGTAAGGTGATAAAGCATCCTCCCTTTCCCCCTTCACATCAACACCCCTGTTCAGCATGAAGAAGCCAGAGAGTCAGCATCCAGTTCCCAAATCAATAAGACAGTTGGTTTAATCACCATGGGAATATGCTTACCATTCCCCTGTAGCATCTGGTCCCCACTGGATCCTTTTCATTTCCTTCACCTGCTCCCCCCACCAACCAAATTGTGCAGCTCTGCAACAGCATCCCTGCCCATCCTCACCCTTCTGCCCCCAACCCTCACCTCCTTGTACCCCCATTATGCTTTTCCCAATAAAATAAAATTTTTTAAAAAATTAAAAGAGGAAAGAAACCTAAAGCTCAAGAAGACTAAAACTAATCCACAGGAACCAAAATACAACCTTGAGTCTACGTTGAATTTAATAATCATCTCAAGAACAAGTTTGAGGCATTGAATACCAATGATCAAAGACCAGAGGCACTGTGGGAAGACATCAAAAATATTATCCATGAAGAGAGCAAAAGGTCATTAAAAAGGAGGAGGAGAAAGAAAAGAAAAATACATATCAGAAGAGACTATGAAAATTGCATTAAAGTGTTGAAAAGCCAAAAGGCAGAGATGCCAAAATAAGAGCTGAACAGAAGATTTCCAAGGGCAGCTGGAGAAGACAAAGCAAAATATTATAAGGAAATATGCAAAGAGCTGGAGTCAAAGAATAAAAAGTGACGAACTCCCTCAGCATTTCTCAAACTGAAAGAATTGAACAACATATTCAAGCTTTGAATTGCAATACTGAGAGATGTTATGGACACAATTTTGAATGATCCAGGAACCATCAAAAGATGGAAGCAATACACAAAATCACAGTACCAAAAAAGAACTAGTTGCCACTGAAAAATTTCAAGAAGTATCATATGAACAAGCAAGCAAGAAATTGTTGCAGCTATTTGAAGATCAAGTAATACAGTTTTCAATATGGGCTGCATTTCAATGTCAAGAAACAAAGGTTCTTATGAATGGACCGATAGGTGACATCATGATAGATGGAGAAAAGATTGAAACTGTCAACTTCATCTTCTTTTTTTTTTTTTTTAAATTTAGGTTGTTTATTTTTCATTTCAATGAACATCTACAGAGATTTTGGGATTCCATAACTTCATCTTCTTGAATACACAATTAACACCCTTGGTACCAGGAGAAAGGAGATAAGGAGACTTATTGCAGTGGGAAAGTCTACAGTTAGGGACCTCTTCAAATCATTGAAGAATAATGATGTCAATTAGAGGACTAAGGTGTATATGATTCAGACCATTGTCTTTCCAATCACTTGCTATGCATCTGAAAGCTGGACGATGAATAAAGATGACAGAACAAGAAAAAAAAAAAAGAAAGAAAGCAGATTGCTACTTCTTTAGGGAGCTCTGTCGGTCTAGTGGATAAGATGTTTCACTGCCAACCCCAAAGCAGGCAGTTCGAGTCTACCAGACGCTCAAGGGAAGAGAGACGGACAATCTCCAATCTCCCCACCATGCAATTTATAGCCTTTGAAAACCCTCTGGAGGGTCAGCTTTGGGTTGTTTCAACTCAATGGCAATGACTTAAGTTTTGAGTTGTTTTCTTGCAGTGTGGCTAGAGGGTTCAAACTGCAGGAGCCCTGATGATACAACGGTTCCAGGTCAGATGGCAAATAGAAAGGTTGGTGGTTGTCAAGAGCTGATTACCCCTACCCCGCTTAACTGTGGATTCCATGGGTTTAAATAAAATGAAACCATTAAAAGCTGATTTTTTTTAAAGTACATTGCCAGGCTTGTCTGCTCAGGCACATTTCCTAAGTGCCTTTCCTCACTTTCCAGTGAGCAGCAAAGCATCACTCAGAAACTCCTGTTATGTATCATGAGAGTGTTAGAAAAAAAACAAAAACTTTTCTCTCCTTTTCCTGTTAGCAGGCACTCCCACTGCTGGGCACTGCTGTAACTCAGGCAGAGCTTTCTCATTCCTTAGGCTGCCGTCTGTGACTCCTGCATTTGCCTCTCCAGTCCATACCCACCCCACCACTCCTGTGCCACCTACAAGATCTTCCTGCTCCATTTCTAAAGCACCAATTGAGCAGATCAGGCTGTTAACAGCTCAGACCATCAAGTCCATGTAACTCACTCACAAAGAAAGCTCCCTGCTCTGCCCTCCCTCTCTCCATCTATCCTCAAAGCCAGCACCGGCACAGCCAGTCCCCTGGGAAGCCCTCCCTCACATCCCACCCTTCAGTGGTCTCTCCCACTTCAAGATATTCCTTACTGATTGCTCAATTAGTAATTCCACTCCACCTTGCAAAACTCTGTAATTTTACTGACTTTATCTTAGGATCTTTTCATTTTTGTATGTTTTATGGCTTGTTTGCCAACTAGCATGATAATGCTCTTGATGCCAAGAACCTTTATATGACTTCTACATGTAATCCCTCCCAACCCCCATGAAACATTATACAAAGCTGGTACTGCACAAACACTTGTTGTCTATATCTGTTTACCTGAAAAATACGGGGCATAAAGCAAGTGACAGGCAAATGGCTCATATTCTTCAACTGTAACAGTAGTTAAATTCAAAACATAATTTACTAATGGCTAAACACATAGGATATGTTTCTGTGTTTTTAAGAATTTTGAAAATTAATTATTTTCAATTTATATTGGTCTCCATACAAAATTCATATGCATGTGTTTCACACATTCTTCTAATCACATTGTGTTTCATATATGCATTTCCATACATTATTCCTTATAAAATTAACCACCACTGATCCATGTCCACAACTACCTAGCCTTTTCAAGTCCCACTGTATCTTTCCTAATTACCATAGGAAATGCTTAACTTCACTAGTAAGGCAGGCAGTTCAAATCCACCAGTTGCTCTGAGGGAGAAAGATGGGCAAGCTACTCCCCTGAGATTCACAGCCTCTGAAAACCCACTGCAGGGTCAACTATTAGTTGGTTCCTGCTCTATGGCAACAAGAGAGAGAGAGAGAAACAAAAATTACAAATCAAAGAAAAAAGTTTTCATACTGAATTAGTAGACTGGGTGAAGAACTCAATATTTTTGAGAGTTTGGGAAGATAGGTCCTCTGCTGATTCCAGTGGGATGTAACTGAGACAGATTAAAAGCAATCTGGCATCAGGTAGCGAGTCTGAGCACTGTTTAAACACCTTGACCAAACCATTTGGAATGCTCCCTTCCAGGGTGATACTGCAAAATTCATAGAAAACTCGGGGAACGAGGTACCCTCCTGGAGGTTATAATACTGAATATGGTAGCACAATAAAGACTTAGACATCCACTTAGTTGACTGTTATTTTAAAACAGTTTTATTAACTTGAAAGAATGCTTTAAAGCTAAGTGGGGGGGTGGGAGGGAATGAAACACAAAATTATTTAAAGGGAATAATTTCAACTCTATAAATGAGCACATGAATAGAAGATAGCAACATGTTAAAAGTAGACACATTTGCTTTTCCATATTTTTTAAAAAAGGATTGATGACTGGAAAAGAAATTAGATTCTCCTTTTGGTTGTTACAAGAAACAGTATCACAAGTACTAATCTTAGGCTTATGATATTTGTTTATGTGATTTTATTTTTGCAGGGGTTTTATAAAGAAGTTTTAGTAATATTTATACACGTTGGTCAAACCATTTGACCAGTTACAGAAATAGAGATGAGAAAATTGAAGAACAGGCAGGTGAAAGGAAGGCACAGCTCACTTAACAATAAGGAACCTCTGAGGTGGGTGCTGCCACCTTTTTAGTGAGGGAAGAGAAGTTCAGTGAGGCTCAGGCCACAGCTGCATGTCCATGAGGGGCAGATTGACAGCTCAGGCCCCGGCAGGGGTGGGGTGCTATCAGTTCCTCCTTCCCCACCACACCTGACCAATGCCTCCAGGACTGGGGAGAAGGGAAGGGCAAAAGAAGGGGCTTCATGAATGATTGTTCCCCCGCCCCTCTTTCTTCTCTCTTCTAGATTTCCTGCAAAGTGTGTAACTTTTTTTCTTTTTATACATGTGCAAGAAGAAAACAGCAACTGTTGAATTCACTGAGCCATGAACAGAAAGGAGGCAGTCAGGCCCAGCTCCCTTCCTAAGGGGAATGAAGGGTGTGAGGGGCTGGGAGAGAGACCAGTCAGTACTCTACAGCTCTGATATGCCAGGACCACAGGCATGCATGAGGACACATGCATATATGTGTATGTGCGTGCATGTGTGTGTGTGGTGCTGATTGTGTGAGCTGCCTGTGACAAGGAGCAGCAAGAGCTACAAGGATTTCCACAAAGGTGAGCCTCTATGTCCAGGTGACCCAGCCCTGCAGGAGCTCCACACTAAAAAGCCACACACGTCAAGTTGGGTGTGCTGTGAAGCACATCTTCAGATAGTTATACAACAGTGCTGTTTACCCTCCAGTCAGCATTCTCAGCCCCAAAGCATGAAGGACAGCATATGCTGAGGCTGCTCTGGGCGATGAGGAGGAATTCGAGCAGCCCTTGTTTTAGAAGGGCTGGGGCACTGTGGCTGTGGTTCTGAGGAAAGTGTTCCCTTGCTCTCTGTGGCCTGTTTCCCTCAATCTGCCCACTTTGGTGCAAGAGGGCTGCTTCCAGGCAGGCCTCCCACAGCTGCATGCCAGCTGAGAGGAATCAGGGACCTTTCTTTACACAAAGTTAACAAAAGGAAAAACTAGTGGAAATCCATAATTGCAGACAACTTGCCCACAATCTTCTGCAGACAAAGTGCTTTTGTATTTCTAAATCCCTTGTCAATCCGTGTTCATGAATATAAACAAGTCTGTGGGAAGCCATTTGTGTCCTTTGGGAGAGATACTGAAAGTTGTGCCTGTGGCTTGGAAAGGTGTGAGCAGCGAGGAGGGGCAGAACCAACAGCCTTCCAGTCAATTCTACTTATGGCAACTCCATATGAGACAGATTAGAACTGTGCTCTGTGAGGTTTTCAATGGCTAACGCTTGGGAAGTGGATCACCAGGCATTTCCTATGAGGCACCTCTGGATGAACTCAAACTACCTTTTGGTTAACAGCAAAGAACAGTAAGCATCAGGGGATGTGGCTGTAGTTATTAATACGTGCTGTTAAGACAAAACCAAATCATAGCTGACCCTCCCATGGGAGGAGACTGCCATCTTTCACCCATGGAACCACTGGTGACTTGAACTCCCTGCCTTTGGGTTGACAGCTCAACTCCTTCCCACTAGGCCACCAGAGCAGGAAGGGTGAATTTGGTGGAAGGAGAGAAGAGCCTGAATGGCTGTTTAATGGCCTGAATGGCTAGTAAGTCGAGGAGATCTGTGTCACTGAGCTGGAGATGTGGTGGCAAAGAGGAGGCAGCAGTGAGACAGAGAAGAGCAAAGACCCACATGGACCTGAGCATTTTGTCCCTCAAGTGCAGGTCATCTCACTGTCACATCTCTGATGCTCTCAACAGAGCAGGGTAATAGACAGGTGTATCATATGGAGATAAAATTCAGAGAGCTGACAGGATCCACCCTAGGTCACACAGCTATGAAATGGCACTTGAATCAGGTAGGCTGGCCCCAAGGCTAGGATTCTTTCTGTCCTACATAGCACAATGCCCTCTGGTAAAGACAAGGGACCCCTTACTGTCCCATTATCAGAAGGAAGAGATGGTGGAGACTAGAGCCATGGGAATTGGGAAGGGAGAGGAGCAGGTGCAAATTTATAATGATCAGGTAGCAAGGTTAGTGGTTAGAGGACAGCTTTTGGCTCCAGATGCGGCTTTACCGCAGTAAATAAAATCCCGGTGGCATAAATGATTTGTACTTGGTGACTAACAAAAAGGGTGGGGGTCTGAAACCACCCAGGGCTGTGGAAGAAAGACCCACTCCCATAAAGACCATTGCCAAGAAACCAGAGGGAGCTCAGTTCACCTCTAACATACTGAGTCACCATGAATTGGGTTTGCTATCTGTGGTTTGGCATTTTTCTAATAAACATTTTACCTAAGATATCAGGGATTGATAGAAGGGGGTAGAAAGAGGGTTCAAAGACTCCAGTTTTAATTTTGCCCTGTTCCATTTAACTATGGCAAGTTGGACAAATAATTTTAAAATGTAGGGGTCAAAGAAAAAATAAAAATTGAAGCCTATGATTTTATGACTTCTCAAATTCTCCCAAACTCATAACTTGAGGCTTGGGTTTGGTTTGGTTTGGTTTGGTTTGTTGTTTTTTTTTAATCACTTTGATTTCTAAAATAAAAACTATTACAATCTCCAAAAGGACCTTTTCTCTTTACAAAAGTCAAGAAAAATATTGAAATTCAAACTGACAAGTCTCTCCCTTGGGGAACAGACTCCCTTTCACACTTCTCAAGACAAGGCTTTGCACTAATCAAGATGTAACAATACCCTCCCACCCAGCACTGGTGCGACTTTCTCTTGCTTCAGGCAACTGTCCAGAGGATTCCTTCATTATAATCTTTCTATGAATCATTCAGAGGTAAGTGCCCTCTCTCTTTGCAGCTGGAGAATTAAAAATATTACAAAAGAGAAATGAAAATCTGCGGTGCATCCAAAATTAGCACTCAGAGATCCTGACTTCCCAGTTCACCTTTCTGCATGACCCAACTCTTTGTTGGACTTGATTGACATGCGTGATTCCCGCTGGGACCCCCACCTGATTTAGGGGCAACCCCGGATCCTTCCTCAGTTTCTGATTCAGTGCAACAGCGACCCAGCAGGTGTAGGGCTCCAAATTCCAGCCCATCCTGATGGACCTCGTCCTAACTCCTTCCCCACCCACTGCAGGTGCCCCTGCAGTCACATGCTGTTGTCAAATGAGCTGCAGCCTCAGGCTGCTCACTCTGCAGAAAAGAATGGGGGGGGGGAGCAGAGAGAGTAGGAAAACATAGTTCTCTCCTGAGAACACTACATCCTCTTGGCTCACAAAACACAACCACCTTACTCCCTCCCCACAGAACCCCCACCAGCCATGTAGCACAGCCTCTGGGGTCACCCTCGGGCCCGAACTTGGTCCACCCAAGAGCAATAACATCTGCTACAGAGATCTGGGGGCGACCTGACCTGAATCAGAAATGCAAATATAAAACCAACTGGGGAGGAAAGGCAGCCAGATGAAAGGTTTTCTCTCTCTCCCTCTTTCACAGTGATGTCCATGGACCACAGCCGAGCCTTTCCACCATGCTTCCTCTGCCTCCAACAAACTTCGTGACTCACTATCTATTGCCTCACAGCATATTCAGTGTTGGGTTACATTGGACAGCTGTTCTCCAAATACCCCTCAGGTGCTGCCTGAGCGCTCGCTACCTGGCTAGTGGAGGTGGGAGGTTAGTGAGCGCACCTCTAATTCTTCCCCCCATACCCCGCTCTAGAAAAGCTGTCAGGGAGGGGCCTTGGGTTTGAGGGATTTTGGCTGATTGAGATCTTATCAGCCCCTAAAGCACCTGGAGAGGATCTGTCAGGCAGGGAGAGAGGGGGTGGGTCTGGAATTCCAATGCTCCACTCATTGGAGCTGCAAAATGGGACCCAAAGCGCTCCCTCTTCTTCACCCAAACAGCCTCCCAAACTAGAGAAATCGCAAATTAGAAAGCAGGGCAGTGACTCCTGAGGGGCGGGCTAACTGTTGCACATCAGTTGAAAAGAGAGTTGAGGAAGGAAGGGGGTGGGCGAAGGGAGATCAGAGGGCAGGCAGAGGCGTGGCGCACCGGTCCTCTCTTCATCAGAGTGGAAGTCAAATCTGGAAGCTCGAGAACCTGGGTCCTATCGCGGGTAGTGGAGGCCAAGTCCACTCAGGGACGATGAAAGGAGGCGGCCAGAACTGGCGCTGTCCCCAGCCCTCTGCGCCACCGCGCTGCCTCCCACAGCCTGTGCGCCGGGCAGCGAGGCAGGCGGCGAGCGTCTCTCCAGAAGCCCGGACACGTTTCCAAGCCTAAAACTCCCAGAACATAACCCTCTTTTGTTAATTCTGCAAATTCTGTCACACCACCACCTCCACCAACACTTCCTTTCCGCTAGCTCCGAGGGAGTCCGCTCTGGCCAGCGCCCTGCCGCGCCTACCGCCCGGGCCACCTCCCCAGGACGGACCACTGGCCACCAACCCCCCCCGCCCCCCGCGCTGGCGCACGGCGCGCCCCGGGGACCTCCGAGGACCGCAGGGTCCCCATCCCCTCGGCATCTTTGTCTCCGCACAGACGCGCGCGCACAGAAACGCGGAGACTCAGCCCAGCCCTGCGCGGGTCCGAGAGCTCGCCCCCCGCCAGGGCCACTCGGAGGGACAATGGTGCCGGTTTGGGAAGTTTGCGGAGTCCGCCCGCGGCGGGCCGGCGCCTGGGGCCAGTGCTCTCCTTACCGTACATCTCCGCAAGCCAGGCGCCTCCCGGGAGGCCGTCGTCGCCGCGTCGCTCGCACCGGGCCCCCGGCGGCGCCCGCCTTTCATTCACAGCCGAGGCTGGAGACGGCAGCCGCCGGGGGAGGGCCGCGCCGGGCAGAGCCGATCGGAGCGGGGGTCGGACGCCGAGAGACCTGGGCGAGCAACCACGAGCCCATTCAGCTCCCAAGGCTGAGACTGGAGGCCGGGCCTCCGGGCTCCGGCGTCTGGGCCCGGCGGGGCGGCGAGGGGCGGTGGCTATGCTGATACGCACCGCCCACCGCGCGCGCTCGGCCACTGCCCGGCGGCCCCGGGTCACCGCCCCGCCCCCGGAGCGGCCCCGCCCCCTGCAGCCTCCTACAAACCACCAGCCCAGAAACCCCAATCCCAAAATGCGCCTTTTCCCGCTGGTGTCCGATGGGCCTGGGCAGCTGCCACTACTTGGGGCAGCCGCCTACCTGAACTCAGAGTATCGCCCAGGTAGGCAGATCCCCCCCTTAACCTGCCGGTGGGACCATTGGAAGCTGCTGGCTCTCCAAAGAGGCAGATGTACCCCCTCCCCCAGATTTATCCACGTTGTGCAGGCTGAGCCAGGGGGCGCGAAGAGGAATGACCTTCTACGTTCCGTTGGCCTGGTTTAGAGGAATCCCACTCTCTAATTAAACCGGACCGAAGAGCGTCCTTCCTGGGCCAGGTATGCAGGAAACGCCCACCCTTCCCTCGCCCTCCGCCATGCCTCAAGTTCTTGAGGAAGTTGGCCCGCTTCTCCCTCGTATTTATACATGTCATTTACAAGCGTTGCTGCCCAGATCCCGTCCGCCTGTGCCCCAGGGTCGACTTAAATACCATCTCCCCACAGCTAAGTCCCGCAGATTAGCAAAGGCCCTTGGCAGCATCACACATCTTGCTATCTCCTAGCCCGGCCCAGGGCTCACCTGAGCCGCCTTGTCTGACCTCCTCTTCCTTTGTCAGTTCACACAGTCTCCTGTACTCTCAGTAGCCATTACTTCGTTACTTCTCTTTCCCTGTGGTTGAGATATTCTACAATTTTTTTAAAATGTCAAAATAGTCTACTAGAGGTTGAAACTGGGAGGACCTTAAAGCGGGTGTATTGACTCCATTATACAGAAAACTGAGGATGGAATTAGCCAGAACCTGTATTCTGTTTTCTAGATGCACCGGCCTTCCTGCAAGACTGTTGGGAAATAGAAATAAAACCTGCATGATGGCCCAAGGCCGAGCAACGTTTAGTTCTGTTGTTTGCAAGTTTGTCATGAGTGGAAGCTCACTTACTCATCAACAGCTAACAACAAAAGCTTTTTTTCTTTTTTTGCTTACTTTATTATTTTTTGCGTGTACATCGTCAAATCGGATATGACTGGTCCCGGAGGAAATTGCCCCGCCTTCCCCTGCAGAGCATCTGGTGGATTTGAACCATGTACCTCTGGGGTTGCAGTGCAGCTTCTTGCCACTAGGCCACCTAACAAAGGCTTTCTTAAGACTCCCAGTCAGTGTCATCTCCTTTTATAAAACACAAAACCAAACTTCATTGTTTATTGAGTTGGCAAGACTTGAAACTGACCCTCCAGTGAGGTGTGTGGAGGCTTTAAATCACAGGAGAGGATATTACTCATCTTTCTTCTGGGGAGCAAAACGGATGGGTTTGAAACACCAGAGAGGTTCCACCTTTGGATTAGAAGCACAACTCCCTACAGATTGTGCTGTGTCTTCTGTTTTATAGATGCAGTTAAAAGATCCCACCAAGTTTGCATGCAAAGTAAGCACTCACTCTCACAAATATGTTTCATAAACATCTGTTCATCCAGTTAGCCGTCTCTGATTTCTGTATTAAAACCATGATGACAGCTAACTCCAAACAATCCCCACCCCCTGCAACTCCACTGCCTCTGAGTAATTTCTGACAATTAGAGGGAGCTTCGGTGGCCTAGTGGCAAGAAGCTGCGCTGCAATCCCAATCTAAAATTTGAATCTGCCAGCTGCTCCACAGAAGAAGTATGGGCAGCCTCTTTCTGTGCAATTAAACTACCTCTGAAAATCCACTGGAGGGTAGTTATAGGTCGGTTTCAACTTAATGACACAGAGCAACAACAACAACGTAATCCTCAATGATGCTCCATCAATTTCTGAGGCTACAAATCTTAATGAGAGCAGACTGCTCAGGTATCTTGCTCAGGTTTCACACAGCGGCTTGTGGATTCAAACCTAGAACCTTTTGTCTAGCAGCCCAACATGTAATGATGGCCCTGTTCCACCAGAGCTCCTTACAAGAACAGCAGAGGTCAATTCCCTAAATCCGCAAATGTTTCCTGTTATTAACCTGTCTAATAAGATGGGAGTTTTAATTTTAATGATAATAATAATAGCCTGAATGAAAGAATAGGGAGACACTAGTGGTGGAGTCTGTAAGGGGTCATACCTATAACCTAAAAGCCGCACCACTCTGGCAGTTTGAATTTACCCACCTCTCCTTAGAAGGAAGCTAGGTAGTCACCTCCCGTGTAACCTACAGCGTCAGAAACTCCCTCTAGGGAGTTGACCCTCTAGGGTCAACTATGATTGACATTGGGCAGCAATGAGAAAGAGAGACATGAAAATATATGTCTATCCCCTTCCTTCTCACCTAAGGCAGGGACAGAGAGCAAATCCAGGGTACCTGACTTTTGGAATGTTGTTGTTGTGTGCTGTCAAGTCAGGTATGCCTCATAGCAACCCTGTGAACAACAGACCCAAACCTGCCATATCCTGTACTATTCTTATCATCTTGCTATTATACCTGAAGCCCATGTTCCCTATTTCTCTCTGATAACACTTCTTCCCTTTCCCTTATAGTTACAGGTTTTATTCTTCTTCCATAGCCTTTTTTACTTAGCAATATGAGAGCCCAGGAGGCTGATTGGAAACCCTGAAGCTCACGTCCTGTCTAGACCCTCAGATGACTCACAAAAGAGAGTGCCATCTCTGCTCCTCAGCTCCAGGGCTGGACAGTGCAGCTCTCAGGTCTGCTGGGAGCAGAAGGGAGAAGGGAGGACTTAAGGGGACTGATTTGGTCTGGACACAAAAAGACTCCCACCCTACATTTCTTACTCAATACAAAATATACTCTTTAAACATTTGTGCATTAGATAAAGTGGAGCACAGTGTCTGTTTCAAGGAGTGAAGTATCTAGCATGGAGAACAAGACAAATACAGACAAAAATTTAAATGACGAGGAATATTGTCAATTCTGCATGAGAATTTAGGAATTCAGAGGACTGCAAGGATAATTCATTCTTTCTATTAAATATTTATTGGTTGCTCCTTATTTTGTTCTAGATGCTGTGCAAGGTACTTAAGAAAAAGGAGACATGGAAAGGTGATAATAAATTTTAATAATTACTACAGTGGAGGCATGTATTAGGAGCCAAGTTGAACTTCTTGAATTAAAAAAAAAAAAAAACCACAAAAAAACAACCCAAACAAACAAACCAAAAACAAAAATCCCAGCACAAAACTACTCGATGTTGTTATTGTTGTTATGTGCCGTCGAGTCGCCTGCAACTCATAGCGACCCTATGTACAACAGCCCTAAACTCCACTCTGTCCTGCGTCAATCGCACTGTCTCTGACACTCCCATCCCAATTATCCCAGTCACTGAATCAATCCACCTCATAGAGGGCCTTCCTCTCCTGCACTGTCCCTCCACCCTCCCAAGCATGATGTCCCTCTCCAAGGACGGGTCTCTCCTCACAACATGTCCAAAGTATGTTAGACGGAGCCTCAGAATTCTTGCCTCCAAGGAGCCACCCGATTTAACCCTTTCCAGGACAAATCTGTTTGTTTTCCTAGCAGTCCATGGTATTCTCAATACTCTTCTCCAGCACCACAGCTCAAAGGCATCAATTCTCCTTCTATCCTCCTTGGTCATTGTCCAACTCTCTGATGCATAACAAGTGATTGCGAAGACCATGGCCTGTATCAGACACACCTTAGTCTCCAGAGAGACACCACTGCTCTTCAGTACTTTGGAGAGGTCCCTAACAGCAGACTTTCCCATGGCAATGCGCCTTTTAATTTCCTGGCTGCTGGTGCCAAGACTGTTGACTATGGAGCCAAGCAAACTAAAGCTGTGTACAATCTCAATCTCTTCACCATCCATCCTGATGCTGCCAATTGGTCCAGTGGTGAGAATCTTTGTCTTCTTGACATTGAGCCTCAATCCATATTGGAGGCTGCAGTCCTTGACACTCTGCAGCAGGTGCTTCAGGTCCTCTTCAGTTTCAGCAAACAGGGTTGTGTCATCCGCATAACGCAGATTGTTGATAGATCGTCCACCAATCTTGACCCCACATTTCTCCTCATAGAGCCCAGCTTCCCGGATAATGTGTTCTGCATATAGGTTGAAAAGGTATGGAGATAGGATACATCCCTGGCGTAGGCTTTGAAATATGAGCAAGAATTCTAAATGTATAAGTTATGTAAATAAGGTAATAATTTAAATAATTAAGGATATTGTAAGTCATTCCAAGCAGAGGGGCTAAAATTGCAGAAGTCAGAAGAATAGAAGAGAGAGTATAAGTAAAAATCAACTCAGAACCTCATCCGGCTGAAGTAGACAGTACTCCACCCAGACGCCTCTTTGTGAGCGAGAGGGTTGCTACATTTAGCCAGTAAAAGTACAAGCTGCCCATTAATTTGAATGACAGATAAACAAGAAATAACTTTCTAGTATAGCCCATACAGTGCACAGGTCTGCTGTTGTTACATGCCATCAAGGCAGCTTCTATGAACCACAGATCTGAATCTGAACTCTGCCTTACCCTGTGCCATCTTCAGTATCTCTGACATGCCCAAGCCCGTTGTTCCAGTGTATCAATACATCTCGTTGTGGGTCTTCCTCTTTTTCTCTGACCCACCACCTTTCCCAAAATGGTATCTTTTCCCAAGGACTCGCCACCCCTGACAATATACCAAGCGTACTGTGAAATGAAACATCACTATCCTAACTTCTAAGGAGCGTCCTGGTTGCACTTTCTCCAAGACAGACTTGTTTGTTCTTTTGGCAGTCCATAGGATAGACAACACTCTTCACCAATACCGTATACTGAAAAATTATTCTTTGTTTATGTAAAATTCAGCTCTAGCTAGGTGCCCTATATTTTATCTGACAAACCTAGTTAGCTTCATCCATTAGAGAGTGTTACAGGATCCTCATATCTGAGCCAGGCCAGCAGTCCTCCCCTGGACTCTTATTCTGTCTTCCCACAAGATTTCATAGTGTGTGGTTCCCAATAGTATAGGATCAGGGACAGCTGAAAGAATGAGTGAATAAATCTGTTTTAGAAGCTGTATAACCAGAGTGCTCCTGAGAGGTAAAGATGGGGAAACGGCCTCACATGCTTTGAGCATGTTGTCAAAAGGGGCTAGTCCCTCGGCAAAGGACATCATGCTTTAAAAAGTGGAAGGTTAGCAAAGAGAGAACTAAAAACCTCAACAAGGATCGATGCAGTGATGGACTCGAGTATGACAGAGGTTGTGAGGATGGCCTAAGATTAGGCACAGCTTCAATATGCTGTACACAAGGGCACTATGAGTTGGAGTTAACAGCAGAGATGGGGTGGTTAGTGCAGTATCTGTAACACTAAAGGCATTGTAAATCAGAGCTGACTCAGCAGCACCTCACAACAATAACAACAACAAAGGTGCAGGGTGGGGTGCTTTCTGACCAACTTTTCTCTTTTGGCGTGATGCAGAGAAATGAGGCTGCATTCAATCGTTCATATATATTTTATTTCATAACATTAATTACAATACCCACAAGGTCACCACACTTTCCTATATTCTTCCTTGTCATCCTCATCTCCATTAGTCCTTCTAGTCTATCTCTTTCTGCCTTTAGGGCTGTATCCTTGGACAAATCCTGCTCTTTTGACTCTAGATGAGTAATTCTTCAAAGGAGTGACTTTCTGGTGCCCCAAGTCTGTCTTAGTGGTAAGGAATTGTGCTCCAATGCAATGGTACCCAATTCAAATCTACCAGCTGTGCTGTTGGAGAAAGCTGGACAATCTCCTCCCATGCAATTAATTGCCTCTGAAAACATGCTGGAGGGTCAGCTATGGGTCGGTTCCAGCTTAATGGTACACAACAACAAGAACAACATTGTCTGGCTAACAGACCACGGGAGTGAGCTTTCTTCCAAGTTCTTATTCATCCTTTGATCTTGAAACAAAACTCACGCTCATGGCCCACTTTTCAGCCGTTGGTAACTCTCCTCAGAAATCACCTCTCTGACCCACCACATAGTGAGTTAGAGTGACGAGAAAAGGCACTCGCCCTCTGTGCTCCATGGATTCAGAGGTGGAGGGAATCAGCCCATTTTCAGATTCTCTGAAGTGTAGTGAAGATGTATTAATTAAATTTGTGTGGGAAGTTATGCAGTAGACACCTAAATAGTAATGTTCATGTACAAGAGAACCTTGACACAAGGGAAATAGAGTCTGGTTCAGACGTAAGACTGAGGAGCAGAACCCAAAGGTTCCACTCTCTAGAACAGTATGCCTCTGAAAAGGAACCAACTGAAACCAGCCACTGGGGGAAATTCTAGAAAGGTAGGAACACTAGAACAGAATTCCCATCTTGACAGTCTTTCTCCACATATATCCAAACACGGTGATAGATATGATAGGAATAGAGAGGTAAGGAAATAATACTAAGTGAGAATGGTGACTGCAGCAATGGGCTTGAGTATGTCAGGAATGATGAGGAAGGCACAGGAGAAGGCAGGGTTAAGATTTGTGCTTCACAGGGTCAAAATGAATCATATACAACTCGACTGCACCTAACAACAAAGGAAGGAGGGAGCTTTAGTGACCCTAGTGATAACGCTTTCTGTTGACAACCCAAAGGCAGGCAGTTCAAAACCACTAGCAGTTCTTTGGGAGGAAGGTGGGCACACTCATCTTGTCTGATTTATAGCCTCTGAAAACTCACTGAAGGGCCAGTTCTGAGTCTTCTCCACCTCAACGGCACACAACAACAAGTAATCAGAGGGTCAGCAAAAGAGAAGACCTTCAACGAGATGAACTGTGCATGGCAGAGATTGTGAGGATGGCATAGGCTATGGCCAGGTTCCTATCTGTTATTCATAGAGTCACTGAGTTATAGTACACTTGACAGAACCTACGAACAACAAGAGATGCTGTGGGCAAAATCTTGAATAATCCAGGATGCATCAAAAGAAGATGAAAAGAATACGTAGAGTCACTATACCAAAAAGAATTGGTGAACACTGAGAAATTCCATGAATTACCATATAAACAAAAGTCAATGGTAATGAAAGAAGTTCAAGCTGCACTGTAGGCACTGGCAAAAAACAAGAATCCAGGAATCAATGAAATACCAATAGACATTTTTCAACTAACAGATGCAGGCCTAGATATGCTCACCAGTTTATGCCAGAAAATTTGGAGGATAGCAGCCTGGCTGACTGACTGGAAGAGATCTGCATTTATTCCTATTCCCAAGAAAGGTATTCAAATAGAATGTATAAATTGTCAAACAATATCATTAATATCATGTGCAAACAAAATACTCCTGAAGATCATCCAAAAAGTATTAGAACAGTTCATTGGCAGACAACCGTCAGAAGTTCAAGCTGGGATTAGAAGAGGTCGTGGCACCAGAAATATCATTGCGGATGTCAGATGGTAACTAAAAGTAGAGAATATCAGGATAAAGTCTATTTGTGTTTTATTGACTATTTAAAAGTGCTTAATTGTGTGAATCAGCTATGATTAGCGCTGAGAAGAATGAGAATCCCAGAACACTTTATTGTGCTCATGTAAAATCTATACCTAGAGAGCTACGCAGCGCCAGCGAGAGCTATGCAGCACTAGAACGCC
>NW_006399759.1:9397251-9404893 GCF_000299155.1 Elephantulus edwardii
TGATAGGGAATGGCAAGGGACACACTGACAAAGGAGATTAATCAGAACTGGCTTTGACAAGCACTGTGGCAATTGGACAATTAAAACAGACATTGGGGTTTGGAAGAAGAACGAACTGGGGATGAGGGTGGAGAAAACAGTGCAACAATGAATGAATAAAAACCCAAAATCTCTGTAAATGTCCATTAAAACTAATAAAATTTAATAATTAAAAAACTGACGATGTCTATGATTTCAGAAGAAAAATGATGTTGTCAATGATTTCATTTTAGTTGGATCTATTTGTCTCACATACTTTGTGCAAGTTGCTAGGAGAGGTTATTCATTTGAGAGGGACATCATGGTTGGAAAGGTGGAAGGACAGTGAAGGAAAGGAAGACTCTCAACCAATTGGATTGACCCAGTGGCTACAGCAATAGGCTTGAGTGTGTCAGAGATTGTGAGGATGCCACAAGACAGGATAGGATTCAGAGCTGTTACTGGTCATGACTATGAGCTGTTCTCAAATTGATAACACCTAACAACAATAGTATTCATAGGGTGTTTATGAGTTAAAGTTGACATAATGGCACCTAACAATAATAACAACAAAGGTGCTACTGCTTCTGGGATTCTCTGAACCAGAGACTCCCCACCTTGCCACAAGAGAACCTCCTGTAAGGTTCACACACGATCCCCTTCTCTTCTTCTTCTGCTGAGTGTTTCGTGCCCTCTGCCTCTTCTGGTGGTTCCAGCTGCCTGTGAAGGATCTCCTGTTGCAGGAACTAGCCCCGACGTGCATTCACCTGCACATATTGTTGTTTACTCTTGGGTTGATGCCAACTCACAGTGACCTTACACATGCTAGAATAAAACTGCTCTGTACAGTTTCATACTATGGGAATATTGCTAGTAAAGGCTATTCCTTGGAGAGGGACATCATGCTAGGAAAGATTGGAGGCTCAGCAAAACAGAGGAATATCATCAACCAGGTGGATTGGCACAATGACTGCTGCAGTAGCCTGGAGTATGTTGGAGATGATGAGGATGGCACAGAATAGGACAGGGTTCAGATATGCTGTTCATAAGGTCACTTTAATCTTACTCAACTTGATGGCATCTGACAACAACTATAGGGTTTTCTAGAGTGTCATTTCTATGGGAGCCGATTGTTGGATCTTTTCTCCCATAGAGCCACTGGTAGGTTCAAACTGCAGACTTCTGTTAGCAGGTAAGTACTTACCCATTGCACCACCAAGGATTCTTTCTCAGTGTGTCCCCACTGCCACAGAGTCAATACTGACTAATGGGGACCCTCTGTCAGCAGGCCCCCCATTAAGTAGCCTTCTGTCCAATGCTATCTCATGGTCATGTCTCTTTTCTTGATCAGCCCCTAATTTCCTAAAGCTCATTGCACATACGGAGGAAGGAAACACAGGTAAACTTAGACTTGGTGGGAGGAGGTCCACTGTTAATGGACAGCCTCCATCCCTACAACCTTGATTATTTCATTTATGATCCCACTAAGCAAACAGTGTCTGATTTTAGAACAACGTTGATTAAGCTCTATGGGATGGACAATCTTATTCACCTGAGTAATTGGGGCCATTTCAATGTATCATTTCACACTCACTTCCTCTTCCTCCAAAGAGACATAACTTCCGAACGAGAAGGCATTGCAAATGTCTCTTCCCCCAAAAACCCTAGTTACTGCCCTTGAGCCATTGTATATGCTTGCCTGTTGTTGTTGTTGTTATGTGCTATTGAGTCGCCTGTGACTCATAGTGACTCTATGTACAACAGCCGTAAACCCTGCTCTATCCTGTGCCAATCTTATTGTCTCTGACACCCCTACCCCCATTACCCCAGTGACTGAATCAATCCATCTCATTGAGGATCTTCCCCTCCTGCGCTGTCCCTCCATCCTCCCAAGTATGACATCCCTCTCCCAGGACTGGTCCCGCCTTGTAATATGCCTAAAGTATGTCAGACGAAGCTTCAGAATCTTTGCCTCCAAGGAGCAGCCTGGTCTCACCCTCTCCAGGATGAACCTGTTTGTTTGTAAGCCTATCTTCAAGGGAAAATGAACACTTGAGATTTGCTGTGTGGAAGTTCTGTCTAGAGGGAAGATTTCCCATTTCTGTTGTCTTTCACAGTGAAACTTAGTGAGGTTGCTACCAGCCGGACTGGCAATGGTGTTGTTAGAGGCCACTGAGTCTACAGTAGTTCAAAGTGACCATATGGACCAACAGTTGTCCTATCTTGTGCCATCCTCACTATCATTGTCATGTTCAAGTCTATTGTTAAGGTCACTGTGCCAGTCCAGCTTGTTGAGGGTTTGCCGGGTAGGGAACTCCAGATGAGGCCATGGATAAGGACTGAGGAAGGGGTCACCATGTAATTTATGTTGACATACTGCAAGTGGAGTAAAATCCACAAGTAATTTATAGTGTTTGCTAGGTCTGCTTGGACCTATTTTTTTTTTCTTCACAGTTTTATAACTTTATTTGACGACCAGCTATTCTTTTTCATCCACATTGACGGTCTGTAGATTTTTTTAAAGTGGTGACAGGTACATAGGTAACCAGTGTGTACAGCTTGTTTGGAGAATCTCCATCCTCACTACGTTTTCTGGACAACCGTACACGGATGCGGTATGGGACATTCCTTATTCCTTTGGCCCAGACAGCTTTGTTAAGTCTGGTGTCAATGCGAACATCTGGTGTTCCCATCTCCTTCATGGCAAATTTCCAGATCTCCTTGAGTGCCTGAGGAACTCGCTTCTCAAATCCCACTCCATGGATGCGCTTGTGAATGTAGATGGTGTGCTCTCTGGTCACCACCTCGTTGATTGTGAAACGGGCTTTCTGCTCCTCACCACCCTTCTTTGCAGAGGCCATTGCGCTGAGACCAGCCTGGAAAGTGGGCCTATTCTTAAATACACAGCCTTCCAGTGTGCTGTTTCCTCACCCAACATTATAGCATATGGACTCAGACACTATCAAGTTCAAAATGACCTTGTCTCCTGGTGCTCCATAGTCAGACTTTCAACCTCTTTCAAGGTTCAGTAGCAAGCCAAGAAGTGTCATGGATGGATGTTAAGCCTTACAAGTCTCCATAGGATAGTATTCCATTGTGTGAATGTATATGCAGCACGCAGGAGCAATGATTTTGTAAATGACTACCTAACATGGGAGGGACTGGAAAACATTATGCTGAGTGAACTAACTCAGTCCCACAAGGACAAATACTGTATAAAACCATTATTGTAGAATGAGTACGAGGATCCAAGGGGGGCACTTAATCATAGTACCACATAATTTGATGGGTGGAGGGAGGGATGGGTAAATGAAAGTGGAAAGATCTGGTGTACAAATTTTATGAACTTTGTATGTAAAACAGTACTTTAAAAAAAAAAGTCTCCCTGGGGGAGGGAGGAAGGGAAACACACCACAAAACGAAATGGGAAGAAATTTGGTCATATATATTTAATTTAATTTTATATTAAATGTGAGATAGATCCATGTCCTGATGAAATAAATATCAAGTTGTTGTTGTTGTTGTTATGTGTGGTCGAGTCACTTGAGACTCATAGTGAGCCTATGTACAACAGCCCTAAACCCTGCTCTATCCTGTGCCAATCATATTGTCTGCAACACACCTACTCCCATATCCCCAATCACAGAATCGATCCATCTCATTGAGGGTCTTCCTCTCCTGTGCTGTCCCTCCACTCTCCCAAACATGATGTCTCTCTCCAAGGCTAGAAAACAATAAAATTTTTTTAAGTCTCCACAGTATTCTTTTAACCAGGCTTGCCATAAAATCTAGTTTAGCAACTCAAGCTATCATTGGTAAGCCACGCACCATTTGGTTCCACAAAGTCAGTCAGGCCAAACAGCCAAGTAATGTGCACTGCAGCCGGGTCCAGATAAAGGTATATGTGGCCCTAAACACTGATGCTCTGAGATGTCCTTTCCTCTTCTTATTCAAGCATCCAAATGTGTGAGTTAAGCATATATGCACACGTGTGTGCGTCCTGGTTTCTCACAACATGACTTCCTTTTAAACATGACGATAATACTTGAACCTAATAGAAGCATATGCATTTTGTTGGGATGAGAGGAATTGGATTATTAGATTTTTAGTGGTTTCTGACTACGAGGATTTTTACTAACTGTCACATTTTCTAAAAAAATAAAGAACCTTCCTTACAACAAAGAACATGAGTCTGTGGACTCAATTGCTTCAACAATCAATGGAGAATCCTATTGATCTTCCACAAACTAAAAATTGGCTTTTATGATTTCACTTTAAAAGACTCATACTTGGATCCTTGCTTCATAACAGATGTTGTAATTATAAATGAAAAGATACCATAAAAGAAAATGTAATGATCAGAAAATAAAGATTACAACAAATTATGATCATTTTGTTTTAGATATATCATTCCTAACAAAATTAAGAATATTTCTTTCTATTCTTTGGTCCCACAAAGTCTTCAGTGATTTTGTTCTATTTAAGCTGCCAAATAATATCTCCTTCTATAGATAATTAGGCTAACAATCTGAGTCTTTCTTGAATCATTGTTGTTACTAAGAATTTTTTGTTTCTGTAGAGAAGAGACACACATTCTTTTGTGCAGTTTGTGATGGTTAAAGTTAGGAATAGGTTCAGAGTACCTTCAACACTGGAAAGCACGCATTGTATCTTATCCCTAATATGGAGAAATACATGCCTACATTAGTAAAGTTTATTTTTTTTAAATCTGTAGACTTACTTCCATGTAAAAATGCAACTGTGGCAGCTTTGTAGACGCTGCCACCTCAGCAGCACAGTTTCCTGCTCCACTCGCCCCAGCCATGGTCAATCCCACCATATACTTTGACATCATTGCTGATGGCGAACCTTTAGGCTGCATTTCCTTTGAGCTATTTGCAGTTAAATTCCCAAAGACTGCAGAAAACTTCCGAGCTCTAGGTACTTGGAAGAAAGGATTTGGATACAAGGGTTCCTGCTTCCACAGATTCATTCCTGGGTTTATATGCCAGGGTGGAGACTTCACACGCCATAATGGTACTGGTGACAAGTCCATCTATGGGGAGAAGTTTGATGATGAGAACTTCATCCTGAAGCACACAGGTCCAGGCATCCTGTCCATGGCAAATGCTGGACCCGATACAAACGGTTCCCAGTTTTTTATCTGTACTGCCAAGACTGAATGGTTGGATGACAAGCATGTAGTCTTGGGTAAGGTGAAAGAAGGCATGAACATTGTGGAAGCCATGGAGAGCTCCAGGTCCAGGAATGGCAAGACCAACAAGAAGATCACCATTGCTGATTGTGGACAACTCTATGATCTGTATTTCACGTTTTCTCAATCACCACATCCTTCCTTCTGTAGCTCCAGAGATCACCCTGAGACCCCCAGTGTGCTTGTAATCCATTTTAATCTTTGCACTCTTGCTATAGTTCTTTGGGTTCTGTGTTTTCTTTATTCCACTCCAAGGTTAGCAGGATTGCAGAGTTAAATTTATGACTATGAAATAAAAACTAGACAACACTATTGTCTGTTCTCCCCCCTTTCTGACTTAGTATGATTGCAAGAAGACTTAATGTCATTGACTGTATATATGTCTATGCTGTATTTTGAGTATAATATTGATGAAGGAAAGACAAATAAGCCGTAACTTTGAGAATGCATAGTTGGAAAATTGCATTTAACAATGTCTTAAAAATTAATTTTTAAAAGTTTTCTTTCTGAGAAAAAAAAAAGAATGCAATTGTCATACTCGTCTATAAAGGTTTGTTTATAAGTCATTGAGATAAGCCTGCATTACTTTTTTTGGATATCTTCATGCATTCTTCATCAGGTGTATCCATAATGCTCAAGAAGGAAAATATATTTTGATAGCATTTCATACACTTTCATTCTTCTTTTCATGAAAGATGTCAGTGTGTCTGTAATGACGTGTTATGTGATTATGTGAAAAAGCTCTGTGGATCTCAGTGATACTTCTTGAGTTCTCTGTCATTTACTTGTTTCTTTCTAATGCTTCAGCAAATCATTTGACAATCAATATTTGTCTTTTGTTTTCAAAATTTTCTTTTAAAGTATGAAAATACTCTGTTAACACTGGTAGAGATCTATACATGTCTACTTCAGAATCTTTGAGAGCTTGACTTGTCCAATGAGAATGATGTATTATCGCACACAAGCAACATTTGTACATGCTCATTTTGTGAGTGTTATTTTCAGCTTCTCTTCTGGTGTCTCTTTTTTGGTGTTTGGCATTTGAGAGCATTTTCTACGGCATCTAAAATCTGAGTGTAGGATTCTAAGATTGAACCTAATGCTACTGCCTGTATTAGAAAGATGATGTGATAGAGATTTTATGTTCGATCATTGCCCAACTGTGTTTTAAGAGTTCCTATTAATAAGCAGAGATGGCATAAAATATGTGGAACAACTGAAGAGTAGGAAAAAACCCAAACTGCTTCCAGACAGTGATCTGCTATGCTGCCAGATTAAGTCAAAGTTTAAAAATGTCATATTCACTGCTCTAGAATGTTCTATTGTGTGACTTACCCGGATTTATTGGCAGTGTTATCATATAACTGGCCTCTGCACTTAGAAAAAAATTTGTTTTGTGGTGATTTTGTTGTTTTGTTTTCCCCCCCATTTAATCTTTTTTTCCTCATTCATTCATTGTTGCTCAGTTTTCTCCCTGCCCACCCCTTCCTCCAGTTTGCTTTTCTCCGTGAAAAGAAAAAAAAATTCTTTCATTGTTATACAATCCCCCACCTCACCCAAGTCCTCAGTCCACTTTACTATGCATTTCTTAGTAAAAAAAATAGTTTTTAAATTTCACATATTGTAAGGTGTTTGGCAGTTTTTAAACCAGTAGTTACTAGGTGTGGTCAAATTGAGTATGACTCATAGTGACCCTATAAACAATATTTTGAATCCTGTCCTGTCCTATCTTGTGCTGGGAGCTCTGGTGGCCTCGTGACAAGAAACTTCTTGTCAATCCCAAAGGTACACAGTTCTAGGCCACCAGCTGCTCAGCAGGAGAAGAGATGGGCAATCTCCTCCCATATAATTAACTGCATCTGAAAACCCGCTGGAGTGTCAGCTATGGGTTAGTTCCGACTCTATGGTATCCAACAACAGCATTCTGTGCCAGCCTCATCTCCTCTAACATACTTCAGCTATTGCTACATTCACTGTATCAGTGCAGCCGGTTGAAGATCTTCCTCTCTTTTGCCAACTCTCTACCTTTTCAAGCATGAAGTCCCTTTCCAAGAAATAGCCCCACCCAACAAGATGCCCGAGTGAGCTCTAGTGGTTAAGTGGTAAACAATTGTACTACTAACACAAAGGCATGCAGTTCAAATCCACCAGCTGTCCCATGGTAGAAAGATGGGCAATTTACTCCCATGCGATAAACTGCTTCTGAAAACATGCTGGACACTTAGCTAGAGGTCATTTCCAACTCTGTGGTGCACAACAACAACAACATGCCCAAATTATGTGAGACAAAGCTTCACCATCTTTGCCTAGGAGAAGCTCTCTAGTTACACTTTCTCCAACATGTATCTGTTTTTTTTGGTTTTTTTTTCTATAATTATATTTTATTAATGTTCATAAACATTTACAGAG
>NW_006399759.1:9406468-9415938 GCF_000299155.1 Elephantulus edwardii
GCAAACGACTCGACGGCACATAACAACAACAACAATATGATAAATTTTCAATCTGTTGGACAGACAAATCTTTAACAATACTTACCTTATCTGTGTGAGAAAGATTTTCAGATTAGCTGACATATGTAGCTATGCTTATTTCACGGCAAATAGCTGAGAAAGCTTTATCCCTTATAAAATTAATTCATTCTTCATGGTTTTAGACATGTTCAAGTACTTATCCTTTTCTGTGTCTTGCTATAAATATGTCAAACTGAGTAAACAGGTCAGGTAAATCTCACAAATTAACAATTTGTGGGAAATCAAGTACTTAATTTCTTCTTTGAAAAGAATGTTCACATACAGTGATTATTATAAGAACAATGCATTGCAAAACAGCTTGCTGATAGCAAGCAAAACAACTCGTTGACGTTCTTAGTGAGTTAGTGTTTCCGTTTTGTGAGTGAAACCAAAACTATGTCTTTGACTTAAGTATGACAACATACAATCGCTGTGAATTGAATTGTATTCGTGTTTTATCAGTTGTTTCAAGTTGCACCAATTACTAAATGCATCCACAGCAATTGATAATGAACTTATTCAGGACCTATTGGTTTTGGGTGGGGATTAAAAAGACAATATATGAGTGTTCAGTGGAGGAATTATCTTTTGACTCCTTACATTTTAAAAATAAAGTTAATTTTGGAATGGTCTTTGTTGATGTTGCTAGTGTCCATTGAATTTATTCCAACTCATAACAATTTTATGCATAACAGAAAGAAACACTGGGGAATTGTCTTTAGGAGCAAAGAGTTAGACTAAAAATTGACCTTTTTAGTCCTTACATTTAGCATCATCTGGTCTCCAACTACTTTAACTGCAGGCACATGGTCTTGCAAATCTCCAAATGCTATGGAACTAAGATAAGAGAAAGAGTGCTTCCCACACTGTGAAGCAAGTCTTGAGGTGAGCAAGATTTGAGGGAGGCTGAAGTGAGATCCTGGTGGTGGAGAGACTGGCATTGCTGTGGAGAAACTGTGGCAAGGTGTAAGCAGAAGAACCCTGAGATAAAGGCCACAGTGAAAGGTTTTTGCTGTGGTTGCCAAATGCTTGAAGGGAAAGCTGACTGACAACTGTTCTGATGCAAACCTTGCTGGATGAGTCGGATTTGACTGCTGAAGTGAAACCAGAGTCTCGACTCATTAGGAATTGTGCCTTGGAACCTGGGCCACAAACAGGACTTGTTCTGAGTGATATTCTTTGCCTTCCCCACTTTCCAACGTACTTCCCTAATAAATCTCATTCTCGGTACCACAACTGTGAGTCTATGAGTCAATAAAGAGTAAATGAACCTCTTCCTGTTGATGTGGCTATAGAGGCATCATGGAGCTGAGCTCTTTATCTGCTTTCTGCTCTAGATTGGTGAGACACTATGTTGCTCTCACTCCCTCTGGCCTTTTCAGAAAGTCGCTCACTACACTGTGCCACCATGTACATTTCCCCATCTTCAGATAAGGGGATTCACCTGTGAATTATATCTTCTGTGAATTTTAATTTCTGTGTCCCACTGAATTGTTCCCTTATCAGTTCTACCTGGACATAAAATTATGTCATTTAAAAAATTTGGTTGTACCATAGCACACCGGGAGCTCTGGTGGGCTAGCAGCTAAGCAGTTGCACTGCTGACCGAAGCAAGGCTGTTCTAGTCCATCAGCTGTTCCTGGTAGAAAGATGACCAATATCCTCCTGTGCAATTTACAGCTTCTGAAAACCCAGTGGAGGGTTAGCTATCAGTCAGTTCCAGCTCCATAGCACATAATAACAACAACATATCACCTGACTTTGATTTGTCATTGTTGTTATGTGCTGTCAAGTCACCTGTGACTCATAGCAACCCTATGTACAACAGCTCTTGATCCAGTTTCACTGATTCCAACACACTCACATTGCCCCAGTTACTGCATCAATCCATCTCATCTGGGGTCTTCCTCTCCTGCACTGTCCTTCCACCCTTCCAAGCATGAGGTCCTTCTCAAAGGATCAGTCCGTCCTGGGCACATGCCCAAAGTATGTGAGGAGTGTCAGAATCCTAGCCTCCAAGGAGAAACTTGGTTTCACCCTCTCCAAGACTCTCTATTTGTTTTCTTGGTGATGCATTTATAAAATAAAAACTCACCTTTGAAGTTATATAGTAACACAATCATTTCCATTTGAAAATTAGTAATTTTGTCCTTCAAATTGAAATAGTAAAAAAAGAGAGAGGTTTTGCAGGGTAGTTGAAAATAATCTCATTAATCTGACTACAGTGATTGTTGGTGGGCCCTTCTCAGATCTCTCTGTGTGTTTTCCACCATGGAATAATATTCAAAATTTTACAATCCCTTTCCATTCTTTGATGCTGTGTTGTCACTGTTCATAGTATTACTGCTGGTACCCAGTGAAGGCAAGCACAATCAGAAACAGCAGGAGACTAACATAAGGGTATGCTCAATCTGAAGATCTGTTTCGTTTGCTTTGTGCAGGACTAGCTACATCATGAGTCATTTTATTGTAGTGCCACGGACACATTCTTCTATGATGGAGAATTGAATGTGAGGCTATCTTCAATTGATCTGAAATGTAAAATAGGAAATTCACGGCCATAAAATCAATTCCCACTCAAAAGACAGACATGAACTACTCCTTGGGATTTCCGAGGCTGTAGATCTTGACCAAAACAAACTGCCGCATCATTCTTCTGCAGAGTAACTGGGGAGGTCATACCAAGGATCTTTTGATTAATAGCAGAGCACTTTAACTGCATCACCAGCAGAAAAAGAAAATAGAATTGGTATTGTCCACATCGTTTATGCAATGGTATCAATCTGATTTAGTCTCCCGCCAGTTTCCTTCCACTAAGATGCTTCCTATTCTCTGTGCTCTTGTCTGATTGGCAACTGTGGTCTTTACTTTGAATAGTTGATGGCCCTGTTTTGTTGATATCCTAAGCATCTGCTTGCCTTGCTTATTAAATAATCCGTTCCCAACTTTAGGCAAGAGAATCTTTAATTTTATAATACCCCACTCAAAATTAAAAAGCCTTCTAAGTCACTATTATATAGTACCTGCAAAGTAAAAAAAAAAAAATACCCAGATAATCATGTTTCTTTCTTAGTGATGGGCATGTTGTTAATTTTATATAGGTTATTTTGACAGGTCTCAGCTCAGACCATCAAACCTCTAGAAACTTCACCAAGTGAAAGATTTGTTACTTTCTTAGAATTTATCTCTCCCTGCTTCCCTCTTGTATGTGCTTTATTTAGAGTATATGATATTTCCAGCTCTAAAGATCTTATGTTCACAATATTATCAAAACAGTAGATGAGCACAATATCCATTGGAATGAAAAGATAATGTGTCTTGCACATTTCAATTACAAAGAGACAGATGATATAAAACTGAAGTAAAAGATGCACTGCTATCTCTGTTCAGTGGAAGTAACCTTCTCTTTGGAGTCATCACCCAGTTAAACTTGCTTTGCATGACTCAATAATCTTCTGATTCTCAAAACTAAACTTATTGCCATTACTTGGAACAGACTCATAGCTAACCCTCTAGTAGATTTTTAGAGGACATTGTCGGTCTTTCTCCTGTGAAGCAGCTGGTGGATTCAAACTTCCTAACTTTGGGTTGGTAGTACAATTCCTCATCCACTAGAGCCATTCTCTTCTGTACTAGCCAAACTCAGTCGTAAATAGATATTTGAAAGAACTCTATACCTTGTATCTAGCAACACTCTGATTATGGTAACTGTTCTAATGATTGCACTGGAAGTCTTTTGCATTATTAACCGAGTTAGGTTTCCAAGACCAGACCATAGTATGAAAGCTGGCATGTGACAAAAATAAAGGATGATGACATTGTATCACAAAATGAAAGATGACTGTATTATTAAATAACTGCCAAATAACATTATTACCTAACTTCCAAATTATATCATTATTAACTCAAATTACACCATCACATAACTGCCAAACCTCTGAGAATCACAACTCAGTAAAATTGGCACATAACCTAACCATCAATCAATGTTACTCTTGTCTTGCATCTCAGAGTATGTTACTACCAAACACATGTCATTAATGTGAAAATTAGTTGAATAGTTTATTATTTTACCATTTTTGTAAATGCAAAATGTATGATATGAGATGACTTCTAAGTGAGGAGAAAGTATATTTCTTTTTTTGGAAGGAATAATTGGCCAGTTGGTCTTTTTTCCCTGTTTATTTTATACTGGTTTGGTTTACTTACAAAGTTTATATACATTGTTTTTCATGCTGGTCTTCCCCATTTCCTTTAGTCACTCCTCTTATTCTTTTTCATTGTTGAATAGTGACTTCCTCTCCTCTCCCCTCCTCTTCCCCACCTCTGCAACACACCTGTTGTTCCAGATTGTTGTCATGCATATAGTGCCTAATAATATATTCCTTTCTCACTGTTCTTCCCCTCATCTGTTCTAATGCGGTGTTCATTATCTATCCAGTCTTATTTCATTCTCCCCCCTACTTGCCATTGTCTGTCCTATTTTATAACAGCAACATCATGCAGTGTTTGGCCTTTTGTGACTGAGATATTTCACTCAGTATTCTCTAGGCTCCCCCATGTTGTGTAATGTTTTATGAGTTCATTATTTTCAGTGTTGTGTAATTTTCCATTGTGTGTACCATAATTATTCTATCCATTTGTTTGTTGGTGGGCACTTGGGTTGCTTCCATCTCTTTGCTATTATGAATAATGCAGCAATAAGCATGCGTGTACATACATCTGTTTGAGTCATGACTCTGGTTCCTTTAGGGTGTCTTCCCAGTAACGGAATTGCTGGGTCAAATGATATTTTTATTTCCAACTTTTTGAGAAAATGCCAGACTGCTTTTCATAATGCCTATACCATTTTACATTCCCCTCAGCAGTGAATAAGGGTTCAAATCTCTCCACAACCTCTCCAGCAATTGTTGTTTGCTTCTCTGTTGAACTTTACTATTGTTGCTGAAGTGAGAGGATATCTGATAGTTGTTTTGATTTGCAACTCTCTGATAACTAGAGATTTTGAACATTTCTTCCTGTGTTTGTTTGCCACCTGAATGTCTTCTTTGGCGAAATGTCTATTCATATCCTGTGTCCATTTTGTGATTGGGGTATTTACCTTTTTCTTGCTGAGGTGAGGGGATATTCTTTAATTTTAGATATAAGTCCCTTATCAGATATGCGATTGCTAAATATTTTTCCCAGTCTGTGGGTTTCCTTTTTACCCTCTTGGAAAAGTTTGTTGACTTGCATAGAGATTTGATTCTTAGAAAGTCTCATTCATCTATTTTCTTCTCTTCTGATTGTAGATTTTTCACTATGTTTGAAAGGCTATTCGTGCTGTGGATTAGGGCTTCTAGAGTTCTTCTTAGCTTTTCTAATATGAATTTTATAGCCTTTGGTTTTACTTCTGGGTCCCTGATCCACTTGAGCTGTTTATTGTGTGTACTGTGAGGTGTGGGTCTTGCTTAAGTTTTCTGCAGATGGTTATCCAATTTTGTCAACACCACTTATTAAAGAAACTGTCATTTCCCTTTTTAACTGATTTTGTCTCCTTGTCATAGATCAGTTGACCACAAATAGATGAGTGATGTCTGGATTCTCAACTCTATTATGAAAGTGTATTTCCTTTTACTACCTTTTTAATCTATATAAGCAGGGAAAATTGCAGTAAATTACTTTCAGCAGTGCTTATATTATAGGCCTTATTCTAGAAGAGTTCCACCTCTAAGAATGTCTAGTCTAAATCTATACTCAAGATTTGAGGCAATAACCATGAGATGAGTTCAGGGACTGTGGTCTCACTGTGAATTCTGCCTGAAATTCCACTCATGATCTGGATTTCTTAGAGGTCATTCTGACCAGTGGACAATAGCAGCATTAAAGTTCTTAGTGCTTAGTGTTAGCTCCAGATTAGTGTCCAATAATCTCTGAAAGTTCCTGTTTTTCCTAGTTAACTTGGCAAATGACTACAGATGTGTTTGGTAAAAATTAGAAGAAAAATATACGTATTGTACTCTGTGATTGCATGGTAAAGCTGTCTTAAGGCTACCAAGCCTTTTTCTCTCATGTATTCATTGGAGCTTGGGGTCTATTCACTGGGTGTGGGGCTACACTATTATTTATTATAATAATAGGAATCAGATGTTTCCTCAGAGTTTTCAGTGGATTGGTGGAAGATCTATTAACAATCTGCGTTATGCAGATGACACAACCCTGCTCGCTGAAACTGAGGAGGACCTGAAGCTCTTGCTGCAGAGGGTCAAGGACTGCAGCCTTCGGTATGGACTGAGGTTCAGTGTCAAGAAGACAAAGATTCTCACCACTGGACCAATTGGTAGCATCAGGATGGATGGTGAAGAGATTGAGATTGTTCACAGCTTCAGTTTGCTCGGCTCCACAGTCAACACTCTCGGCACCAGCAGCCAGGAAATTAAAAGGCGTATTGCCTTGGGAAAGTCTGCTGTTAGGGACCTCTCCAAAGTAATGAAGAGCAACGGTGTCACTCTGGAGACTAAGGTGCATCTGATACAGGCCATGGTCTTTGCAATCACTTGTTATGCATCAGAGAGTTCGACAATGACTAAGGAGGATAGAAGGAGAATTGATGCCTTTGAGCTGTGGTGCTGGAGAAGAGTATTGCATGTACCATGGACTGCCAAGAAAACAAACAGATTCATCCTGGAGAGGGTTAAAACAGGTTACTCCTTGGGAGGCAAGGATTCTGGGGCTTCGTCTGACATACTTTGGACATGTTGTAAGGAGGGACAGGTCCTTGGAGAGGGACACCATGCTTGATAGAGTGAAGGGACAGCACAGGAGGGGAAGGCCCTCTATGAGGTGGATTGATTCAGTGACTGGGGTAATCAGGATGGGTGTGTCAGAGGCAGTGCAATTGGCACAGGATAGAGCAGGGTTTAGGGCTGTTGTACATAGGGTGGCTATGAGTCACAAATGACTCGACGGCACATAGCAACAACACAACAACATATGGAGGTTGTATGTGTATGTGTATGTTGTTTTTGTCAAGTTTCATCGAGTTGCTTGAGACTCATAGCAACCCTGTTTGCAGTAGCTCTGAATCCTGCTTTATCCTGTGCCAGCCTCATCATCTACGATACCTCCACCCCATTATCCCAGTCACTGAGTCAGTCAATCGCATCGAAGGTCTTCCTCTCTTGCTCTGTCCCTCCACCCTCCCAAATATGATATCCCTCTCCAAGGACTGGTCCCTCCTTACAACATGACCAAAGTATGTCAGACAGAGCTTGAGAATCCTTCCCTCCAAGGAGCAGCCTGGTTGTTCAATACTCTTCTTCAGTACCACAGCTCAAAGGTATCAATTCTCCTTCTATCATCCTTAGTCATTGTCTAGCTTTCTGATACATAACAAGTGATAGCAAAGACCATGTCCTGGATCAGGAGCACCTTAGTCTCCAGAGTGACATTTTGTGTGTGTGAGTGTGTGTGTAGGAGGAGTGGCACTCACTTTCTAAGCAACATGCCTCCAGAAACTCTGTGAACTTTGATAAATGTCGATAGTTATAGAAAGGCTTCAGGCCTTTTGTTCATAGGGTCACTATGAGTCTTGCTCAACTTGAAGGCATTCAACAACAACCAACAAAATATATAATCAGGAGTGGTATCCACTTTCTAAACAAGATGCCTCTGGAAACTCTAGGAACTTTGATAAATGTCGAGAGATAGATAGATAGATAGATAGATAGATAGATAGATAGATACACACACACACATATATATGTTATTATTGTGTATCATTGAATCAGAATTGACCCATAGCTGACCCTCTGGTGAGTTTTCAGAGGCAGTCAAGCACATGAGAGAAGATTATCTATCTATCTATCTATCTATCTATCTATCTATCTATCTATCTATCTCTCTAACATGACCTTAATCTTTTATTTGGTACTGAGGATCCCAAGTTTCTTAATACCATAGTGGTCCTGTTGCTTACAATGAATAAAAATCATGATGTTCCCATATTCCAGAATTTAAGTATCATTATTTGACCTTTGCTTACGCAGATGTGACCATAATAGTCTAAATAAACTATTTAAGCTATGAAATGATCCATAATCCCTCAGTTTGCTTAAAAGAACCACTGAAAGATTCTTAAAGATGTTGATATTTCTTAGTAAATGTCTTCTGAGCAACATTGAGGCCACAGAGAGCAAGTGTATGGATGTATTATACATGAAAAAGGCCCTCCAATATTTCTATTCTCCAATATTTTTCAGTTCCTTCCTCAACATTATACCATATCACATGTCAGTCTCATTTAGTACTATTCTCCATTGTGTATAAGCTTCAGGCAAACAATCAAGAAAATGTTTATGATATCTAGCTATTTAAGCATACGTATTAATTTCAAATTTCTAGAAAATCTATTTATATTCATATATTCTGCCTAAATCCAAACTATTGTTTTTTCACCTTGATAATTCCATCCCCTATGTATTCTGCATATTAATATAACTTAGCTAATACTAGAATGTATATTTGTGTATGTGTGTGCTAATCTTGAGCTACCAGATTTTACTTTATAATTGGCCCCTTTGGGCATGCCAGTATCTAATTCTACTTACATGTTTGGAGATAACAAGAAATAGAGTACAGCATGAGCATAATTGGCTTCCTCTTGTAATGAACTTCTTCATGTAAAACCCTAATGGCCTCAATTAAGATTTAGAAAAAATTCTTTTTGCCTGACAAAACACCCTAAGTTCTTCAAGAAACACCATTGCAGTTGTTTGGGGGTTTTCTCCATTCCAATTTTGGAGGTACAACATTTCCTGACCATTACTCTGATTTTCACATGAGTGACCTTGTGAGACTGTGATTCAATTGATTTTGTAATTTAACAGCTCATGTAGTTTCAATTATCTCAGTTCTGTGTCTGAGAGAAATGAGATTCTCTTTAGTATCATTTTCGAAAGTTTGGCATTTCACTCTGATGTCTAAACTGGTCATTTAAGGACTTGAGCACATTATTTATTTTTGTAAGATCTAGTAGAAGCAGTTGTACCATTCTGAAATCCTTGAATTCTTTTGACTTTCTTATATTTCTATTGGGAGCACTAGTGGCCTAGTGGCAAGAAGCTGTGCTGGAATCCCAAAGATAAGCAGTTCAAATCCACCACCTGCTTCATGGGAGAAAGATGGGCAATCTACTCCCGTGCGATTAACTGCTTCTGAAAACCCACTAGAGGGTCAGCTATGGTCAGTTCCAACTTGACAGTACACAACAACAACAACAATAACGTAGTTCTATGGCAGAGAGAATAGTTGCTTATAATGAACAGTGATTAGGGGGAACATCTATCTTTTCATTTTTCTACCAATATATTTCTTGGTTATCTCTCTATATACTAATCCAAATATTACTGTTCTCAGTTCTAAGTACTCGG
>NW_006399759.1:9417174-9419861 GCF_000299155.1 Elephantulus edwardii
ATTCTGTGAGTGGAGTGGTGGGAATGAATGTGTTTGAGACAGCGAGGTTGGCACAGGATAGAATGGCATTTAGGGCTCTTGTACATAGGGTCACTATGAGTCGCAAGTGACTCGATGGCACATAACAACAACAAATGTGGGTAGAAGGCAACTCACAGAATAAATGGGAAATGAATAGATCAAGACTTCGGATCGATGGTATCTTAAGTATGGCATCAGAAGTATAGCAATAAAGGAAAAATGAAACTGAACTTTATTAAAATTAAAAAGTTTCTTTCATCGAAGGACACCATCAAGGCATTGGGAGGAAAATACAGAATGGGAGAAATACTGAAAACATCGAACATTTCATAAAAATATGGTATTCAGCATACAGAAAGAAATTATAACTCAAAACTTAAAAAGAAAATGACCCAATTTTAAAATAAGTGAAGGGCTTGGATAGATATTTCTCCAAAGAAGATATACAAATTAACAGTATGTCCAATTTCATTAGTCATTTAAAAACAAAAATTGCCATGGAGTCAATTCTGACTCAGTGACCCCACAGATGTTAGAGTAGACTATAGACTATAGTTAGAGTAGTATAGACTACAGTCTATAGGATTTTCAGAGTCAGCAAGTAGTTGTACTGCCAGCTCAAAGCCCAGCAGTTCAAATCCACTGGGTGCTCCGAGGTATAAAGATGGGCAGTCTTTTCACCTGTGATTTACAGCCTCTGAAATCCTGTGCAAGAGTCAGCTCTGGAGTATTTCTGACTTGATGGCAATAAGTTGTGAATACTCTTTTGGAAGTAGGTATTGTTGTTGTTGTTGTTGTTGTTGTTGTTCAGTGCCATTGAGTCTAGGACGAGACACAATAACCCTATGAGCAAAACATCTGAACCCTGTTCTATCTCATGCCATCCTCACACAATGACACACAAGAGCCCTTTGTGGCAATCACTGTGTCAATCCACCTGGTTGAGGGTCTTCCTTTCCTTCGCTGACCCTCCACCCTTCCAAGCATCACGACCCTCTCCAAGGAATAGCTCCTCCTAGCAACATGCCCAAAGTATGTGAGGTGAAGCCTCATCATTCTTGCCTCCAAAGAGCACTCTGGCTGGACCCTCTTCAAGACAGATCTGTTTGTTTCTTCTGGCCATCCATGGGATGTTCAGTGGTTTTCCCCAACATCATAGTTTGAAGGCATCAATTCTTTTTCTATCATCCTTATTCATTGTCCAGCTTTCAGATGCATAGCAAGTAATCAGAAAGACTATGGCTTGAATCAAACGTACCTTAATCCCCAAACTGATATCATTACTCCTCAATAATTTGGAGAGGCCCCTACCTTCAGATTTTCCCAGTGCAATGCGTCTCCTTATTTTCTGACAGCTAGCACCAAGGGTGTTAATTGTGATTCCAAGCAAGATAAACATTAAAGGAATGAGGATTGTTAAAGTAATGTAGTGGTAAAGCCTAGATTGGAAGTTGGTTGAAATTAGGAAAAATAATAACAAACATAATTTAATAATTGGAACATGGAATATACTTGAGTGTACGTTGAAAACCACAAATTTTTAAAAATAAAATAGAACTCATGAACATACTAGGCATTAATGAGATGAGATGGACCAGGTTTGGCCACTTTGAATTATGTTATCAGAAGAATGGTGTTGCATTCATAGTAAAAAAGTCAATTTCAAGTTCTATCCTGAAATATAATGTTATGAGTGATAGTATAATATCCATAAGCATACAAGGAAGACCTCTTAACAAAACAATTATTCAAATATACACTCCTATATCTGGAGCCAAAGAGAAAGAAATTGATAATTTTTTTACCAAATCTTGCAGTCTGAAATTGGCCAAACATGCAGTCAAGATGCCTTAATGATAATTGGTGGAAGTAAGTTAGCAAAATGCAAATCAAAACCATGATGAGATAACACTTCACCCTCACTCTAATGGCAGTAACTTTTATAAGCAGAAAGGATGTCATTGAAACAGGCAGAGAAACTGGAAAACTTTACACTGCCAGTGGGAATGTAAAATGGTATGACTAGTACTAAGTTTCCCAGGTCCTTGAGAGGTTAAACACAGAATTGCCATAAACCAAAAGCCAAACCTACCACCACTGAGTCAATTCCTACTTAGAGTGAAGCTACAAGACAGAGTAAAACTGCCACACAGGATTGTCAAGACCATAAATCTTTATAGAAGCACACTGCCTCACCATTCTCCTGTGGACTGGCTGGTCGATTTGAGGATCTGATCTTTGGGTTAGCTGTCACTTACTCAACTGTATCACTAGGGCTTCTAGGACCCAGCAATCCCATGCCTTGTTATATTTCCCAAGAGATTGAAAACAGGTGTTCAAAAACAAAAACTTGTGCATGAGTGTTTATAGAAGCACTCTTTTCAGTAGCTAAAAGATAGAAACAACTCAAATATTCATCAATGAATTAATAACAAAAGGTGGTACATATGATAGAGTATTCTTTAGTTTTAAAAAGAATGACATACTGATGCATGCCAAAATAGGAACTTTGCAAATATTATGCTAAGTTCAAGAAACCAAGTACAACAGGGCACATAGGTACATCTCATTTATATGAAGAGCAGATTATCCGAGAGGCTGGGCTGTATGAGGAGAAGCGTGGCATTAGGATTGGTGGAAGATCTATCAACAATCTGCATTATGCA
>NW_006399759.1:9420436-9421524 GCF_000299155.1 Elephantulus edwardii
GGAGGGACAGCACAGGAGGGGAAGACCCTCTATGAGGTGGACTGATTCAGTGACTGGGGTAATCAGGATGGATGTGTCGAAGGCAGTGCGATTGGCACAGGATAGAGCACGGTTTAGGGCTGTTGTACATAGGGTCGCTATGAGTCGCAAACCACTCGATGGCACATAACAACAACAGAACAAACAATTCAAAGAAGAGAAAATATATTAGTGGTTGCAAAGACTTGGGGTAGAAGAAATGGAGGTACTATGCAATGAATACCTACCATTAGGATTCCTTTTGCAGTTATAAAAATGTTCTGGTACTAGATAATGGCAAAGTTGTGGTTTCCCTAATGCCTTTGAATTACATGTTTTTAATCATTAAGATAGTAAATATTGTGTGTATTTTAGTGCATTTATTTAAAAAAGCAATCAAACCATGAGCCAGAATTACTGGGCAGCCAAATACCAACATACCATCAGGGTCATGGTGTAGAAATGGTCAGCCAAGGCCTCATGGCTTTCACTGCTAACTACCCCGGCGACTTGGCCCTGCACTTGCCACTGCTCCTCTTGACAGCACCGAGGACAGCCACTCCTTCACATCTGTATTCTCAACTATTCAACAACTGCAGCAAAAATAGACCCACATTCTGTAATTTTTTAAAAAATCTTTTGACTTTGTTTTATTTATTGATTTTTGCTAAAAATTATCTTAGTTGATTAAGTCACCAGGAAATAATTTTAAGCACAAAATTTAATATCTTAATCCATTAAGGTGTGGGCTCTAGGTTTCCTCTGCCTCTCTCTGTCCTTAACAGGATTTGGAAGGAGAAACATCATTAATAGAGAGCAAGTCAGGTGCTTAGGGACTCCTTTCCAGGACATTGGGCAAGCTGCTCAATTCTTGTCCAGAGCAGGAAAGAGCCAGTACCTTAATGGCATGAGATTGGAGGGAAACTAAGAAAAGAGCAGATAGATAATGAGCACCTCATTTAAAAAATTAAGGAAAGAATTCTCTAAGAGAAATATATGATTAGGTATTATTTGCATGACAGCAGTCCAGACTAAGAGGTGCATAACAAAATGGACTGGGGGTGGGGAGG
>NW_006399759.1:9424214-9433534 GCF_000299155.1 Elephantulus edwardii
TGTAAAATGGTGCAACCACTGTGGAAGGCTGTGTGGCGCTTTCTCAAAAAGTTGCAAATAGAAATACCATTTGACCCAGCAATTCCACTGCTGGCAATATACCCCAAAGAGACCATAACTGACATCCAAGTGGCTTTGTTCACAATAGCAAGGAGTTGGAAACAACCTAAGTGACCATCAACAAATGAATGGATAGAGAAGCTGTGATATATTCACACAATGGAAAACTATGCTGCATTGAAAAACAAGGAACTCATGCAATATTATTCAAAATGCGTGACCCTGGAGGACACTATGCTAAATGAAATATTTTCAGTCACAAAAGGACAAATACTGCATGGTGCCACTGTTGTAAAACAGGACTGACCTCAGGGTTGGGGGGAGACCGAGAAAGATAGGTTCAATAATGTATACTGCATTGAAACTGATAAGGGAGAAAACTGTTTAAAAGGGATATGTGATTAGGTATTTTTGTCATGACAGGAGTCCAGAGCGAAGGCTGTATAGTGGAGTGGACCTGGAGGAAGGGATTGTAAAATAATGAAAGAATTTTTTCTTTTACTTTTCCAAGAGGGTAGTAAACTAGGGGGGAAGGTTGGGAGGGGAGAAAAGTGCAACAATGAATGAATGGAAATCCAAAGTCTCTGTAAATTTTCACTGAAATTAATAATAAATTTTTTAAAAGGAAAAAAGCAACTAGTCAGTTGTGAAAACTTAGAAAACATTTAAATGAACATTTGATGTAAGTATTAATTTATTGAAGACAAATTGCAATAATGATCTGATTTGCTTTTACACCCCCCCAGGCTGTAATTTTTTTTCTACTAGTTTATTTATAAAATTCAAATACAAATTTGAACAAATTCTTTCAATTTCTCTCATCTCCCCCCATCAAATTGTACAACCCAATGATTAATCCCCCCTTCCCTCTGCACATCCACATCCCTCTGCTTCCAGCCTCTCCCACCTTCCTGGATACTTATTCATATTCAACAATAACAGTTTTATACAATATTTATCCTTATGGGACTGAGTTAGTTCACTCAGAGTAATGCTCTCCAGTCCCTCCCAAGTTAGGTAATAATTCACAAAGTTATTGCTCCCGTGTGCTGAATTGTATGCCATTGTGTGGATGTACTATAATTTCTCAATCCATTCTATTATGGTTGGACATTTGGACATTTCTTGCGATGGTGAATAATGCTGCTATGAACATTGGTGTACAAATCTCAGTTTGTGTCTCAGTTCTCATATTCTCAGGATATATTCCAAATAGTGGAATAACTGGATCATATGGAATTTCTCTGTTCAGCTCTTTGAGGAAGTGCCAAGAAAGTAACTCTTATACGTTGTTGGTGGGATTATAAAATGGTGCAACCATTATGGAAGGCAGTTTGGTGCTTCCTCTGATTTGCTTTTTTATGTAGGATAATAGAGTCACAGACTAATGGTGAAGAAAACACTTGAATGTTACAGGCATTGTGTCTTTATACAGTTCAAAATACTTTTAATATAAAAGTAATACATAGAAAGGTTAGTTAGGGATTTCTAGTGAAACAAACATAAATTGTTATCTCTACTTTCTTCCTACTGGGGGAAAAAGGCACTAAAAGTAAACCAAAAGAACAAGAAAGATAAAAATCTCTTTGCTAGGATAAAAGGATTAGGAGAGGAGACAACAGGATTAGAAATGACTAACATTTCTGGAAGTAGAAAATGAGTGGATGAGTGGTAACTGACATCCCAGAACAAAGAGAACTGAAAGCAAGTGCCTACAGGAAAAGATGCCAAAGACAGACAGATATGTGGGCAGCAGAACCCCAGGAAAGATCAGCAATTAAAAGTACCAGGAATCTCAGTACTAACTCATGAAGTTTAAAACAGAATCGGACACAAGTTCCACCCACCATGATTCTGAAAATTGTTTTAGTGAATTAAATATAAACTGACAGCCAAAAATATTTGAAAAAATAAGCTAACATGAAAGAAAATAAAACAAATGGTCAAGAAAAGGACTTATAAGGAATAGAGGTAACCCCGGAAGAAAAAAATATTTTTAGAGAAATGAGAAGTTATCACATCCATGAAAATTATTTTCTTTTACTGCAAGTATTTTTCCCATTCATAGGATTCTAGAATGCGACATCCATGAAATTAGTTTTTTATGGTAGTGTTGTGGATTGGGTTGTGGGCCCCCAAAGTCCTAATTTTTGAACCTGGAAATATGACCCCACTTGGGAACAGAATTTTCTTTTATGTTAATCAAGTCATAGTGGAACAGGCTGGGTCCTAAAGTGAACCCCTTCTGAGAGATGTCTTTAAAAATGGCATACAGATACAGAAACCTACAGAAAGAAGCCTGGTGAAGACAAGGGCAGATAAGTCTACAAGTCCACAAATCCTAGGAATTACCACAGCATGAACCAGCTGCAGGAAACAAAGATAAGTCTTTCTCTGGAGTCAATACTTCGAATTTGGACTGTGAGTCTGTGTTGTTATGTACCATCAAGTTGTCATTGTCTCGTAACTGACCCTCCGGGAAGTTTTCAAGGGCAGTAAATCACGTGAGAGGAGATTACCCATCTTTCTTGCTCAGAGCAGCTGGTGGATTTGAACTGCTAGATTTTGAGTCAGCAGTGCAACTCTTTATCACTAAACTTGCCGAATTCCCTCTGTATGCTATTTGTGGTTAGATGCCACCACTTGTTTGTGTTAATATGATGTTGTATGGGGTTTAGGGGAGCTTCCAGACTAAGATAGACCAAGAAGAAATAACTGATGATCTGCTTCTGAAACTGAGCCAGTGAAAGCTCTATAGACCGCAGTGGTCTGATAGCCCAGTAAGTGATTATGATACAGGAGGAGGAAGCATTTTATTCTGTTGTGCATGGAGTTCACATGACTTGGGGGCCGATTCTATGAGATGTAGAAGAACAGGCTTTTGCAAGGCTGAACATGGCCCTTCTCCTGCTTGCTGCCAGCTCACTTTAAATAGCTGATTCACTCTTTTGTAATACTTGCCAGTGAGCCATTGAAGATTTGGGGCCTTGTCAATGTGCTGCCTGTGTTCAACAATTATATAAAAACTCCTGTCTTCCTCTTGGGGGTGGACAGAGATTTTAGTCAGTCCCTGTTGTCAGTAAGTAGCACTTTAATAAAATTTCTGTATTGTCATCATGGAGTTACAAGGTGTCCTCTGGGCACCTCAGGGAAAATGTCAAGATACTAGACAATGCCCACGAAGCAGGCAGCTGGTGCCAGGAAGCTAAGACAAGGAGTGTTTTTTATAAAACACTTTGGAAGTGTTAGGGCTTTATTGTAGGATCTCTGTCATTGCAGTGGTTAAATAATCAGCTGCCAACTGTAAAGTTGGTGGTTCCAAGCTTCTAGCTGCCCTTTGTTGTTGTTGTTGTTTAATGCCGTCGAGTCGTAGACGACTCATAGCGACCCTATGAACGAACAGCCTGAGCACTGTTTGTACATAGAGTTTCCGGAGGCAAGCCATTTTGGAAGTGGATGCCGCTCCTGCTTCCAGGCTTGATTTAGTCGGGAAGCTCCAGCCAACACTGTCCACCATGGGTGCCCATTACCACGATTGGCACATCCCTGTCACAGGCTTCAGCATCACAGCAACCACGAGTTACCTCTATACAGCAACGCACAGACCAGTGCTATACCACCTAGAAGAATGTTTGACAGGAAGACAATTTGAACCTGGCCGAGGGCCACAGGCCCGAGGGCCCTTTGGGCTTAAGGCTGCCTCCTGGTTCAAACCCTAGGCCCAGGCTGGCTAGCCTCACTCCAGTGACAGAGCAAACCTGCACGTCAAACACATTCCTGGAAAAGCAATTGACTCCAAAAACTTGCCACGATTCCTGCACTCCCACCACCACGCTCCTGCCTTCTGGCAAGGAGAGCTTCCCATGAGCCTGGGAGGAGCCAGCCAAACCAGGAACAACATGGCCACTTCTTTCCCAGTTGCCTTGGACTTAAGGCCGCCTCCTGGTTCAAAGCCTAGGCCCAGGCTGGCTAGCCTCACTCCAGTGACAGAGCAAACCTGCACGTCAAACACATTCCTGGAAAAGCAATTGACTCCAAGAGCTTGCCACGATTCCTGCACTCCCACCACCACGCTCCTGCCTTCTGGCAAGGAAAGCTTCCCATGAGCTGCTCTTTAGGAAAGAAATAAGGGGAGGCTGCTTCTGTAAGGATTTACAGCCTTGGGAATACTATGAGGAAGTTCTACTCTGTCTAGTAGGGTTGCCATGAGTCACAGTCAACTAAATATCATTGTTGGTGTTGTTGTTAGGTGCCATTGAGTCTAATAAGCCTTATGGCGACCCTATGAACAACAGATCAGAACCCTGTCCTCTCCTGTACCATCATCATCTCTGGTATACTTGAGCCCATTGTGTTGTGGTCACTGTGTCAATCCATCTTTTTTCCCGATCCTCCACTTTCCCAACAATAATTTTCCATTCCAAGGAATAGCCCCTTCTGACAACAAGGCTAAAGTATGTGAGACAAAGCACTCTAGCTACAAGTTCTCCTAGACACATCTGTTGATTTTTTGGTGTTTGTTTTGTGTTGGGTTTTTTTTTTTTCAGTCCATGCCATATCCGGTACTCTTCTCCAACATCACAACTCAAAGACATCAATTCTTCTGTCATCTGTTCATTATCCAGCTCTAAGATGCATAGCAGGTGAGTGGGGGGGGGGAACCTCATGGATTAAATCAGGTGCAGTTTGGTCTTTAAACTAACACCACTGTTCTTCAATCCTTGGGAGAGATCCCTGACAGCAAATTTCCCCATTGCAATATGTTTCTTGATCTCCTAACTACGGATACCCAGGATGTTGACTCTGAAGCCAGGTAAGGTGAAATAATTGACAATTTCAATCTTTTCTCCAGCTATCATGATGTTGCCTACTGGTTCAGAGGTGAGGAATTTTGTCGTGGTGAGGAATTTTGTCGTCTTGATGTTGAGATGCAATCCATGTTGAAAGCTGTAGTCCCTGATCTACAGCAAGCACTTCAGGTCCTCTTACTTTGAGCAAGTGAGGTTGTGTCATCTGAATAATGCAGGTTCTTGACAAGTCTTCCTCCAGTCTTTATGCCACATTATTCTTCTTAGAGTCCAGTTTCTTGAATGATATGCTCAGCATACAAATTGAATAGGTGTGGATGGAGAAAAGCCTGGAACTTTGACACATACATTTCTTGATTTGATACCATGCAGTGTTCTTTTGCTCTGTGGTCCACACCAGAAAATGCCCTTTAACAAATAATAAGGCATAAATAGACATTCCTCTGGTATTCTAAGCTTTCAGCCAAGATCCATCTAACATCCCTGGTGCTATGGCCTCTTCTAAAGCCAGCATGAACTTCTGACAATTCTCTATCAGAGTATTCCTATAGCCAGTTTTGGATGATCTTCCACAGTATTTTGCTTGCATAATATTGTTCTGTAATTTCCACATTCTGCTGGATCGCCTTTTTTGGGAATGGGAACGAATATGGATCTCTTCCAGTTACGTAACTGTTTTTCAAATTGCCTGACATAGACAGGTGAGCACATCCAGGGCTGCATCTGTTAGCTGAAACACGTCAATTGGTATTCCATTGATTCCTGGGGCTTAATTTTTGCCAACGTCTTCAATGCAGCTTTAATTTCTTCCCTTATCATCTTTGGCCCTTTATCATATGCTTGAAATATTTCAATGTTGATCAATTCTTTTTAGTACAATGACTCTATGTAATCCCTCCATTTTCTTTTGATGCTTCCTGCATCATTCATGTTTTTCCCTATAACGTCCCTCAGAATTGCAACTCTAGGCTTGAATTTGTTTCTTAGTTCTTTCAGCTTGGGGAATACTGAGTGATTTCTTCTCTTATTATTCTCCCACTCCAGCTCTTTGCACATTCCTTCATAAGACTTTGCTTTGTCTTCTTTGCCTTTTGAAATATTCTGCTCAGCACTTTTTTTTAGGGAAAAATGTGGTGAATTTAATGAGCAGTTTTTCTTCTATAAGACTTTGTTTTGTCTTCTTTGCCTTTTGAAATATTCTGCTCAGCACTTTTTTTTTTCAGGGAAAAATGTGGTGAATTTAATGAGCAGTTTTTCTTCTATAATAACAAAAGAATCAATAAAATGAGTTGCTAATTATAAGAATCACAAGCCCAATAAAATTTGTCAGTGATTTTTAACAAGATCTGAGCTTATTACTTTGAACCTATAAAACACACTTTATTATTGAATGAAGAAGAAAACCATTCTTTGATGGAAATATTGTAAAATGTATGTATATTATGAACAATCTTAAAAAATTGAAGAAAATATTAAAAGAAGTATTTTACAGAAAATAAAATATCTTCAGTTAAGCCAATTATATAGCATATAAGAACTTTCTAAATACATCAAATATAAATCAATTTAAACTTTTTTTGCCTTTTTAAAATTAATTTTAATGAACATGAACAGAGATTTTTTAATTTCCATTCATTCATTGTTGCACTTTTCTCCCTGTCCACCCCTACCCCCCAGTTCACTCCTCTCTTTAAAAAAAAATTCTTCAGGCAGCCCGAAGGTGGAGGCAGTGACAGTGATGTTCAGGGTGTCATGGTGGGCCCTTTCCCCCACAAACCTCCTCAGGCCCCTGCTATCAGGGTCCCAAACCCCTCAGGCGCTCACAGCTCTGGCTTGGATTTCATTTCCTTTCTAACTAATTTACAGGGGGGGATGGGGGGCTTTTAGGGGGAGGCAGCAGCTACCCTGGGTAGGGGGAGGGTGAAGGGCCTTCTTAGACACAGGAGGCCCTGCTCTGTAATGTACATATTTTTTGAGGTCTGCTTTTTAATGGAAAGAAAAGCTAAGGGCTTGATTCCTAGCCCCTTTCTGTGGGGCTCTGGGTGGCAATCGATTCCTGGTCACCTGGTTGCCGGACAGGCTTGGGGCAATGGCTCCGGCCGTACCCACTGGCTCTGGCCTGTCGGGACAAGGGCTCCCAGAGAATGAGGCTGGGATGGGGTGGCCCTCAGTGGCCTGCCCTGCACAGCCCACCGGCAAACCAACCAGGTTTTGTGTTGCGCTCTTCTGTCACAAATGCTGCACTACTGGTTCCTAATTTTGTATCTCCAGATTCTAATTTATGCCTATGCAAAAAAAAAAAAAAACCCCCAAAAAAACACACCAAACCTACAAAACAAAAAATAAATGATGCCCGGTAAAAAAAAAAATAAAAATAAAAAAATTCTTTCATTGGTATACAATCCCCCTGTACCACCCCCCACCCCCACTGCCTCTAGTACACTCCACTATGCAACCTTAATTCTGGACTCTTGTGATAGCCATAATACGCTATCATATATCGCTTTTAAATTGTTCTCTCCCTCATCTGTCACTATACATCATCTATTCGGTTTTTCTCAGTCTCCCCTCAACCCTGATGTCAGTCCCATTCTACAACAGTGGCACCATGCAGTATTTGTCTTTTTGTGGCTGAGATATTTCACTCAGCATCATGTCCTCCATGGTCACCCATTTTGAATAATATTGCATGAGTTCCTTGTTTTTCAATGCAGCATAGTATTACATTGTGTGAATATACCACAGCTTCTCTATCCATTTGTTTGTTGATGGACACTTGGTTGTTTCCAACTCCTTGCTATTGTGAAGAAAGCTGCGATAAAATGTGAAGATGACAGATGATGAACTTGTTTACAGCATCCACCTGTCTGTCAACTTTCTGGTTTCACTGCTAAAGAAGAATTGGCAGAATGTTCAGGCTTTGTACATGAAGAGCACCATGGGAAGCCCCACTGTCTGTACTAAGAATACAGCTCAATAAATTTTACTGTTAATACAAAAAAAAATAAAAATGGGTGTGCATATATCTGCTTGGGTGCCAGTTATGGTCTTTTTAGGGTATATTCCCAGTATTGGAATTGCTGGGTCAAATGGTATCTCTATTTGAAACTTTTTGAGAAAGCGCCACACCATTTTCCACAGTGGTTACACTCCCACCAACAGTGAATAAGGGTTCCAGTTTCTCCACAACCTCGCCAGCATTTGTTGCTAGCTGTTCTGTTAAATTTTGCTATTCTGACTGGGGTGAGATGATATCTCATAGTTGTTTTGTCTGCTCAGCTGTTTTACTTCTGCATCCCTTCCCTCTGTTTTGGTTTCTAAATGCTCTGATGCAGTTTTCAGAGTCTTTTCTGACATCCATTTCGGTCTTTTCTTTTTCCTTTCTTTGTAATAATGGGCCAGGATCCTGTAGACTGTCACTTCTGGCACAGCTAGATGGTGATTGTGGGTGATGCAGGCTGGTGGTGTACAGACTGGTGAGCAGCTGGGAGCTATGTTCCAGGTGAGCCAGATTTTCCAAAGGAAAGAAAAGCACTTGGTGCTGAGGTCCCATGAGTTAATATACGACTCTAGTAGGGTGGGGTTTGTATTTCATCCTAATCCTCTTTCGTTAATACAATAATTACTTCAGCACAAAATAAACTTAATTATTGTCTAGAGAAAACATCTGAATGATAAACCTTAGACACCCAAATGGACTCAAACCAATAACATTTTAATTTGCATAAATAAATGTAAGTTTTGTTTTTGTTGGGGGAAAATTCAATTGTCCAGATATAGAAAAGGTAAATGCTATTTGGACAGAAATGTACATAAAAAGCTCCGAGGCTTTTGTTATCTGCAAGGCCAATTGAATGCAGCAGTAGGATATAGCTACCAAAGAGAAGGGGGGGAGGGGAGCCAGTGTAATCTTAGAACATATCAATATAAGTAAATGTGTAGATATTTGGTAATACTAGCCCCTGTACTTTTTTTGCCCTGAACATACTACATAGAAAGTATTGGCATTAATTTTGATTGATTATTCTTTGAAAGAGATGTTTGCAAACTGGCAAGTGTGTAATGAAAGGCAGCTGGAAGCTACACTAATAATTTACTGAGGAATTACCACGTGCAAGGAGATCTGGTGGTATAGTCTGCAGGGAGTTGTGCTATCAATGCAAAGGCGGCACTTCTCTGGTGGTTCAAGCCCACCAGTGTCTCTGAGGGAGAAAGATGGGCAATCCGCTCCAGTGCCATTTACAGCCTCTGAAACCCACTGGAGAATGAGCTATGAGTTGGCTCCAAATCAATGGTAGTGGCTTTTCTGAATTCAGACAATATGCCAAGCACTGTGTTTTAAAAAAATAATTAAAAATACCTTATGAGACAAATATTATATGGTGCCACTGTTGTAGAATGAGGCTGACATTGGGGTGGGGTAGGACTGAGAAAAACTGGATAAATTATGTT
>NW_006399759.1:9434199-9436478 GCF_000299155.1 Elephantulus edwardii
TCAAAGACTTCATCTTACTTGGATCCACAATTAACATCCTTGGTACCAGTAGTCAGGAAATGAAGAGGAGTACTGCATTGGGAAAATCTGCAATTAGGGATTTCTTCACATTATTGAGGAGTGATGATGTCAGTTTGAGAACTAAAGTACATATGATTCAAGCCATGGTTTTTCTGATCATTTACTCTGCGTCTGAGAGCTGGATAATGAATAAGAATAACAGAAGTACTGATGCCGTGGTGGTGGAGAAGAGAACTGAACATCCCATGGACAGCCAAAAGAACACATAAGTATGTCTTGGAGAAGGTGCAGCCAGAGTACTCTTTGGAAGCAAGAATGATAAGGCTTCGCCTCAGATACTTGGGGCATGTTGCTAGGAGAGACTATTCCTTGAAGAGGGATATGATGCTGGGAAGGGTGGAGGGTCAACGAAGGAGAGGAAGACCCTCAACTAGGTGGATTGGCATGGTGACTGTTGCAATGGGCTCTTGTGTGTCAGAAAGTATGAGGATGGTACAGGATAGAACAGGGTTCAGAACTTTTGTTCACAGGGTCGCTATGAGTCATACTTGACTGAATGGCACCTAACAACAACATCAACATGAAGGAGTCATTCTTTTATACCTATCTTATTTCTGGGAATATCGAGTTAAATAATTTGCTCCAGGTCACACAGCTAGTAAGTTTGAGCCTAGTTGATTTAACTTGGCAGACTACTGTCAAGCCTTGAACTATATTGCCTCTATGTACAAAGCAAAACAGATAGATCTACTATTTCACTTGGATTTTAAGATTGTTTGCAGACTATCTCACCAACTAGCTGGACTGCACAAACAGGCCATTTACACACTCGACCTTTATGGGTTTTTTTAACTCTAAATTTAAATATCTAAATATTTTGCAAATTGAAAGTTTGCTGTCACCTTTGATTAAAAAAAACTAAATTATCCAAAAGGCACTCAACAGTGAAATATATACATCTGAGGACTAATTATTGAGTGCCACAATGTTCTTGACACCATGGCAAGCCTTGATAATAAAATGATGAAAACCACTAATGTGTTCTTCGCCTTGGAAAAATTTGAATCCAATGGAAGACTGAAGAGAATTAAAGAAGCAACTGCAATGAGTGTAGTTAAGTGACAAAATAAGAGAGAGTCTAATGGAACCACATAGTTAGGACACTCTCACTAGACTGATGGGATGAGTTCCCAGAATGGTGGGAGGGGGACCTTGTTGGGAAAGACCACCTGAGAGCTTCAGGGTGAGTCAGAGGTTGCTCAGGGAAGAGAGGAAGTGGTGGTGGGGACTTTCCACACAAAAGCAATAGTATGTACAAAATCTTGGAAGTGAGGGAACTCAGTACCTCTGACACAGAGAATGAAGAATGTGGGCCGAGGAAGGAGATTCTGACGCTAAGTGGAGTCTCACTCACGGAGGAGCTCGTGAACTAACTTAGCGAGGCTTTACTTCATCCCTATAACCATGATATTAAGGTCATTACGAACCGAGCTGTTCATAAATCTTTCTTCTGGAGTAGTAGCTCATGGGTTTGAGTGGCCAACCTTGTGGTTAACTGAAAATATGTTCTAATGTTTGAAAAGAAAATGTATGCATGTTTATCGTTTCAAAAGCTCCCAGAACCAATCACTTTCAAGAACATTACAAGCACCAGAGCTCCCTTTTAATATCTAGATGTTCCTATTTATAAGATATAATTCTTTTCAATGAGTGCTGTGTTTTCTGTTGTTTCAAATATGTGCTTCTTGTTGTTGTTTATCGTCAAGTCAGAACTAACTCATTGCTGACTCTCGAGTGGGTTTACATAGTCAATTAATCACATGGGGGGAAATTGGCCATATTTCTCCTCTGGAGCAGCTAGTGATAGTTTATATTTTAATGTTTCCCCCTTTTTTGGTAGTTGTTTCCTCCAACTTGTCTTTTCTGATTGGTTTGTATATAGGTTGTTTTTTTTTAAAAAAAATATGTATTCAGTAGTTTTTTCAAATGTTTGGTAGTTCTTGGCTATTTGCTCTTATTTAAAACTGGAGTAATAAAGTACAGATTAGTACTCTATATTCAAGAGTGAGCATATATCTATTTTGGGTTCATTACGGGGTGATGAGAAACGGGCTCTTTCCAATGGGAAGCCCATTGTCAGAGTCTCCTGGTATTTTTCTTTTGGGCTGCTAATATTGTTTTAGGCTGTAATATGAATCCCAGAACACTTGATCGTTCTAATGCGAAACTTATACTTGGACCAGGAGGCAGTCGTCAGA
>NW_006399759.1:9437468-9438397 GCF_000299155.1 Elephantulus edwardii
TTAGTTGCATGCAATCTAGTAGATTACATGAAATAAAAATTGAAGTTCTTGGAATTTAATATGCAACTATTTTAAAATGTTTTCTTATAGGAAATTTCAAACTTATGTAAAAGTGAAATATAAGAATTTTGCCACTACCCAATCTTGTTTTATTTATACATCCACCCACACCATCCAGATTGCTCTGAAGCAAATCATTGGTATCAAATTGTTAGCCATATATAACTCTAATCATATATATTTATACACACATTCCATTCACGTCATTTAACCCTTCGATTTTCCATCTGCCCAGTCTAAGTACTTTATATTCCACTGGGGTTGGGCCAGAAAGAAGAAGTTTTCCAAATTCAAAATAAAGGAAGAGAACTTGGAGTCTACTAACTTCTTCAGGGAGTTCTGATGACTTAGTGGTAAAGAGCTGTGCTGCCAGTCTGAAAGCACAGAGTTCAAATTCACCATCTGCACCACAAGATAAAGGTGACCAATCTCCTTCCCTGAGGTTTACAATCTCTGGAAGGCCAACAGAAAATTGATGAGCTCTGAGTAGATTCTGACTCCACAACAAACAACAACAGCCACTTCTTCAATGCCTTTCAACCAATTCCTCTGTTTTCAGTCCAATCCACACCTTTTCTTACAGAGATATCTAGAGACTACATTTCACTTGTACAGATTCTTCAGCTTAAATTACATCACTGGCTTAGAATTCAGATTTCTTGGGGCCAGAGAAACTAACATATGCCCATTCATTTCCTAGATTTCTGTACTGCTCTCTTTGCTCTGAGTTTGATTTAAACTATTCTTGATTGTGGTGTTAAGAAGGAGCAGCGTTTCAGTGTATGTGATGTTTATCAACCATCAGCCATTACTCTTAGGTTGTTGTCTAGGTATAGGTTTTTGTATGAACATAATTAAGTGTTCTGGGA
>NW_006399759.1:9438722-9439795 GCF_000299155.1 Elephantulus edwardii
CTTTTCTTGGGAATGAGAACAAATATGGATCTTTTCCAGTCGTTTGGCCAGGTAGTTGTTCTCCTAATGTCCTGGCATAGCTTGGTGAGTATGAGTAGTGCTGAATCTGTTTGTTAAAACATGTCAATTGGTATCACATCAATTCCTGGGGCCTTATTTTTTGTTAATGTCTTCAATGTAACTTGAACTTCTTTCATTGTCCTTGGTTCTTGATCATACACTACTTCCTGAAATGATTCTGTGTTGCCATTTCATTTTGGTACAGTGACTCAGTATATTCTTTGCATATTCTGTTTTTGTTTCTTGATTTTTCACTCATTCATTTATAAAGATTCCCCCCTTCAATCCCTCATACATGTCCTATATCAATTTATTAATGACATCATTCATAATGTCTCATTACCCCTTCTTTTCCTTTTATTTCTTTCTTGTTCTGTCTTATTTTTCTTATTTAAACAAATATTTCTTGGCAAGTAAGTTTAAAGTGAATCAAATAATGAATAGGGGAGATGATTGTAATGTCTTTTCCTTCTTGAAAACATAGACTCTACTTCTAAACAACAAATAAAATAATGAAAAAACATCTGGAATCCAATAGTGTTATCTTCTCTTCATAACTGGCCACAATTAGTAGAGTGATCTTTTTGTTTTGTTTCCTTTTTCCTCATAAATATTCTTTACATAGACACTTTTTATAGTTTTTAACTGTTTGAAGTTAGCCTTAATGACACGTTCCATGCATTGATTCTGTTCTTTTGTGCTTGTCCTTGATCATATGTCTTTTAAAAATATAGTTGAATTTTTTCTTTGTATTTGAGTGAAAGTTTACAAAGCTAATTGATTTTTTTATGTCTATCTTTTAATATTTTATTATCCTTTAATATTGTACGTGGTGGTGGTGGTGGTGCTGGTGGTGGTGTTATGTGTCATTTAGTTGCTTGTGACTCATAGTGACCCTATGTACAGTAGCCCTGAAACCTGCTCTATCCTGTGTGAACACTATTGTCTCTGCACACCTACCTTCATCACCCCAGTCATTGAATCAATCCATCTCAGAAAGAGGCTTTCTTTCT
>NW_006399759.1:9441335-9443754 GCF_000299155.1 Elephantulus edwardii
AACCTGGCCTACTTTTGACTGCTGATATTGCATTTCTCTGGTGATTCTTCCCACAGAAGTAGTCAATCTGTTTCCTTTGTAGTCTGTCAGGTGAGGTCTATGTGTATATTAACCACTTGTGGGTAGCTGTTTTGTTTTTTCAAAGGTCTTTGCAATTAGTAAATCATTGATTGTACAAAGTTGCACTGTATAGTTTAAAATAGGGTGTGCATATGGGCTGTATCCTTTCTCCACACCTTTTAAATCTGTATGCAGAACAAATTATTCAAGAAGTTGAACTATATGAAAAAGAATGTGGCATCCAGATTGGAGAAAGAATCATCAATAACCTGTGTTATACAGATGACACAACCCCTCTAACTGAAAGCTCATTAAAACACTTACTACAGAGGATCAAAGACTGCAGCCTTCAATATGGGTTACATCTCAACATCAAGGAAAACAAAAGGTCTAACCACCAGCAGACAAGCAACATCGTGATAGAGGGAGAAGAGATAGAAATTATTAGTGACTTCATCTTGCTTGGATTTATAATTAATATTCTTGGCACCAGAAGTCAGAAAATCAAAAGACATATTGCATTGTGAAAGTTTGAAATCAGGGAACTTTCAAAAGTGCTGGAGAACAATGATGTCAGTTTGAAGACTAAGGCATATTTGATCTAAACCATGACCTTTTCAACTATTAGCTATGCAGCTGAAAGTTGGACAAAGGCTAAGGATGATAGAAGGAGAATTGGTGTCTTAGAGTTGTGGTGTTGGAGAAAGAGTGTTGACTATGCCGTGGTCTGCCAAATGGGAAAACAGATGTGTCTTGGAAAGGGTGCACATTTGAAGGCAAAGATAGAGAAACTGTATCTCACATTCTTTGGACACGTAGTTTGTAGGTGCCAGTCTATGGGAAAGGACATCATGCTTGGAAAGGTAGAGAGTCTGTGAAGCAGAGGAAGACCCTCAACAAAATAAATTGACACAATGACTATACTGGTGGGCTCAGTATGTCTTAGAAAATGAGGATGGCACAGGATAGGGCAGGGTTCAGATCCATTGTTCACGGTGCTGCTAGCAGTCATGACTAACCGGATGGCACTTAACAATAACAACAGTTTGTTGTCAGGATTGGAGTAGGACAAATGCTGGAGGTAGAGGGATTTAGAAAAAGGTTGTGCAAATAATTCCATCAAGAGATGATGATGGTGGAGGGAGCTCTGGTGACCTAGTGGCAAGAAGCTGTGCTGCAATCATGAAAGTGCAAGGTTTGAATCCACCACATGCTCTGCTGGAGAAGGAGGGGCGATCTCCTCCTGTGCCAGTCAGATCCAATTTGACGGTACACAATGGGGGGTGGGGGGAGATGACAGTAGCTGAGTAAAGTGTGGACTCTGGGTGGAGAGAGGATGGATTTTTCCAAAGTTTGGTGTGCATACCACTGATTAGTTTAAAAAAAAAAAAACCAATAACCCAAAAAACTAAACCAAGCCAAGCCAGATGTTGTCAAGTCATTTGAGACTCAGACTCCATGTGTACCAGACTAGTACTGTTGTCTACAGGGTGTTCAGAGGCTGATTTTTTTTAAAGTAGTAACTCATTTGAGAATAAGATGTTCTTTATTATGCCAGTAAGATCGTGTCAATGTCTGTTTTAAACGAATCACAGATACTCCCCAACCCAATAATGAATTTTAATTATGAAAAACAGTATCTTAAATCAGACTTTTTAAAAATGCAAGTTAGTGATATGACCACATAATATGTTGCAGTGTGTAATTTGCTGATTACATAATTCTCAGATGTCTATAAATTGATTGATAAAAGGCACTAATAATGAAAGTCAACAATAATGAACATGTAACATATATAGCCTACTAGGTCAGAATAGACTTAAAATAGAGTCATTAGAACAGAAGCCCACATAAATGGGCCATCAGGCAGTGCCTACAAAGCTCCAAAAAGGCTGGTTAGAGAGACGGAGACAGGAATTTCCTCAGTGAACATAGAGTGAGCCTTGCCTTAGAGTCGGTGCCCTGGATTCAGACTTCTAGCCTCCTAAACTGTGAGAAATAAAACCTCAGTTTAGAAAAGTCACCTGCAAAAGGACAAATACTGCATAGTGCCACTGTTGTATAAAACGAGACTGACATCAGGGTTGAGGGGAAGACTGAGAAAGATGAGATAATGTATACTGCATTGAAACGGATGAGGGAGAGAACTGTTTAAAGGGGATATGTGATTAGGTATTATTGTCATGACAGGAGTCCAGAACGAAGGCTGCATAGTGGAGTGGACCTGGGGGAGGGATTGTATAACAATGAAAGACTTTTTCTTTTACTTTTCAAAAAGAAGAGTGAACTGGGGGGAGAGATAGGCAGGGAGAAAAGTGCAAAAATGAACGAATGGAAGCTAAAATCTCTGTAAATTTTC
>NW_006399759.1:9443854-9460198 GCF_000299155.1 Elephantulus edwardii
ACCTTTTTTTAAAAAGCCACCTGTTTGTGGGATTTCTGTGAGAGCTGCACTCCATAACCCACATAGCAGGGAGTTCGAACCCACCAGCTGCTTCTCAGGAGAAAGATGGGCCATCTCCTCCTGTGTGATTTGCAGCCTCTGAAAACCCACTGGAGGCTCAGCTCTGAATCGGTTCTGACTCCACGGCAATGAGCAGCACTGGTAAATGGGCAGGGGGACTGAAAAACTGCCAGCTGCACAACCCTGACTAGCGTCAATCCTGCCAAGAAAAATCCAGATCCTCTCCCTCCGCCTTTGATTCTCTTGACACGCGTTTGCCCTGGTCTTGCCTTCTTTATCTTATTCATGAAATTTCTCACCCTGCTTCTGTGTGAACTGTGCTCACTCTCTCACCATTTCCTCAATACCAGCCTTTGCAGCCTTCTTATTCAGGCTATTAATAGTTACAGAAGTTCTCAACAGTGACTTCTTTTAAAGTGAAAAAAAAAAAATTAAAAAATATATGCCTTTCTCTTAATGTTTCAGAGCAAATCCTCTTTGAAGCACAGTAGCAAACAATTGCCTGGTTATGTCCCACTTTACTCCTTCTCCCCTCCACCACTCCTGTATCTCAATGTCCGGTTTTATCTCCCAGGCTCTGCAGCTTCTTTGTGTGCCCTCATCTCAGGTCGTATTATTTACACCTCCACAGAATTAAGTGTGGAGCTCTGTTCCTGGAGCAATAACCGCCTGTATTCAGACTGTGAGCAGCTAAGCAGAACACCTTGGATGTGGTTCAACATCCATTTGGGTCCCTCCTTCACTGTGATAATGCATTCATTCCAGTCTCTCTCACCTCTGTCTACCAAGGACTGAACTGTCAAAAAAAAATTAAAAAATAAAATAAAATATATATGATTAGGCATCATATGTATGATAACTATCTGGAACAAGGGGTGAATTACAGGTTGGGAGGGGTAAGATTGGGAGGGGACGGCAGGGCAGAGGAGGAAAATGGACAACAATTAATAAAACAAACGAACAAAAATAATAGAAGAATTCTTTAACAAAAAAAAAAAAATAAGAGGGGTTGCCACACAAATATAACACCCAACAAAGAAAAGAAAGGGCAATCACTCTCTCTCTCTCACACACACACACACACACTTTGAGTCAAATCAAACAGACCATAAAGACAATCCTTCTGTCTTGGTATCTTAGTTATACTTTAAAACACCCTAAGCAGGTCACTTTAGCTGAGAGAAATTTCTTTTCTCACCATCAGGGAGATAAAAGAGAGCACTCTAGTGGCCTAGTGGGTAAGGATTTATGCTGTCAACCCAAAGACAGTGGTTCAAATCTTCCAGCTTCTCTGAGGGAGAAATATGGACAATCTCTTCCTGTGTGATCTACCATCTCTGAAAATCCACTGGCGAGTAGGCTGTGAGTTGGCTCCAACACTACAGCAATGAGTTTGAGTTGTTTTTAGGAGGCAATGGGTCCAAATTCAGGACATTGACTCCAGGGCAGGCTTTATCTCTCTATTGCCTCTAGGGAGAAAGTCTTTATCTCTTTGCAGCTTTTCTTCCTCCATTATGTGGCAGTTTTCATGTGGCTGTATCTTTTTTCCATTTGTAACTTCTTTTCAGTGTCCAATTGAACAGGGCATGGTTTAAAATCAAGAAAGGCCTACATCATCCTCTCTCCTGTTCAATCTGTATGCTGAACAAATCATTCAAGAACCTGGGCTTTATGAAGAAGAATGTGATATTAGGATTGGAAGAAGACTCATCAACAAGCTTTGTTACTCAAATAGCACAACCTTGCTTGCTGAAAGTGAAGATACCTTGAAACACTTGTTGCAGAAGACCAAAGACTGCAGCCGGCAATATGAATTACAACATTAAAACAACAATGATCTTTACCATTGATTGGATCAGTAGGTAACATCATAATAGACAGATAAAAGATTGAAGCTGTCAATGATTTCATCTTGCTTGGATCCACAATCAACACTATCAGTATTAACAGTCAAGAAATCAAAAGATAATATTGCACTTCTAAAGTCTGCTTTTAGGGATCTCTCCAAAGTACTAAAGAGCAGTGATATTAGATTAAAGATTAAAGTGCATCCGATTCAAGTCTTGGTTTTTTCACTCACCTCCTACGGATCTGAGAGCTGGACAGTGAATAAGAATGATAGAAGAAAGATCAATGCATTTGAGTTGTGGTGTTAGAGAAGAGTGCTGAGTGTCCTGTGGGCTAAAAAGAGCAAAAGGTATGTCTTATAGAAAGAGCAGCCAGAGTGCTCTTTGGAGGTAAGGATGGTGAAGCTTTATCACACATACTCTGAGCATGTTGTTAGGCAAGGCTATTCCTTGGAAAAGGACATTAGATTTGGAAAGGTGGAGGGTCAGCAAAGGAGAGGAAGGCCCTCAATGAGATGAGCTGAAAAAGTAGCTGCAGAAATGGGATCAAGTGTATCAGGGAATGAAGATGCCACAGGATAGGACAGGGTTCAGGTCTCTTGTTCATAGCATCGCTGTGAGTTGTACTCCATTCAACACTTACAACATACTTCAAAAACATAACAGCCAGGTTTAATTGTGAAATAACACAATGATCAGTTGGAACCAACAGTGAAGTGACAAACTAGGGTGCCAGTAGCAACATCCTTGGTGGCTGATGCCCCAGCTCTTGACCCACTTTCCCGGGTGAGAAGAACAGCCCAGACCCTGCGTCAGCCGCAGATTGATGCTATTTTCTTCTCCTGTTCTTCTTTTTTTCTTTCTCTCTTCTCCTGTTCTAACACCAGTGGACTGAGGTGTTATGGATTGCTAGGACAATGTGGAGGTTTCCAAGGAGAATAGAAATCATTGACAAGGACTTCATGAGTGGTCCTGTTAGAATCCCTTTTTAACATCGAAAGGTATAGCATATAAAATAATGCATCTGAACAAAATCCTAAAGTGAAAAACTATAGGATGTGAATCTGTGGCCGAATGATAACTATAACTCATAAAAGTTGATTTTCCTAAAAATACATATTTAATAAAAACTAATATATGAAAAGAAGAATAAACTGTGCCATAATCATAGTCATTGCTAGAAAATAATAAATATAAACAAAGAGAGTTTAGAGATTCTATAGATAGTTGTTGTTGTTGTTGTTGTTGTTGTTGTGTGTGTGGTTGAGTCAGAACTGACCCATAGCTGACGCTCCAGCAGTTTTTCAGAGGCAGTTAGTCACAAGGGAGGAGATTGCTCATCCTTCTCCCACGGAGGAGCTTTAGTACTGCAGTGCAGCTTCTTGCCACAAGGCCACTGGTGCTTCACTGTATATACAAACCTAGAAAAAGAAAAATATATCCCAGTATCAACAGGCACCAATAACGAATCCAAAGGGGGGAAATTACTGATATTATTTGTACTGAGTCATTAAGTTGTATTCTTTATGATACCAAATACAATTTAGAAAGAACTCCAAAGGCTTTCACAATAAGACTGTGATAACACATGCAATGTCACATTGATAAAATGGAATACTATGCAGCCATTAAAAAAGAAGTGTGTCGGTTGCAAAATGTGTGCATTTGGGGGAAAGCGAAAAAGCAAGAAGTGTATAGGTAATAATTTCAAGTGCTTATTCACATGCCCATGAAAATGAAACATATTTTCAGAGAGACACACTTGCTTTATGAGATCTCCTTTATGATAAACATTTAAGTGTATGCAGCCATATGTCTATATATGTGTAAGTGAACAGTTGTATACAAATAGAATTACAGCATGCTTGATGGGAGGAATAATGTAATTGTTCATTTTCACTTGTATCACTCACATTCTATGTTCCTTCAGCTCTGCATCAATACACTCCTCAACAGTATATATTCACAAATTAGGATATAGAATTCTAATATTTCTTTATGTCTTTATAATTACATTGTAGTTCACATGAAAATACACAAGCATATATATGTGTAAAGAGTTAGTAATTTAATATTTTATTAAAATGTGATTCTATTTTTAAAAAACCCAACAACCACCAAACTGGCAGTGAGGAGTAATTTCTTTTTCCGCTTTACTTCTCAGAAGAACCATGGAGAGGAATTAAGTGGTTTGAACTTCTTGGACCTAAATATTATGTGCTAGAATGAGTGAATGGTTTCAGTTCTTCTCTGGAGACATGAAAGATTATCCATCTGTCAAGTGTTATGTTGCCTTGAATTAGTTTAAGGACATTAAATATGCTCATAATTAATGCTGTCTTGTTCTTTTAAAATATTCTTAACTGCTTCCCCAAATCATATCTTTATTTTCTCTCTCTCTCTTTCTCATACTCCTATAAACACGTACCTCCCACACACACCCACACACACTGGCCAATAAAAGTTTATTTTCTTACATTAGTGAGAAAGGAAAGGAAAAGCCATAACATCTATCACATTTGATACATTTTCTTGCTGTCTCCACTTGATTCCCTCAGTTACACATACACAATCCTGACAAATCCATAGTGAGTCTATGGATCCACTATTAACTATGTGATACCACAAAGGAAATTCCCAATCTATTGCTTCCCTCAGTTTTTCCTCTCTCTCGTTTGGACACTGGGCAGTAGGAAGTAAAATTAGTAAGGACAATAGTGTAGCAACTGCCTCAAAAAGGAAATATTTTTATTTATTATGTAATAGGCCAGTCTTACATCACAAGAAGAGATGGCCAAAAAAGTATACTCACTGGAATAAAGCATATCTAAAAATATGAATCTTTTTATCATCATATGTTACTACTCTTGTCCAAGTCTAATGACTCAGTTGCTAACTGAGTGGTTGGTGGTTCAAGCCCACCGTCCACTCAGTGGGAGAAAGACCTGGCAATGTGCTTTAACAAAGATGGCACCCTTAGCTTCCCCAAGGGGAAGTCCTGCTCTGTCCTCTAGGCCTGCTAGGAGTTGAGGGCAACTTGATGGCACTGGGGGATAGGTTTGTCACTGTTGTTAGTTGCCCTCAAGTCATTTCAACCCAGGGTCACCCTTATCTGTAGAGTAGAAATGTTCTGTAGGATTTTCAAAGTTACGGGCATTAAGAAGGTTCTGACCACTGACTTTTTGGCTAGTTACCCAGTGTTTTAACTATTTACAACACCTAACTTCCATCTTAATTATATGCTGTTGCTGTTGTTAGGTGTCTTTGAGTTGACTGCAACTCATAATGAGCCTCTGCATAATAGAAGGAAACCTTACATGATCCTGTGCTGCCCCCACAATCTCTGCTTTTTTATGCCATTGTCATAACCACTGGGTCAATCCAGCTCATGGAGCGTTTTCCTCTTTTTTCACAGACCCTCTATTATATCAAGCATGATGTAATTTTCCAGGGACTGATCTTCCTGACACTGTGTTAACGTATATGAGACAAAGTCTCATCATCCTTATTTCTAAGGCATATCCTGGCTGTACTTATTTTGAGATGGATTTATTTGTCCATTTGGCAATTAGTTCATGGTATATTCAAATTCTTGGCCAATACAACAATCTAAAGGCATCACTCTCTTTCTGGTGTTATTCATTGTGAAACCTGTACATGTGTACAAAGCAAATGAAAATAGCATGGCTTGAATCAGACACACCTTAATTTTCTAAGTACCAATTTTGCTCTTTAGCCTTTTAAAGAGATTCTTTTTTAAAAAATTAATTTTAATGTAAGTTTGCAGAGACTTAGGGTTTCCAGTCATTCATTGCTGCACTTTTCTCCTTGCCCACCACTCCCCCCAATTCACTCTTCTCCTTGAAAAGAAAAAGAAAAACTCTTTCATTGTTATGCAATCCCTCCCCCAAAGTCCACTCCACTGTGCAGGCTTCATTCTGGACTCCCGTCATGACAATAATACCTAATCATATATCCCTTTTAAACAGTTTTCTCCCTCATCTGTTTCAATGCAGTATACATCATTCCTCCCCTCCTTCTCTGTCTTCCCTCAATCCTAATGTCAGTCCTGTTTTACAATAGTGGCCCTAGGCAATATTTGTCCTTTTGTGACTGAGATAGTTCACTCAGCATAATGTCCTCTAGGGTAAAGAGATTATTGGTAGCAGATTTGCTCATTGCAATATGTTGCTTGATTTATTGACTGCTGTCACCATGTGTGCTGATTATAGATCCAAGTAAACGGAAATTCTGGACAACTTCAATCTTTCCTTCATTTGTGTTATTTATAGATGTAGATAAGAGAATTTTTGTGCTCTTTATGCCAACATATAATCCATATGGAAGGCTGTAGTATTTCAGCTTCAAGTAATTAAGTACCTCAAGTTTTCTTTGTTATCTGCTAGCAATCTTGTATTGTCTGCATATTGCAAATTGTTGATAAGCATTCCTCTAATTCTAAGGCTGTATTTTTTGTCATATATTCAGCTGTTCAGATTATTTGTTCTGCATACAGACTGAATGTATATGGTAAAAAGAAGCAATTCTGGCACACGTTTTCCCTGATTTTAAACCATGAAGAATCCCCTTGTTCTGTTTAAACAATTGCTTCTTGGTCTATGTACAGGTTCCACACATGCTCTTTTTTAAAAAAAAAAAAAGACAATCCAATAAAATGTGGAAATTATCAATGTCATTAATGTGGCATAAAAATAAAATCCTATTAAAGATAATTTAAAGTGGCTAGAGTAGTACATCAATAGGGAAATACCATAAATTCAAGCTGGATTCAGAAGAGGATGTGGCATGAGAGATATTGTTATTGATGTCAAATGATCTTGACTTGAAAGTATACAAGAAAGATGGTTATTTATGTCTTATTGACTACAGAAAGCATTCAGCTGTGTGTACCTTAATAAATTATTAATAACCTTGTAAAGAATGCAACACTGAATTGAGCTCACAGCAACCTTAATTTTATAGGAGGTAAAATTGCGATAAACATATTTTAATATTTCATGTAAACATTACATTACTTGATTATACACTGTGTTTCATTTTAACATATTGAGAATTGTTAAAAATGAGGTTTCCTAATGGCATTCCTAGCTTAGAAAATTCAAAATCAGGTTATAGTACATGATTTCCCCAGAGTTCCACATGAAAGTGTCCGAGATACTATACCTTTCAAAAGCAGAGTATAAAATGATGTGAATAGTAAGAGATAAGTTACCCAACACACAGTCACATCCACTTAGAAAGAATATTAATGGTGTCTGTCTGGTGGTTCAATGGTAAGACACTGTGCTGCAACCCTGAAGGTTTATGTTTCAAATCCACTGGTTGCTCTGTGGGAGAGATGAGCAAGTTCCTTGCATGTGATTTACTGCCTCCGAACACCCGCTAGAGGGTTAGCTATTGGTGGGTTCCAACTCAACGCCACACAATAAAAACATTACTCAGAAAGGGAGAGCTGGTGGTACAATGGGTAAGTGCAAGACTACTGATTAAAGGTTGGCAGTTCAAATCCGTCTATTGTCCCAGCTATGGAACAGTCAGCTTCTGTAAAGATTCACATCCTTGTTGTCTGTATGCTTCTTGTCCTATAGAATAGGTGAGTCAGAATTGATTACATGCAGTATTTTTGGTTTGGTATCATCAATGAAATTATTATTGGATTGTTTGTGGAATTGTTAGTAATTTGCATTTGTTTACATATGCTTTTCCAAAAATTTTATATTTTCTACCATGAAGAAGAATATTGAATATACCATGGACTGCTAGGAAAACGAACAGGTTTGTCCTGGAGAGGGTGACGCCAGGCTGCTCCTTGGAGGCAAGGATTCTGAAGCTTCCTCTGACATACTTGGGCATGTTGCAAAGAAGGACCAGTCCTTGGAGAGTGACGTCATACTTGGGAGGGTGGAGGGACAGGGCAAGAGAGGAAGACCCTCAATGAGATGGATTGATTGAGTGATTGGGGTAATAACGGGGGCAGGTGTGTCAGAGACGGTGAGATTGGCACAGGACAGAGCAGAGTTTAGGGCTGTTGTACATAGGGTCACTATGAGTTGCAGGCAACTCGATGGAACATAAAAACAACAATCATGAGTATGTGCAAATTTAATAAAATGAGGAAACAGGCATAGTTAATAATAGAAATCAATGTCCAAAAGTCTGGGATGCAGTCTTGCATTAAGTCAAGGAGGCCAACAAGACTGGGAGCTGATAGCTATTACAGCTTTCCTATGAAGAGTAATGTTCAGAGTTCTTTTGCCCAAAGGCAGACACATAAGAGAGGGTGGGTGTGACATTTTACAATCTCACCAACAGTGTATAATGGTTCCAATCTCTCCACATCTTCTCCAACATCTATTTCTTGTTGTCCGATTAAATTTTGCCACTGCTACTGGGATGAGATAGTAGATATCTCACTGTGGTTTTGATTTGCATCTCTCTGATTGCCAGTGATTTTGAGCATTTTTTCATGTGTCTGTTGGCCCTCCTAATGTCTTCCTCTGTGAAAAGTGGAAATTCATTGTTTCCTCAAAAGGAAATTCCATATGACCCAGCTATTCCACTGCTAGGAGCATACCTCAAGGAAATTAGAACTGAGACACAAATGGAGATGTGTACACTCATGCTTATAGTTGCATTATTCACAATCACAAGAACATTGGAGAGCATTTTGCTGAGTGAACTAACTCAGTCTCTTGTGGATAAATACTGCACAAAAATCATTATTGTAAAAAATAGCAGGATAACTGGTAAAATGTGTAGGAATGTCCAAGGAGGAAAAGGCAGGGAGCCAGGGGACTGAGGTGGGCAGGAAGGAAATCACAGGGTTACACAATTTGGTGGGTGAAGGGAGGGAGTGAAGGAAGTGGGAAAGATCCAGTGAGGACCTGAAAAGATGGAATAGTCATGGGCATGTATCAGCGGTGATTGATTTTATAAAACATAATGTCTGAGAATGATTGTATGAAACACAATGTGAATGAAGGAAAGTGTAAAACATAATTTATATGAGTTTGTATGCAAACTAACATAAAATTTAAAAAGAAGATGGCAAAGAAGAATTGAAGAAATCAATGGAGAGTGAGAAAAAGAAATGGCATATGCAAATATTGTATCTCATGTGCAATATAGGATGTAAAGCATATTATTTATAATATGAATAATATAAATAATATAAATCATAAGGAAGTATAACTGCAACTAATACTAGCAACTACATAACTGATGGTGATTAAGCAGGACTTCAGAGCACACCTGGAGTAGCACCTGGAGTAGGTAGCCTCCTTTCTTCAAATGAAGAGCTAAATTCACGTGTTCAGCTGTGAACACATGAGTTCAGGCAGTATGATGATTAGCACTCTGGCATCCGGATTCCTGGTTCAGCATTCTCGACTCTACAGCTCTCCCCACCAGTGTGGCAGGTGAAGTGTTGTGATTGTCACTTACACTATTATTTGAAAAGCATCCCATGGCTACAAGAGTCTTATAGATTTTCTTTTTCCCCCTAGTAAGACCATTGACAGCAAATAAATGTGTGTGTCTTCAAATACATGTATTATGTTACTAATATAGGTTCTAGTCCAAAGATAATCTTGGCCAGAAAATTACCTTTGGTTAATGGATATAAACTCATTGCTGTTGAATTAATTTCAGTTCCTCAAAGTATTCATGGCTGTGATCTAGAAAAGTAGACTGCCACATGTTTCTTTCAGGCAGCCATTCAAAATCTCTCAAAAGACCAACTGATATTTGACAAGGAAATAAAATCTATCAAATGGGGAAAATTTACACTCTTCAACAAATGGTGCTGGCAAAATTGAACTATTACCTTAGAAAGCTGAAATAGGATCCACACATCTCACAGCATACACAAAAATCAACTCAAGATGGATTAGAGGCCTGGAAGGAAAGCCCAAAATCATAAATCTCATGAGAGATGAACTGGGACCAAGCATAGAAGGCTTAGCCCAGGGTATAAAGGGACTGCCAAATAGAGCCAGAAATACACAATCTGAAGAGGATAAAATTGATAAATGGGACCTTCAAAAGTTTAAATATCTGTGCTCATCAAAACCTTTTTCCAACAGGGTGAAAAGAAAACCTACTGACTGGAAACAAACACTTGGCAATACCATCTCAGACAAGGGTCTCATAATGAAAGTTTACAGAATCCTACAAGCCCTCCAGAAGAAAAAGACTGATAATCCAAATAGAAAATTGGCAAAAGACATAGAAAGCCTTTTCACAGAGGAGGACATTTGGATGGCCAACAGACATATGAAGAAATGTTCCAAATCACTGGCAATAAGAGAGATGCAAATCAAAACCACAATGAGATACCATCTCACCCCAGTAGCAGTGGCAAAGTTTAACAGGACAGCAAGTAATAAATGTTGGAGAGGATGTGGAGAGACAGGAACATTTGTACATTGTTGGTGGGATTGTAAAATGGTACAACCATTCTGGAAGGCAGTTTTGTGTTTCCTTAAAAAGCTGAACATAGACCCACCTATTCCACTGCTTGGAATACACCCTGAGAAAATGAGAACTGAGACATAGAGAGAGACTTGTACATCAATGTTCATAGCAGCATTATTTACCATTGCAAGACCATGGAAACAGCCAAAATGCCGAACCACAATGGAATGGATTGAGAAATTATGGTACATTCACACAATGGAATACTATGCAGCACGCAGGAGCGATGATTTTATAAATTACTACCTAACATGGAGGGACTGGAGAGCATAATGCTGAGTGAACTAACCCAGTCTCATAAAGAGAAATACTTTATAAGACCATTGTTGTAGAGCATGTACAAAGAGGATCCAATGGGGGTAAGAGGCTTAAACATAGGGTTGCACAATTTGATGGGTGGAGGGAGGGGTAGGTAAAGGGGAAATATCTGGTGTGAAAACAACATACATGAACTTTATGAACTTTGTATGTAAACCAGTATAAAGTAATTTAGAAAAAAACTAATAAAAACTTAAAAAAAAAAAAAACCACAACACAAACCTCTCAAAAGAGGGATCTCTGGTGGTACCGTCCTTAGGACACTGAGCTACTAACCCAAAAGCAGCACCTCTCTGCCAACTCAAATCCGTCAGTGGCTCCACGGAGAAAGATGAGTCCTCTCCTCCTATGCCATTTGCAGCTTCCAAAAACCCACTGGTAAGAAACAGTCACTAGGTGGGTTTGAACTGTCAGACTTTTGATTGGTAGCTGAAATCTGGATTGTTGTACAACCAATTGACCCAGTATCCAGTGAATATGATGGATATAGTAGACCAATGCTTATAATGGTCAGGGTTTCATTAAATACTTACCCTTGAAAAAAGTGGGAAGTAAGGAGGGGACCACCATTTCAGATAGTCACTGATTGGCTTTTGGAGATCAAGTCATTTGAAGCCAGACTCTATCTCCATATGTGTCTGTAAAAATGAAGAATTAGAGTACCACAAAGGCTGGATGAATCCACAAAACTATAACCTGGAGATAAACTTTAAAGTATAAACAAAAAAATAGTTGCTTGAAGTCTTCTTTAAAGTAAATAAGGGTTTAGCGTAACTAGTTTAAAATATCTGCTTTGAGAATCATGTCTTTTAAGACCCACATGGGACCAAACTGACATTACATTCATGTCTTTTAAGATCTGCATGGGACCAAATTGACATTATCTTCTCCAAAAATTGGATGGAAGATGTAGGGACCAGTGAGTTTGGATGAGAAGATAAAGAAGAAGACAGGAAAGGAGGATGAGAATGGTTGAACAACTCAAAGAGCGTAATCAGTATCTCTGAATTGTACATGTAGAAACTTGATCTGGTTTATGTTTTATTGTATATATTCCCAATGTTTTTTGCTCTTAGGTGCCCTCGAGTCAACTCTGATGAACAGCGACCCTGCAGACAATAGATGGAAACCTTGTCCTATCCTGCACCATCCTCATCATGCCTGAACTCATTGTGATACTAACTCTATCAGTTCATCTTATTGAGGGTCTTTCTCTCTTTTGCTGACCTTTTTCCTTTCCCATCATGTCATCTCTCCCCAGTGACTGGTCCTCCTGAGAATATGGTCAAAGTAATGAGAAAAAACTTCCCCATCATTGCCACTAGGGAGCATTTTGGTTGCACTTTTTTCAAGACAGATTTGTTTGTTCTTTTGGCGACCCATGGGATATTCAATACTCTTTGCCAACACCATGATTCAAAGGCATTGATTGTTCTGTCATCCTAATTCCTTGACCAACTTTCAGATGTATAAAAAGCAATTGAAAATATTATGGCTGAATTAGGCACACTTTAGTCTTGAATTGACATTGTTGCTGTTCAACCCTTTGGGGAGGTCCTTGACAGCAGATTTTTCCCAGTGTAACACGTCTTTTTATTTCTTGACTGCTGCTGTAATTAAAATAAAGAGGTTAGGAACTTCACATTTTTCTCCATGTATCTTGATGTTGCCTATTGGTCTGGTGGTGAAGATTTTTGTTTTCTTGATATTAAGATGTAATACATATTGAAGACTATTCTTTGATCTTCTGCAGCAAGTGCTTCAAATCTTCTTTACTGTTTGCAAGCAAAGTTGTGCCATCTGCTTAATGCAAGTTGTTCATGAGTCTTCTTTCAATCCTGATGCCACATTCTTCTTCACAGAGCGCACCTTCTTGAACTGTTGGCTCAGTATGTAAATTGAATGAGTGTAGAGAAAAGACACAATCTTGATGCACACCTTTCCTGATTTTAAAACATGCAGCACTCCATTGTTCTGTTCAGGCGACTACTTCTTGGTCTACATACATGTTTCATGTGAGTACAGTTAAGTGTTCTGGGATTCCCATTCTTCTCAATGTATACCCATCATTTGTTATGATCCACACAGTCAAATGTCTTTGCATAGTTAATAAAACACAAATGAGCATCTGTCTGGTATTTTCAGCTTTCAGTCAAGATCCCTTCACATAAATAATGATACATTGTTTACATGTCACAGCCTCTTCTGAATCCATCCTGAATTCCTGGCAGCTCACCCTTGATATACTATTCCAACCACTTTTTAGTAGTCTTCATTAAGGGATTGCTTGCATGTGATACTAATGATATTCTTCGATAATTCCCCACAACCTGCTGGATCACATTTTTTTGAGATTGAAACAAATATTAATCTGTTCAGTCAGTTCTTTGGGTGGCTGTCTTCCATATTTTTTGGCAGATACTGGTGAGCACATCCAAAGTTGCAGCTGTTCCTAAAACTCTTCAATTAGTATTCCATCAATTCCTTGTTGCTGTTGTTGTTTGTTGTTGGGTGGCATCAGGTCGAGTATGACTCAAACTGACCCTATGAACAAGAGATCTGAACTCTGTTCTATGCTATCCTCACACTTCCTGACACACAAGAGCCCATTGCAGCAGTCACTGTACCAATCCATCTGGTTGCGGGTCTTCCTCTCCTTCATGACCCTCCACCCTTCCCAACATCAAGTCCCTCTCCAAGGAATAGCCCCTCCTAGAAAAGGTCCAAAGTATGTGAGGCAAAGCCTCATCATTCTTGCCTCTAAAGAGCACTCAAGTTGTACACTCTCCGACACATATATGTTTGTTCTCTTGGCCATCCATGGAATGTTCAGTGCTCTTCTCTAACACCACAGCTCAAATGCATCACTTCTTTTTCTGTCATCTTTATTCAATGTCCAGGTCTTAGATGTATAGCTAGTAATGAGAAAGACTGAATCAGGTGCACCTAAGTCCTCAAACTGACATCACTACTACTTAATAATTTGGAAAGGTCCCTAAATGCAGGTTTTCCCAGTGTAATGTGTCTCTTTATCTCTTGACTGCTATCAAAGGTGTTAATTGTCACTCCATGCAAGATGAAGTTGTTGTTTCAATATCCTCTCCACTAATCATAACACTACCTATCAGTCTAGTGGTAAGAATCTTTGTTTTCCTGACATTGAGATGCAATTCACACCAAAGGCTGCATTCCTTGATTTTATGCAACAAGTGCTTCAAACCCTTCTCACTTTCAGCAAGCAGGTTTGTGTCACCTGCGAAACGCAGGTTATTGATGAGTCTCCTTCCAATCCTGATGCTACACTCCTCTTCACAGAGTCCAGCTTCTTGGATAATTTGCTCAGCATATAGATTGAATGGGTAAGAAGAGAGACTACAACACTAACACACTCCCTTCCCAATTCCAAACCATGCAGTGCTTCCCTGTTCCATTCACACAACAGCCTCCTGATCCAGATAGAGGTTCCACATGAGTACAATCAAGTGCTCTTAGATTTCCATTCTTCTCAATGTCAGCCATGACTTGTCATGATCCACACAGTCAAATGCCTTTGCATAGTCAATAAAGCACAAATAGACATTCTCCTGGAATTCATTACTTTCACTCAGGATCCGTCTGACATCAGCAATAATATCCATGGTGCCACGGCCTCTTCTAAATTCTGCTTGAACCTTTGGCAGTTCCCTATCTATGTATTGTTCTAGTACTTTTTACAATGATCTTCAGCAGTATTTTGCTTGCATGTGATATCTGTGGTACTGTACATCAAATACTCATATGCAAGTTCAAGTTGATACCGAAGAAAATGAAAGTAAGTCCACAGGAACCAAGATATGATCTTGAATCAATTCCATCTGAATTTCATGATTATCTTAAGAATAGATTTGAGGCACTGAACACTAGTGATAGAAGGTCAGATGCATTGTGGGATGATATCAAGGATATAGTTCATGAAGAAAACAAAAGGTCATTACAAAAACAGAGGAGAAAAAAATCAAAATGGATGTCAGAAGAGACTCTAAAGATTGCACTGGAACTTCAAGAAGTCAAATCTAAAGGAAAACATGCTGAAGTAAAAGAGCTAAACAGACTATATCTTGGAGAATAATATTTATTGGAAAATAAAAAGGGAAGAACTCTCTCTGCATTTCTCAAACTGAAAGAACTGAAAAAGAAATTTAAGCCTTGTATCACAATATTGAAAGATGCTATGAGCAATATATTGAATGACCCAGAAAGCATCAAAAGATGCAGGGAAAACACAGAGTCACTGTACCAGAAAGAATTGATTGACACTGAAAAATTTCAGGAAGTACCATATGAACAGGAGCCAATGGTAATGATGGAAGAAGTGGAAGCTGCATTAAAGGCATTGGCAAAAAGTAAAGCCCCAGGAATGAAATGGATACCAACTGACCTGTTTCAATTAACAGATGCAGCCTTGGATACACTCACCAGTTTATGCCAGGAAATTTGGAGGATGGCTTTCTGGCCAATGGATTAGAAGAAGTCCATATATGTTCCCATTCCCAAGAAAAGTGATCCAAATGAACAGCATCATCACTTCCTATGGCTTTATTTTTTGCCAATGCCTTCAGTGCAGCTTGGACTTCTTCCTTCACTACTATTGGCTCTCAATGACAGTCTCAACAAGTACAACCAAAAACATATATTATCTTAAATAATTACATAGTAAATTCAATCACTTTAAAATCTGTACATTAGGCAAGACTTGGTAAGGACAATAGGCCCACTAAGAAAGCGTTTTTATTCCAACAAAGGAATAATGACAAAAGGTCTAGGAAAAAGCTGGGAAGAAAGCAAATGGGTCTTCAGTATCCTTTTGACTCTTTCTGCCACTTGTTTCCAGGAGGGGAACACGATGAAGCAGCAGCTCAAGAAGGTAGAATCAGAGAGAACTTGCATGCAAAGTAAGTAAAATTGATCCTGGAAAGAGTAGGATGAAAGGTCTGTCCATCTGCTGTGTGCTGAAGGAAGAATGTCTCTCCATGGAGGAGCTGCTGAACAGCCTTTGGAGACAAAGCAGTGCCCACTGAAGCTGGGTTTTGGCTGGAATGCCACAGCTGGATACGGAGGCAAAAAGAAAGAGAATCTTGATGGCATCTTCTGTGGCTGAGCCTCCCCCCTCCCCCAAATCAGGCAACAGTGAGGACAAACCATTGTGATAAATCATCCTCTCTGTATCTACATTGCCTTTCTTTTCTGATTTCTCCTAATATTTCTGTTCAATTTTCTACATTCTTTGCTCTACCCCCTCTTCATCATGCTGTTATTGTTGCTAAGTGCCATGAAGTCAGCTCTGATGCATAGCAACTATGAACAATGACTCTGGACTTTGCCCTGTCCTAAGCCAACCTCGCCACCTCTGACACTCCTGACCCCTTTACCACAGTCACTGTGTCAATTCATCTCATTGAGGGTCTTCCTCTTCTGGGCTGACCTCTGTCCTTTCAAGCATGATGTCTTTCTCCGAGGACTGACCTCTCCCTGCAACATGCCCCAAGTATCTGAGACAGAGTTTCAAAATCTTTGCCTCCAAGGACCAACTTGGTTTCAACCTCTCCAGGACAGGCCTGTTTATTCTCTCAACAGTCCACAGTGT
>NW_006399759.1:9460382-9461783 GCF_000299155.1 Elephantulus edwardii
CTACACAATGATTATTTATTATTGTGGCTTTCTTGAAATTTTATACTGTTATTTTCAAAATTAAGAAAATATATGTTCTTAGTTCAGGACTGAAAATCCTGTTTCCTAAATTTAGTTTCAGATTGTGCCCTTAACATTTCCAATTGGATGGACTGGGAAAAAACATTTGGCAATACCATTTCAGACAAGGGTCTCATATCAAATGTTTATAGAGTTCTACAGGGCCTCCACAAAAAAATGAATGATCACACAATTACAAAATGGGTGAAAGACATGGAAAGACTTTTCACAGAGGAAGATATTCAGATGGCCAACAGACACACGAAGAAATGTTCCAAATCACTGGTAATAAGAGAGACGCAAATCAAAACCATGATGAGATACCATCTCACCCTAGTAGCAGTGACAAAGTTTAACAGGACCGCAAGTAATAAATGCTGAAGAGGATGTGGTAAGATACTCTTAGGTTGGTGGCATTGTAAAATGGCACAAACACTCTGGAAGGTAGTTCTGTGCTTCCTCAAAAAGCTGATCATAGAAATTCCATATGACCCAGCTATTCCATTGCTTAGAATATATCCTGAGAAAATGAGAACTGAGACACAAGCAGAGATTTGTATACTAATGTTAATAGCAGCATTATTCACCATCACAAGAACATAGAAACAGCCCAAATGTCCAATCACAATTGAATATATTGAGAAATTATGGTACATTCTTATAATGGAATACTAGGCAGCACACAGAAGCAATGATTTTGTGAATCACTATCTAACTTCAGAGAGACTGGAGAACATTATTCTAAGTGAACTAACTCAGTCCTTTAAGGATGAATACTGTATAAGACCATTATTGTAGAACGGGTAGAGTGAGAACAGAAGGGTGAGGATGAGTGGGGTGGGGATGTTAATCATAGGGTCGCACAGTTTAATGGGGTAGGGAGTGGTGGATAAAGGAAATGGGAAGGATCTTGTGTGACAAACAATGTAAGCAAACCAATATAAAAGAAAATTTTTATTTATTTTTTTAAAAAAACCCCACAACCATTCCAAATTGGGACAGATTTCCAATATTCCTTTCTTTCTCTTACCTCTAGTTCTCCTCTTCAGCCCACTGCCATTTTCTTAAGTCAAAGTCTCACTTACCCTTCTTCCCCTCCCTTTTCAGTGTTTAAAATAATAATAATGAAACCAATTGTATAATAGTCAATATGGCTCTTCTAGTCATTGACTTAGATATTCACCACTAGACTGGGTAAGACTATGTAATTATGAAATGTCTGGGGCCCCAGTAAGAGAATTGGATAACTTAATATTAAGGTAAATAATACCTTTTGAAAAAAAACACTGCATGGTTCAAAATTGGGAAGGGTGTACGTCAGGGATGTGTCCTGTCTCCATA
>NW_006399759.1:9462680-9463845 GCF_000299155.1 Elephantulus edwardii
AACAATACCTTTTGGGTGGAAAAAATGCAAATGAAGTATGCATACCATTAACAAGGGGATTGGTCAATTTTGCCATCACACAAAGCTAATCTGAACTGATACAGAAGGAGAAAATGGGGAATCTCACTATTATCAACAAAGAACATACAGAGGCAGAAAAAGAGAAATCATACTACCATCAAAGAACTGGAATACGTAGCAAGTCCTTTGGGCCAGAGATTCCTGCATGACACAGCAGGACTGAAGGCTGAGACACCATGAGGAAGGCAGGAAGAGCAAGAGGGGCAGCAACAAAAGAGGTGGCTGAAAACCAGAGAGCAGTGTGAGACACAGCTGGCCTAGATCTGCTGCTCCACAGAGACAGATAGAGCACCTTGGCCTAGGTTTGCTGGTGGAAGGTGTGGGTAGAGGGTCATAGCTGGCAGAAAGTAGAGTTTTTTTAGCACTTGTCCGAGTGCCAAGACCCAGGCAGGACCCAGAGCCAAGAGGGCCAGGGACAGAGGTATGCATGAGAGCATGCCGGATAAGTTATCCTAATTAAAGAATTCTAACCTGAGTTTCTCGCCTGAGTTATGTAACCTGTTACTTTCCTAATAAATCCCTAAATTGTGGATATTGTCTGTGAGTTCCGTGTCATCACTCTAATGAATTATCAAACCTAGTAATAGAGAATCATGGGAGAGTCATTTGATATTAGTATTGATAAAAGAAGAATCAGAAATGTAAGGGTATGTCCGACCTCATAGTAATGGGTTTTGTGCTGCTGATGTTGTTGATGGGGATTCTTGGCTCTCATGAACTTAATGGAGGTCAGATTCCCCCCCAAAAATTACGCTGTTTTTATAACATGTTGTTGTTTATTGTTAGGTGTCATTGAATCGCTTGTGACTCATAGCGACCCAGTGTACAACTCTGAACCCTGCTCTATCCCGTGCCAAGTTTATTGTCTCTGACACATCTATTGTCCTTATTCCAGTCACTAATTCAATCCATCTCATTGAGGGTCTTCCCCTCTTGCACTGTTCCTTTACCCTCCCAAGCATAATGTCCCTCTCCAAGGAGTGATCATTCCTTGAAACACCCCAACTATGTCAGGTGGAGTTTCAGAATCCTTGTCTCTTAGGAGCAGCTTGGTTTCACCCTCTCCACGACAAACCTGTTTGTT
>NW_006399759.1:9465050-9466773 GCF_000299155.1 Elephantulus edwardii
CCCCAAACCCCACCCCCTACCCCCAAATATAATCCACTCTGCAACCCTCATTGCATACTCCAACCTTTTTTAAGTGCTAAAGCTTACGCCACGGGGCAGCAAGCAAGCGGGAAAGGCGGAGCGAAGGAGATGGAAGAGCAGCCAATCAGCTGGCGAGTTAGCCTTCCAATCGGAGTTCACGCCTTGCGCACAAAGTCTTGCGAGAGGACAAAGTCTCACTACAAGGGCGTTTCACTAGCATGTTTGGGCTCGTTGGGCGACGTCCTGGTATAAAAGACTCCACACGAGCGGGTAGCCGCCCTTCTGGGGTTAGTTTAGAGGTTTGATTCTTCTCTGAGAGAGGCCGAAACAAGCCGCAGCAACGTCTAAGCCCTTCAAAGGATCCGGAGACAGGGGTAAGGGAAAACCGCAGCCACCAGCCCAACCACTTGTGTCTTCAGCCCCCCATCCACCTATCTTGCCCCCCCCATCTTGCCTCCCCACCAGCCCACGCTGCTTGGGACTGAAATCTGTGGCCGAAGGACCGTTACCACATAACTGCAAAAAATAATCAACCACCCTCCCTCCCAAACCCACCCAAATAAACTCATCCAGCGTTTTAATTTTTTTAATCCACTCACATTTTTTTCAAAGACCCCCCCCTCCCTAAATGGAGTTGGGGGGGAAATGACTACTGAGTTGGCCTTTGTTTTTTAGAGACTTTTTGAGGCCCCTCAAATAATCGAGTCTTGGGTCCTGGTTGGTGTTTTTTTTCCGCCAAATTTTAATCCCCTACCCCCTGAGCCCGAGGTGCTGATGTCGCAAAAAAAATTGGATAAAATCACAATCATGGGTTCGGGTCCAATAGATCCCAAAGAGCTGCTCAAAGGCCTGGATACCTTTCTTAACCGAGATGGGGAAGTCAAGAGTGTAGAAGGGATTTCCAAGATTTTTAGTCTGATGAAGGAAGCACGAAAGATGGTGAGTTGGTGCACTTACTTGAACATTGTCCTGCAGACCCGTTCACCGGAAATATTAGTCAAGTTTATTGATGTTGGTGGTTACAAGCTTCTTAACAATTGGCTGACATATTCAAAGACAACCAATAATGTTCCCCTCTTGCAACAAATTCTACTGACTCTGCAACACCTTCCGCTCACTGTGGATCATCTCAAGCAGAACAGCACGGCCAAGTTGGTGAAGCAGCTGAGCAAATCAAGTGAGGATGAAGAGCTTCGGAAATTGGCCTCCGTCCTAGTCAGCGACTGGGTGGCTATCATCTACTCTCAGAGTAGTGCTCAGCCTGCCGAAAAAGATAAGAAACGTAAAGTAGAGGGAAAGAGTCGAACCACTCCTCCTGAGCGACCTTTGACTGAGGTAAAGGCTGAGACTGGGACTGAAGAGGCCCCAGAGAAGAAGAAAGAAAAGCCCAGGTCTCTTCGAACCACAGCGCCCAGTCATGCCAAGTTTCGTTCAACTGGGCTAGAGCTGGAGACACCATCTTTGGTTCCTGTGACGAAGAATGCCAACGCAATGGTGGTTTCTGACAAGTACAACCTGAAGTCCAGCCCTCTTAAGCGGCAGAGCTCTGCAGCTGCTCCTGGAGATGCTGTCCCTCCTGAAGAGAAGAAATACAAGCCACTCAATGTCACTCCCAATGCCACCAAAGAGATCAAAGTGAAGCTCATCCCCCCACAACCTATGGCAGGCCTGGGCTTTCTGGATGCTCTCAATTCAGCCCCTG
>NW_006399759.1:9468648-9480293 GCF_000299155.1 Elephantulus edwardii
CATTTCCTCCGTTCCCCAGCTGATGAGGAGCCAGCCCCCTCAGTTCCCACTTGCATGGATTTCTGGGGGTTTTCTGATCACTGGTGCACATTGATGTACATATTTTCCTCCAGTCTGGGGAGGAAAGAAACCGAACATACTCTTTACCCCTGAACTGCGAAAGAGGAGACCCAGTTGACTTCAGTTTTTGAGGAGACTTGCCCTGTACCCCAAATCCCTTTCCAGTATTAACCTTAATGCTTGAGAACCTAAAGCTGGTTATCTTGGAGAGCACTTCTGCTTTGCCATTGGATCTGCCTGTGCTTAAGAAATCAGTCCAGAGTACTGGAGCGATGGGTGGGTAGGGGAGCTCTGTACCGAAGAAATGGGGGGACGCTGAGCTGGGGCTCAGGTACAAAGGTGCCCACCCCTCGATGCCTCCTCTAAGCCGTGATGCGACCGTGGGCCTTCCTCTCCGCTGTGCTGTACTACCTTAGCGCAGTTGTGTGGCCCTGTTCTACCTTGTACAGTAAGAGAGGCTTCATTTATGGCAGACAAGGAGACTCAGTGAAAATATATGTAAAATTATACCACAATAGTCCCATACTTGTTTGTATGGACTTAAAACATGCTGGCAGAGAAATAATAGACCCCGTCTTTGAATGGATTGGACCTAATGAAAAGAAATTGACAGGAAACAGTCAAATAAATATGACTAACACAGGGAATCTAGAGGTGAAAAATTTTACACCGTCTTCATCTTGACCTTACACATGTAATTTGTCCTTTAAGTCTATCGGAGAAGAAATTCAGGAAGAAAAGACGGTAACAAAAAAATATGAATTTTTACTCTTTGCCTATCGGGAACCTGATTATTCATATGAGATGTCTGGACGTTTTGCCACAATGTCATGTGATGGAAGAAATAGCGACCTGTTTCTTAGGGTCCTGACGAAAGTCTTGGATCATTTAATTTCTAATTTGGCATGCCATGTCATAGAACCATCGTATAAATGTCATGTTGTTAAAATTCCAAAAGATAGCCTTATTAATGAGTTATTTATAACCTTTAAAGTCAATCCTTTTGCACCAGGATGGAAAGCTACATGCAACCAGTCTGTTGACTGTGAAGATTTCACGAATTACCATATCCTCCAGGCAAGAGATCGAATAGAAGAATTTTTTCGAAACCTAGGAAATATTTTCCACCAAGGCCCTAATAAAACTGCACCAGCTATGCGTTTTATTGATCACAGTTTGCAAGTAGGACGTATGGATAGCTGTCGTCCAGGATTTGGAAAAAATGAAGCTGTACACAGTAATTGTGCTACCTGTTGTGTCGTGTGTAACCCAGGCACTTATAGTCCTGATGCTGATGTTACTTGTCAGACTTGTGTTTCCATCCACGTCTATGGAGCTATATCTTGCCCATAAATTTCAACAAAAAGCAATATGGAGACTAGAGATGAAAGTTCTATACTTGCTTATGGAGGAGGGGGATAACACAAGCTGATTGAAAGCATTGTTTTAGAAAATCTAAAATAGTTGACATGGAATTTATAAGAGGACATTTAATTCAATATCCCTTGTGTAATTAAAGTGTGCATGTTTTGTTGCTTAAAACCAGAATCTAATTATTGTTCTGTACCTAATATTCTATTAAGGTCACAAAGTGTAGCAAAGTATAATAAAAATTTTATGCCCCCTATAAAAGAAATAAATCAGTCCAGCCAAGTTCATTACTCCTCATGCACTGACTGGGGAGGGTATGGCCCCTGGGCAATTCAGAGGCTTACAGACTTTATCAATCTGCAGGTCGAATCCATAGCCTCCCGTCCCATACAAGTCCATTATAAAAGACTGCAAATGGCCGATAAAGAAAATCCTTGATGATACAGGCTAATAAACCGGGCAGCCAGAGACGGATAAGAGACACCAGCCTCTGTTTCAACCTAAGACAGGCACCCCACCGTAGCTGCTGGGTTAGCCCATGACGGGTAAGATCAGTAGGTGCGGTGTCCAGCCTAAGACAGGCACCGGTTTCATACATGGTCAAACAGGAGAGCACCAAAGGTAATCCTGTTGCGCTTTTGCAGTCTTCAAATAATTATGAAAACAGGATCTGTTGGGGGCTGCTAGTTCAACCTAGCTGAAGCCATTTTGTAATTCTCTAAGGACATGTCTGGACATGTTGCCCCACCCTGGGAGGATAGGTTTTGGTTTACTGGGAATGCCCTGCTAAGTTACCTTACTTCTCCTTTCCACTCCCCCCATTGTGCTCCTGTATATAAGCTGTAAGTGCTTTCAATAAAATTGAGACTATTGGAATCTGTCGTTCTTCCCCTCCCAGGGTCCCCGTTGAAAAGATACCCCGGGCCGGGACAACTCTTGTCTGACCCACCAGAGGGTTTTTAGAGAGGAGATTGTCCATCTTTTCCCCCATAAAGCAGCCGGTAGATTTGAGCCACATACCTTCAGGCTGGCAACACAACTCCTTACCACTAGGACACCAGACCTCCCTCATCTAAATATAAGTAGAGATATATAGAAATATTTCCATATATATGTAAAAGCATCTACACACATCGTACATCTAATGTTGTTATGTGCCATCGTGTTGATTACGACTCACAGCAACCCTAGGCAAAATAGCTTTGAAGTCCGCTCTACCCTGAGCCGATCTCACTGTCTCTGACACACCTACCTTCATTACCCCACTTACTGTGTCAATTCCTCTCATCCAGGGTTTTTGTCTCCTATGCTGTCCCTTGACTCTTACAACCATGATATCCTTCTCCAAAGACTGGCTCCTCCTCTCTATATGACCAAAGTATGTGAGACAGATCCTTAAAATCCTTGCCTCCACAACCCAAGTGCCCATCAACAAACGAATGTATACAGAAGCTGTGGTATATTCACACAATGGAATATTATGCAGCACTAAAAACAAAGAACTTATGAAATATTGTGCAAAATGGGTGACCTTGGAGGATACTGTGCTGAGTGAAATATCTCAGTCACAAAAAGACAAATATTGCATAATGCCACTGTTATAGAACAGGACTGTTAAGGGGATTGGGAGGAAACTAAGAGGGGATAAATAATATATATGACATTGAAACAGATGAGAGGGAGAACTATATAAAAGAAATACATGATTAGGTATTATTGGCATGACAAGAGTCCAGAATAAGAGTTGCATAGTAAAGTGGCATGGAGGTGGGGCTGTATAACATTGAAATAATTTTTTTTCCAAAAGAAAAAGTGAGCTGGGATGGGGAGGACAGGGAGGAAAATGTGCAATAATGAATTAATAGAAACACAAGTTCTTGATAAACTTTCATTAAAATATAAAATAAAATCGTTGTCTCCAAGGAGCAGCTTGGTTTCACCCTCTCTAGGATAGATCTGTTGGTTCTCTTGGCAGTCCACAATATGTTTAATACTCTTCTCCAGGACCATAATTCAAAGACATCCATTCTTCTTCTATCATCCTTGGTCAATGTTTAGCTCTCTGATGCATAGCAAGTAATTGTGAAGACTGTGGTCTGGATCAGGATCACCTTAGTCTCTAGACTGACAGCGTTGCTTTTCAGAACCCTGGAGAGGTCCCTGACAGCAGATTTTTCTAATTCAATTCGCCTTTTGGTTTCCTAACTGCTGGTGCTAAGAGTGTTGATTGTGGAATCAAGCAAGCTGAAATTGTTAACAATCTCAGTCTCCTCCATTTATTATGGTGCTGCCAACCAAAATCAAACCCAGTGCCATTAAGTCCAATTCCAAATAATATCAATCCTCTATAACAGAGTGGAACAGAACCATGGGGTTTCCAAGAACGTAAATATTTTCCCCATGGAGTGGTTTATGAATTCAAATCACCAACCTTCCTGTTAGCTGCCTAGCACCTAACTACTGCACCTTCAGGACTCCTATACATAGACATAACACATTTTCCTGAACTATTTGGAAGTAAGTTGATGATATCATGAAAATTAATCCTAAATTCTTGAACATGACCTAAGAATAAAGAGCTTCTTCCTACATAACCACAACATTATTATCACACCTACTAATTATCTAATATTAGTTCATATTCAAATTTACCCCAATTGTTCTCAGTATGTCTTTTACAACTATTTTCAGATTTTGACCAAGAAAGTCATCAAGGGTTATGTTTATAATGTGGTGTGGGTCTCCTTAATTTCTTCTTCTAATTTTAAGCAGTATCCTTTCGATTTGGGCTGTTTTCTATGGCACTGATTTTTTTTTTAGTACTGTTTTCTTACATAATTGCCCACATCTTGAATTTGTCTGATAATTTCGCTGTGATTAGATGAGGCATCTTTGAAGAGATAACAATGTAGAACACGTTCTGAATTTTATTACATCATTCAGAAGACAGGTGACATGAAAATGCCCCACTGTAGTTGATACTGATATTCAGTTTGATTTCTTGCTAAGCAAGTGGCCACCAGGTCTGTCCATTGCAAAGTACAGTTTTCCCCCTTTGTAATTATTCTGTGAGGATGATTCTTTGAGACCACGTGAATATCTCAGCATCTGTGGATGATCTGTGCCTGAATTGGAGGTTGCAAAGTGGTATTTTTTTCTACTTCTGCTGTTTTCTTAGCTGGCACCACAGTCAAATCTTGTGCGCTCTCCCACAGCGGGCTTCTGACGATCTTCCTGCCTCCAGCCTGGCTCACTCTACTCCATCCCATCTGTTGCCAGAGTGAGCATGCTCAATTGTCAATCTGGACACGTCTGTGCCCTGTTTAAAATCCTCCAGGGACAAGCTCAACTCTGTGAGCTGCCCGAGGGCTCTCTGTGACCTGCCCTTTATGGCCTTTCTTGGATCCCATCTCTCTCTCCGCACCCCAACATGTGCTCCTTTCAAACTGTTTACACTTCTCCAAACACCTCACACTATTATTACCCACACTATAGACCTGCACAGACTGATTCCTCTGGCTGCGAGACCCTTTCCTTCAACTCCATCTTACTCCCATATTTTTTCCCCAAGTGTTGACACTTGCCCTGAGCGGAGAGCAGAACAGGTGCCTTTGGGGAGTTCTCGTGGCAGCTGTGCACACGTCTATCCTCACAGCTGCGTTGTGAGTGAGTGCTGGTTCACTCCTCTCTCCCACCTGGTTACAAATTCTTTAGGGGAAGAGGGCTGGTTTTCATCTCTAACAGGAACCTACCACAATGGCCAGCTTTAAGTTTACGTTCAGCAAGTAAGTTCAAATGAATTAATACTTATTTCCTGAAATTATTAAATAAAAAATATAACCAACTTCTAAACAACTAGATTATATCATCTTTAAGAACAAAACTCATGCCTTACAAATCTTTGTATCACTGTCATTGCCTACATTATTGCTTGTTAATTTTAATGATTACTTGAATGAATACATCAATGCTCTTTCTGCCCAGGGTATTGTACTGTTGAGAATTATTCATCCCCTGTCTGCATGTCATCCTTGCACAGGAGCCATGCTAATCTTCTCTGTACTGTTCCAATTTTAGTATATGTGCTGCCGAAGTGAGCACCCTCCCCTATCTGATAGGATGGTCATCCCTTGCTTGCGTCATACTGTGAGCTGGCCAGTTAGAGTACCCCATTCTCCTGATTGGTCCAAGTAAGGACATTTGACTCACACCAGGTCTCTCACCAACCTTGAAACTTTTGGGCTGGCAGTGAACCTACTTACCATTAAGCCTCTTGAAACATTTGATGATGTAGCTAGCAGGAACGACCTGGATTAAAACAATTCAATAGCCATTGTTCAGAGATTGTCTTGGCCACTTGGTAGAGAAAACCTACTTTAGGTTGAAACCAACACAAGAGCAAACAAGGTGGAGGAAGACAGAACTAATATTATTTCAAGTCCTTAACCCATATAAAGGAAGCTCTGGTGGCCCAGTCGTAAGAAGCAGTGCTGCAAACTCAAAAGTTTGTGGCTCAAATTCACCAAGTCCAATCTTCCAAGTCCACACCACTGTGCCCTCGCTACCAAATATCCATTTCCAGAGAGTGGCAGCGACATTGACACAGAGCAATGAAGAGAGGAGAGGCAGAGCAGGGTTTACATCTTCACATCTACTTCTGTGATCCACTTTAACCACCACAGGAGCTATAATCAAGCAGCTACAAAGAATCACACCTTCCTGGACCTTTTCAAATTATTGAGAAGCAACAATCTCAGTTAGAGGACTAAGGTGTGCCTGATTCAGGCCATGCTCTTTCCAGTCACTTGCTACGAATCTGAGAGCTGGACAATTGATAAATTGATAAGGAAGACAGAAGAAGAACTGATACCTTTGAACTGTGGCATGAGAGAAGAGTGATGAATATCCCATGGGCTGGCAAAAGAACAAATAAATATGTATTGGAGACAGCGTAGCCAGAGTGCTCTCTGGAGGCAAAGATGATGAAGCTTCATCTCACATACATTAAGCATGTTGCTATGAGAGGCTGTTCCTTGGAGAGAGATGATACTTGGGAAGGTGGAGGGATGGTGAAGGAGGAGAAGACCCGCAACCAGGTGGACTGACACGGTGACTGCAGCAATGAGCATGAGGGTGTCAGAGATTGTGAGGATGGCACAGGATAGGACAAGGTTCAGATCTGTTGTTCATAGGGTGGATATGAGCTCCTTGTGACTCTGGCACCTAACAACAATACTGGACTTTTTCAGCTTTTAATTATCTTAATATTTACTTAACAAAGAGTCCCTGAAAGTTTAGTGCTCTACTCTTTACAAAAAGGTTGAAAATTCACCCAAAATTGCCTCGATGACCCGCTTCTGAAAGATTGTTTGTTGTTGTTGATTGCGGTCGAGTCAAGCACAACTCATAGCAACCCTATGATCAAAAGGCCTGAAACCTCTCTGTAACTAACATCATTTCTCCAAGTTTATAGAGTTTACAGAGGCACGTTATTTAGGAAGTGGATGTTGCTCCTTCTTCCAAACCTGTCTTAAACTTGGAGCTCCACAAAACACTGTCCACTATGTGTAATCATTATGGCATTTGACACCCCAGTGGCACAAGATTCAGCATCACAGCAACCCCAGGTTACCTCAGTACAGGAAACTGACAGAAAAGTGCTGTAAAAAGATTATGACCTTGGAAAGCCAAAGGCCTACTGTTCTACTCTACAACACAGGGATTATGTCCTGAGTTGAATGTTAGTCCATGGACTGGTGTTGGTTATTCAACAAGGAGCATCAGAATGGTGCCCATAATTAACCTAAAATTTAGACATTCCAGTCCACTCCGAGGTGTCTGGAAAGGAAATCCTGCTATCTACTTTTGAAAAATCATCCTTTAAAACCGTATAGAACGCAATTGTGCTCTAACATACGTGGCTTTGTTAGGAATTGGAATTGACTCAGTGACAGCTGATTACTAGTTTTTTCAACAAAGCAGAAATTCCAGTCCTTCCCTGGACTCTAGTTTGAAGAAAACATGAAAGAGCTATTACTGTAGGTCTCGAAAAGAGCAATATCTGTGATGAAACAAGTTTCTCTCTGTAGCTTTTGTCTTGATCCTTTGGAAGAATCACTTGGGATCTCGTTCCTCCAAGCTATAAGGAGGTGTTGCTGCCCTAGTTTTCTGCCTCCAAAGGTTTATTACTTTTGCCAGGCTGATTGGCGTTTCCTATCTAAATTGTAATAACTTGGTTTGATACTTTAAGCTGGGCTCTGAACTGCAGAGGGGAAAAAAAGAAAAAAGCACATACCTTGCTGGGATTGGTTAATAGACCATTCAAATGAGCTGAGTTGTGGCCTACTATGCAAATGAGGCAAATTTCACCATGCTTGCCTCTACTGAGCATGCTGGCTTCATGTCCTCCAACAAAGATTTGTCTGTTTTCGGACGGTCTGTGGGAAGTTCTATATTCTTTGCCATCACCACAGTTCAAAGGCATCCACTCTTCAGTCTTACTTATTCATCACCCAACTCTCACGTACATGTGAAGAAATTGAAATTAGGACTTAAGTCACCTTCACTTTTGTCTTTAAGCTGACATACTTGCTTTTTAGTACTTTAAGGAGGTCCTTGACAGTCAGTTTTTCCCAGGGCAGCACATCCTGTGATTCCTTGATTGCTGCTGGTGTTGACTGTGGACCTAAGTAAAATAGAAATCCTCGACAACTTCAGTCTTGCTCCATCTTTCATCATGCTGCCTATTGGTATAGATGTGCAGATTTTTTAAGCAACAATATGAGTCTGGAGACTAAGGTGCACCTGATACAGGCCATGGTCATTGCAATCATTTGCTATGCATCAGAAACCTGGACAATGACTAGGGATGATAGAAGAAGAATTGATGCCTTTGAGCTGTGGTGCTGGAGAAGAGTATTACATATGCCGTGGAATGCTAGGAGAACAAACAGGTTTGTCCTAGAGAGGGTGAAGCCAGGCTGCTCCTTGGAGGCAAGGATTCTGAAGCTTTGTCTGACATACTTTGTACATGTTTCAAGGAGGGATCATTCTTTAGAGAGGAACATTATGCTTGGGAGGGTAGAGGGACAGCACAGGAGAGGAAGACTCTTATTTTTATTAATTTTAATGAACATTTACAGAGACTTAGGATTTCCAGTCATTCATTGTTGCATTTTTCTTCCTGCCCACCCCCTCCTCTTTAATTCACTCTTCTTCTTGAAAAGTAAAAGAAAAACTCTTTCATTGTTATGCAATCCCTCCCCCCAAGTCCACTCCGCTGTGAAGCCTTCATTCTGGACTCCTGTCATGACAATAATACCCAATCATATATCCCATTTAAACAGTCCTCTCTCTTCAGTTGTTTCAGTGCAGTATACATCATTCTGCCCCTCCTTCTCTGCCTTCCCTTAACCCCATTGTCAGTCCCCTTTTACAACAGTGGCCTGTGCAATATTTGTCCTTTTGTGACTGAGATATTTCACTCAGCATAGTGTCCTCCAGTGTCACCCATTTTGCATAATATTTCAAGAGTTCCTTGTTTTTCAATGTTGCATAGTATTCCATTGTGTGAATGTATCACAGCTTCTCTACCCATTTGTTTGTTGATAGGCACTTGGGTTGTTTCCAACTCCTTGCTATTGTGAACAAAGCAGCAAGACTCTTGATGAGATGGATTGACTCAGTGACTAGAGTAATGGGGGGGGGCAGGTGTGTCAGAGACAATAAGATTGGCACAGGATAGAGCAGGGTTTAGAGCTGTTGTACATAGGGTTGTTATGAGTTGCAAGTGACTCAACAGCACGTAGCAATGACGACAACAACAATGCTAAAGTGTAATCCACATTGAAAGCTGTACATAAGTCATGTCAAGAGGTGCTACTCCTTGAGAAAAGATATCAGGCTTGGCCAAGTAGAGGATCAGCAAAAGAGAGGAAGACGGTCAATAAGATAGATTGGCACAGTGACTGCAACTGTGGACTTGAGCATAGAGAGTGTGTGGATGGTGCTGGGTCACGCAAGGCTTTAACCTGTTTTTAGGCTTGCTAGGAGTCATTACTAACTCAGTGGCCCCAACTGACAGCAATCAAATGCAAATGAAGTGTAAGGCCTACTGAAAAGGCATTGGTCGACCCTTAAAGTTGGCAAGGAGTCGTGTATACAAGCTGAAGTTTTTCAGACAGAGAGAAGTAAAAACCATAGTAGCAGAAAGAAGAGGAAGAAACAATGAATTAAGAAGTAGGAAGAGAGAGGATGCAAGGACTCCCTTAGGAGAAGCACTCAAGAGCTTCGAAGAACACAGGTCAAGAGTTGTTAACACCAAAGATAAAGACAGGCTCAGTGGCAGTAGTGGTGACAGACTGCAGGCCAAGAGGAGCCCCTCCTCAGGGGACAGGGAGGAGGCCAGCACGGTCTTGAGGCAGCTGAGGGAGTTGTCCTGCACTGACCGAGATGACCTGCATGCTTCTTGAGTCTGGTTCTGATGATCCTGATCCCAAGTTGTATGCTCTTACTTCCTTAATAAACCATGTAAGGAAGTATGATCATGAGTCCTCTGTGGCCATGGCAATGGGTTGAACCTAGCAGAGAGTCTCATGAGGAAGATAGCTGGCACCAGAACTGGTTCAAGGTTTGGTGGACAGTGACATGGTTGATTCTTGTCTCAAAGGAATTAGCTTTGGCTTGATCCTGAGTGTTGACCCCTGAAGTCAGACTGGTTCTGACAACACCACTACTTTGACTGTGGCTGAGTTTGTTGTTGTTTGTCCCACACCGAGTTAGAACTAACCCATCGCTGACCTTCCGATGGGTTGTCAAAAGCCATCATACTGGGAGGAAGACTGGTCATCTTTCTCCCATGGAGCAGCTGGTGGATTCGAAAACTGCTGAGTGGAGGAAAAGGAAGGAGAAGCGAAACGTTACTCCCACCCCTCTCACCTGCAGGACTGAAATCCAAGAGCACATTTGCTTCCTCTGAGTCCTTGGCTTTATGTCATTTCACTTCCCAAGGATTCCAGACCGTTACACAGCAAACGTTAAAAGGCATGACCAATTCTGTTTTCCCAGAGGGAGAGAGGGGGACGAGAAATGAGGGGGCAGCACAGAGGTGAGATGAGGAAGGGATAGAACTCTCCCTATAAGGCGTGCCTATCTTAATTTCTGGTGACACCCACAAAGCTTATCAGCTTAATAAGTGGGTCCTATTCGAGGTCCCATTCGGTGGAGTTATCTCCTCACAGACCAAGCAGGCTCCTTGTAGCCAGATGTACTGCTCCACTGGGTACCCCAGGTCTCTATGCAGGAGCTAGGGTTCCTCCTCCCCCCAAAACTCGCACAGGTTCTCCTCTTTGTCACTGCTTGTCACTGTGACCACCACTGGTCTTGGTCTGTCTCTGCAAGGGTTCTGGCATTACCCAGGCTGTTGAAGCTACAGGAGCTCTCACTGCACTCCACAGATGTCACAGAAAGCCAGCGCTGGCTGTACAGGCCTCCTGGGGCAGGCGGGAGGCACGCGGTGGGGGGGGGGGGACCACGACGCTGAGACTGCAGCCTGAGTAATGATCACGCCTTCAAGATGCGGCTGCAGCATGAGTCAAAGTGTGGAGGCAGAGCAAATGGGAAAGGGAGTGGGAGGGAGCAGAGAGGAGCATGGAGGGAAACAAGAAAGGAGGAAGAAAGGACAGAAACGGAAGAAGGAGTAAAGGTCCCCAAACTCATGTCAAAGATGCCCTCCCTTTGAGGCCTCTGCAGACATTAAAGTGTTAAATGACAAGATAAAATATGCAATAGTCCAACTTTGTTGCCTCTTGGATCTACTTTGGAGAAAGGGAGAAATCCAAGTTATATAAGGACATTGTTATAATTGCAACTTCTGTATCTTGCAACACAATGGAATATCTACTGCACACACAGACTCACTGTTATCTAGACCTTGATATCTTAAGGACAAGAACTATGGTTCCTTTTAATCTAGAAAATACACCAAAAGCATTTTCCTTTGGTTCCATTCCAAACACATAAGTCTGGATCAGGAAGGGTATTTAAAGACTAGTTAGAGTCAGTTTTTCCACAGGAAGTTGTTAAATCCTGGTCTATGTCCTTTGACATATGTTTTATCTGATTGCTTACAACAGCAAATCAGTGTTATAAAGGAGTGGAGGCTTACTTTGTATATTGAATGTGTATGGACAAAGAGTGTGTGTGTGTGTGTGTGT
>NW_006399759.1:9480740-9502035 GCF_000299155.1 Elephantulus edwardii
ATTGAATGTACCATGGACTGCCAAGAAAACAAACAGATTCATCCTGGAGAGGGTTAAACCAGGCTGCTCCTTGAAGGCAAGGATTCTGGGGCTTCGTCTGACATGGTTTGGACATGTTGTAAAGAGGGACAGGTCCTTGGAGAGGGACATCATGCTTGGGAGGGTGGAGGGACGGCGCAAGAGGGGAAGACCCTCTATGAGGTGGATTCAGTGACTGGGGTAATGGGGATGGGTGTGTCAGAGGCCATGCGATTGGCACAGGACAGAGCAGGGTTTAGGGCTGTTGTACATAGGGTCACTATGAGTCTCAAATGACTCGACGGCACATAACAACAACAACAACAACAACAACAACAACATTGTTTTGTTAAAAATACTTCTTAAAAAAACAAAAAAAAAGAAAAAATACTTCTAATACTGCCTTTACTATATTTACATGAAACTCATTCACAATAAGACCATAATTTCATAAAACTAGTATCTAACCCTGTGTTATAAAGGAGAAATAAAGGAAAGCCATTTATAGTCTAATTATTTGTATTTTAAAGCACAAGTGCATGGGCCTGACTAAGTGAGATGACACCGCTAAGCAGTCAGAGGCTTGTGTCTACTGGGAACGAATAGCTTTGGATCTAAGAAGAATAAGGTGATATTCATTCCATTACTGGTGATCTTTTTTTCTTATAACTAGCATTGAAAATAAAGGTCAAATAAGGATATTTTTCTAAATCTATGAAAGCACCACAAACTGGAAAGTCATAAATGCAGACAGATGTAGGTATATTGATTCATATGATAGAGGATATTGTTAATCCATGATATGGATCAACTCTTTTTAATGCTCCCAATAAAGTGAAACATTGTTATCTTTAAATTTAATGAGCAGTCGCATTTCCACAAGAGTGGGTGTGTGGTAAATCCACGCCAAAAAAGGTTTTATGGTTATTTTGCTTCAATGTAAAATAGGGTATTATGGTTATCACAAGAGTGCAGAATTAAGGTTGCATAGTGGAGTGTACTACGGGTAGGGGGTAGAGGGCGGGCAGGGGGAATTGTATACCAATGAAGGAATTTTTCTTTTACTTTTCAGAGAGAGGAGCAAACTGGAGGGGAAAGGGGTGGGCAGGGAGAAAAGTACAACAATGAATAAAAGGAAATCCAAAATATCTGTAAATGTTCATTAAAATTAATAAAATAAAATTTAATTTAAAAAAATGGAGTTCCCATTTTGGCTCAGATGAATAAAAGCTTTTCTCCTAGAAGGATTTCTGAGGAGTGTGGAATGCTCCATGGGTACAGGACAAGGCTTCATTGTGAAGGTCTGTCCATGCTCTGCAGGATGTTCAGCAGCTCTGGCCCCTGCCCACTGCAAGTCACTAGCACTTTTCATATTGTAACAACCAAAATGCATCCATAGAATTCTCAAATGCCTCAGGGATTGGGGAAGTGACACCTCCGTAGGAAGTGAGCAGCCTAGGCTGCCTCAAATACTGCATAGCACCACTGTTATAAAGCAGGTTTGACATGGGGGGATAGATAACGGAGAGTGCGTAGATAACGACCATTGCACTGGAACAAATGAAAGAAAGAATTGTTTAAAAGGAATATAAGACTAGGTATTATACGTACAACAACTGCCCAGAATAAAAGGTACATTGCAAAAAGGACAGGGGGTGGTGATAATTGTACAATAAATGAAGATTTTAAAATCGTGAACTGGAGGGAAGGGAAGGAGGGAATAAAATATGCAACAATGAATGAATTAAAATCTAACTTTTCTGTAAACTTTCATTAAAGTCACAATCAAAATAAAATTTTTATTCTAATAAAAGATCATCTCAACAGTCCTTACTTTAGTCTCAACTTTAAAACATTTTGTCCTCTTCCTTTAACTCAGCTTCCCTTTATTTGTGCTCCTAGGCCCACTGTGATCTTTCTCCTTCGTGTAGGGACCTGTACAGGTAAGAAGTCACTGTGGTTGTTGTCAGGTGCTGTTGAGTTGGTTATGACCCCAAGCCACCCTATGAACAACCGATCTGAACCCTGCCCTGTCCTGAGCCATCCTCGCAATCTCTGCCACCACGTGCGAGCCCATTATAATAGTCACTGCGTCAGTCCATCTTGTTGAAGGTCTTCCTCTCTTTCTCTGACCAGTCTGCCTTTCCCAGCATGAGGTCTTTTCCCAAGGACTGATCTCTTCTGACAACATGCCCAAAGGATGTGAGACCACATTCCACTCTCCTTGCCTTAGTGCAGTCTCTAGACAATGCACATTATTAACCCACTCATGGATCAACCAAAAGGTTAGTGGTTCAAATCCATTAAAAGGCATCTGGTGATCTGCTTCTAAAATACCAGTCATTGACTTGAATGCCTGGGAGCACAATTCTACTCTGATGCACTTGGGGGTCACCAAAGAATCAGAATCCACTTGACATCAACTAGTAAGTTTTATAAAGAACCCCTACTTTCAGCACATGGCCAGAAGAGACCAGTACTTAAAGAAAGACATCATGCTTGGAAGGATGGAAGGGTCAGCACAATAAAGGAAGACTCTGGATGAGAGGTATTGACTCAGTAACTGGGGTAATGAGGGTAGGTGTGTTGGAGACAGTGAGACTGGCTCAGGACAGGGCAAGGTTCAGAGCAGTTGTGCATCAGTTGCTATGTGTCATAGTTGACTCTACGGCACATAATAATAGTTGCACAACGGTTAAAGCACTCTGTACAAGTACTTAAAGACGTAGTCATCTTCTGTAAAGATTTACAGCCTTGGAAACCCTCTGAGGCAATTCTCATCCATTGTGCATGGTTGATATGAATCAGGATGAACTCAGTGAAAATGGGAGTAGATAGCGGACTTCCTGCGGTCACCTTCTTTTCTTTAGACGTTGTGATAAGGAGGCTGATAGCCTCCCAAAGATGTCCACACACTAATCCACTGCCCTGGTGACTAACTTCCCATGGCAAAGGGACCTTTGCAAGTGAAATTAAATGAAAGATTTTGAGTTGGAGGAGATTATTCTGTGTTACCTGAGTGAACTCAAGGCAATCACCAGTATCCTTATAGGAAGATCAGAGTCAAAATGTGATGTGTGATGATGGAGGTTGGGACGATTTGTCTCTACGTTTTTAGTCTCTCAAAGTAAAGGTCTTCCAGGCCACATGTCCTTTAAGACCAAAACCAAAACCAAACCCACTATCCTTGTGTATTCTGACTCACAGTAACCCTGTAGGACAAAGTAGAACTGCCCATAAGTTTTCCAAGACTGCACATCTTTAATTAAACAGATTGTGCCATCTTTTCCCCAAGCGATAGGTGGTGGGTTTGAACTACCGATCTGCTGGAAAGCAGCTAAATTCTTTAATCACTACGTCACCAAGGCTGTCCTAAATATATCCCACCAAGTTTTAATTTATGCCCGGCTGTTTTAGGGTCATGGCAATTGAGAGATAGATTTTTTTTATCTAAAAAATATTTTTGTTGTTGTTTTGTACCATCAAGTCAGAACTGACTCATAGCTGACCCTCCAGCAGGTTTTCAGAGGCAGTAAAATGCCCAGGAGGAGCTTGCCCATCTTTCTCCCATGAAGCAGTTAGTGGCTTTGAACCACCTACTTTTGGTTTGGCAGTAGAACTCCTTACCACTAGGCTGCCAGAGCTCAAAAAATATTTAGGACACATTTTTGAAAAATTTATTATTTTTTTTTTAGTGTTCCTGGCTTTCTGTAAAACAAAAAGGAACCAACTCATTCTCATGGAGTCAGAACTGACTCGTAGCTGAACCTCTACAGGGTTTTCAGAGGCAGTAAATCTCATGGGAGGAGATCACCCATCTTTCTTCTGTGGAGCTGCTGGCAGATTGAAAAATGCCAGAAAGGTATCACTTTTTGGCTAACAGTACTTTTTTGTTCATTTGTTTATTTCTTCTTGTTGTTATTAGATGCTGTTGAGTCAAGTACAACTCAGATCAACCCTATGAACAAAAGATCTGACCCCTGTTCTGTCCTGCTCCATCCACACACTTCCTGATACACAAGAGCAGATTTCAGCAGTCACCGTGTCCATCCACCTGGCTGAGGGTCTTCCTCTCCTTTGCCGAGCCTTCCCCCTTCCCAGCATCATGTCCTCCTCCAAGGAACAGCCCCTCCTAGCAACATGCCCAAAGTCTGTGAGGTGGAAGAGCATTCTCAATGAAATTCTTCAATTCTTTTGGTAGTCCCATACTTTAGAAAACCAGATCCTTAAAAATCAAGAAAATGGAAATTGAATTAGTAGTTTAAATTAGTAGTTAAAAATAATACTGATTCAAATTATTCAAAATATTGGCTACCAGAGTTGAGGACAGGAGAAATGGGAAGTATTTATTAATGAGGACAAGATCTCTTTAATGGGTTAATGAAAAGAACCTAAAGTTAAACAGTGATGATGGTTGCACAACTTCATGAGTAGTCCAAGAACTAGTGAACTGTACATTTTAAGAGGATTAATTCTATGATAATTTTCATATACTTTATAATATTGTTGTTATGTGCTGTCAAGTCACCTGAGACTCATAAATAACAACACTATGTGCAACAGCCCTAAACCCTGCTCTGTCCTGTGTCAATCTCACTGTCTCTGACACACCCATCCCAATTACCCCAGTCACTGAATCAATCCACCTCATAGAGGGCCTTCCTCTCCTGCGCTGTCCCTCCACCCTCCCAAGCATGATGTCCCTCTCCAAGGACCTGTCCCTCCTCAGAACATGTCCAAAGTATGTCAGACGAAGCACCAGAATCCTTGCCTCCAAGGAGTAGCCTGGTCTCATCTTCTCCAGGACAAATATATTTGTTCTCTTATCAGTCCATGGTATATTCAACACTCTTCTCCAACTCCACAGCCTGAAGGCATCAATTCTCCTGTCATCCCTAGTCATGTTTCAGCTTGCTAATGCATAGCAAGTGATTGCAAACACCATGGCAGGAATCAGGCACACCTTAATTCCCAGACTGACATTTTTCTTCAGTACTCTGGAGAAGTCTCTGACAGCAGACTTTCTCAACACAATACATCTTTTAATTTCCTGGCTGCTGATGCCAAGAGTGTCGATTGTGTAGCTAAGCAAACTATAGCTGTTTACAGTCTCAATCTTTCATCATCCATCCTGAGCTACCAATTGGCCCAGTGGTGAGAATCTTTGTTTTCTTGATATTGAGCTTCAATCCAAATTGGAGGCTGCAGTCCTTGACCTTGTGCAGCAAGCACTTCAGGTCCTCTTCAGTTTCAGCAAGCAGGGTTGTGTCATCTGCATAATGCAGATTGTTGAGTCTTCCTCCAATCTGGATGTCACACTTCTCCTCCTATGGATTATGTTATACCTTAATAGGGCCAATTAACATTTTTTAAAAGATATAAAAGACCATTCTAGATAATATATAACCAAATGGGTAGGCTTGTGTTCCAATGAAACTTTATTTACAAAATCATGTTAGGTTGACCCACAGGCTGTAACTTGCTAAGTCCTCCCCTAGACTGAGATTGGTGTCTTGCTAATCTTCAACACCTAGTACAATACCTATAACAATAGATAGATATTCAATAAACACTTGCTTAATGAATGAGTAAATGAGTGAAAGAAATTAACACTCTGTCTATTGTGAAACTATGTGTTTAGAGATCATTTTGGTTATGTTCTATCTGATCTACGTATAAAACCTTGTACAATCTCATTGTCCTGGACTTAGTTTTTGTAACCCACACAGCCATTCCTAGTCTTTACTTCAATTATCTTCTAGCATCACATCCTCAAAGCACAATGACTCCATAACCCAGCAGTGTTCTACTGCTGTTCAGTAATCTCATCACTTCCTTCATTTCATTGCCTGTTTCTCATGTATTCATTTCCTCTCCTTGGTATCTGCATAGTTCATTCATTGATTCATTCAATGAATACATTTATTCATTCACATATTTAGAGTAACTGTCTGTTACTCATAAGCCTCCAGCTTCCAAGAATGGAGGAGCCTGGCATATCCCAAAGGTAAACATGAGCTCCTTGGGCCTCAGTCTCTACATGGTATCACCGTCAAAGAAGAATTCAGTAACAAAACTATGTTTGAATGGGATTTTAGTCTCTATCTGTGTCTTTGAAAGGCTGTTAAGACCTATTTATAATTCCAAAAGGTCTTCATTGGCTAATTCTTAGGAGTAGATTGCCAGGCATTTCTTCTCAGTTCATCTTAGACAGGAAGCACCACCTTCATGTGTCCACCATTGGTGAAAGTGACCCTGCTTGAATTTTAGATACCAGTGGCACAGATTCCAGGATCATAGCAACCACAAGCCACCCAGATTTCACAGTCAGAAAGGTGGTAGCCATGTTTGAACCATAGTGTTGGTGAGTATTGAGTTGTTGTTGTTGTTGTTGTTGTTATTATGTGCCGTCGAGTTGCTTGCAACTCATAGCGACCCTGTGTACAACAGCTCTGAACCCTGTTCTATCCTGAGCCAAACTCATGTCTCTGGCACACCTATCCTCATTTCCGCAGGCACTGAGTCAATCCATCTCATCCAGGGTCTTCCTCTCTTGTGCTGTCCCTCCACCCTTCCAACATGACGCCCCTCTCCAAGGACTTGAACATACTATCGGACTTCCCAAAGAACAAACAAGTCAGTCTTGGAAGAAAAATGATGAAACTGTTCCTGGACGAAAAAATGGTGAGACTGACCTGCTTACTTTAGAGACATCATCAGGAGAGATTAATCACCAGAAAAGGATATTATGTTTGGTAAAGTAGAAGGCCAGTGAAATGAGGGAAAGCCTCATTGAGACACAAGAACCAAACACTGCATGCAAGCAGATCACTGATCGGGAGGATGGGACGGCACAGACAATGATCTGGAAGGCTACGTGTTGTTGTACTTAAGGTACCAGGAGTCAGAACTCAAGCAAAGACAGCCAAAACAGTCTCTCATTACTCATGGTAACAGTTATATAAACATCTCTTTTCCATTCATTCTTTCCACTTGTCTCAGCTCAGACATGTGGCTCTCTACAAAGAATCACATAATATTGATTTGGGTTCATATTATTCTAATCTATTTATAATCTCCTATAGTTGTTGTTGTTGGGTGCTGTTGAGTCAGAATCAACCCATAGTTGACCCTCCAGCCCTTATTCAAAGGCAGTATATAGCATGAAAGAAGATTGCCCGACCTTCTCTGGTGGAGCACCTGGAGGATTAGAATTGTATGCCTTGGGATTGCAGCACCAATTCCCACCACTAGGCCACCAGGACTCCCTTTTAAGAAAGTACAGATTGTGAGATTCCCTGTCATATTCTCAGTTATTCACAGTTCCTGCCTGGAATCCTTCAAGTTGACAACTAGGGGACTTCTGTAGGAGAAGCTGTATTGTCACATGCAAGGAAGACTATGTTCACTTGGTAAAAGTCCTCTCGATTGTAGATTCTCCCTGAGAATTCATAGGGGCTCTTGAGGTTGTAATGATGTTATTGTTAAGTACTTTATAATGTTAAATCGTTCTTACAGGATCTCTATCCAACTGTCCAAATTTTAGCCCTTGTTCTGTGGACTCCTGTGACTGGACTATGCTGATTAATCTGTTTTCTATATCTTTGTGAAACATGGTTATGTATTTGCCACACACAAGAGGAATGTCAATCTGTGTTTCATTGAGTATACAAAGGTGTTTGTGTGGATCACAACAAACTGTGGCTGACTCTGAAAAGAATGTGAATCCCAGAACACTTGACCATGCTAATGTGAAACATATTCTTGGACCAGGAGGCAATTGTCAAAACAGAGCAAGGAAATACTGCATGGTTCAAAATTGGGAAGAGTGTGCCTCAAGGATGTGTCCTATCTCCATACCTTTTCAATCTATATGCGGAACACATTATCCGGAAGGCTGGACTCTAGGAGGAGAAGTGTGGCATCAGGATTGGAGGAAGACTCATCAACAATCTGCACTATGCAGATGACACAATCCTGCTTGCTGAGGCTGAGGAGGACCTGAAGCGCTTGCTGCAGAGGGTCAAGGACTGCAGCCTTCAATATGGATTGAGGCTCAATATCAAGAAAACAAAGATTCTCACCACTGGGCCTATTAATAGCATCAAGATAGATGGTGAAGAGACTAAAATTTTTCACAGCTTTAGTTTGCTTGACTCCACAATCAACACTCTTGGCACCAGCAGCCAAAAAATTAAAAGACAAATTGCATTGGAAAAGTCTGCTGTTAGAGACCTCTCCAAAGTACTGAAAAGCAATTATCTCAGTCTGGAGACTAAGGTGCGCCTGATCCAGGCCATGGTCTTTGCAATCACTTGCTACGCCTCAGAGAGCTGTATAATAACTAAGGAGGATAGAAGGAGAATTAATGCCTTTGAGCTGTAGTGCTGGAGAAGAGTATTGAATGTACCGTGGACTGCTAAGAAAACAGTTTCATCCTGGAGAGGATGAAACCAGACTGCTCCTTGGAGGTAAGAATTCTGAAGCTTCGTTTGACATACTTTGGACATGTAGCAAGGAGGGACCAGACCTTGGAGAAGGATGTGATGTTTGGGAAGGTGGAGGGACAGTGCAGGAGAGGAAGAGCCTCAATGAGATGGATTGATTCTATCACTGGGGTAAGGGGGGTAGGTGTGTCAGAGACAGTGAGATTGGCACAGGACAGAGCAGGGTTTAGGCTGTTGTATATAGGGTTGCTTTGAGTTGCAAGCTACTCGAAGGCACATAACAACAACAATCCTAAAACTTACCTATTTATCTTGCTAACCTTTATTTGGGGAAGAGAGTGTCTGGTGGCCTAGTGATAAAGAATTGCGATGCCAACCCAGAGGCACTCAGTTCAAATCCACCAGCTGTTCTGAGGGAAGGCGGGCAATCTCCTCCTGTGCAATTAAACTGCCTCTGAAAATCAGCTGGAGGGTCAGCTATGGGTCAGATCCAAATCAACTGTACACAACAACCACCAGCTTTCATTAAATAGAGTAAAGAAATTGATACTTAAGTAACAGTTTTTTGTATTTGAAGTCCATGAACTTCTCTTCAGAGGGGACTCTGGTGACTGTCACATGGTTAGTGATATGTCAGCCCCACAGGCTTCTCACACCTCCACCATTGCACTGACATGTGCTGACTGTGACTCAAGTGTTTTCCTCAGACACTTGACCTTGCACTTCCTAAAGGTTTCTCAAGTTACTGTTAACAAGTAGCCTAAAGCAACACTTCCAAAGTCTGCTTGATCACAAATGTCATAGCAGCTCTGGGTCCCCAGGGATCTAGTCTCCCAAGTGGAACTGGGCAGAAGTCTCATCTGCCTCACATCACCTCTCCCCTTCAAGCAGGAAGTGGCTTAAAAACAAGTGTCTGGTTTGCAACTACAAACTCACACCAAGCCCACTGCTCTCAAGTTTCAGGCTTATGGTTGCAACTACACTGAGAAATTTTTTAGATTTAGGCTTCCTCAGTTAATAATTTTAGCTGAAAGCAGAGAATACCAGAAGAATGTCTTATCTGTGTTTCATTGATTATGCAAAGGCATTTGACTGTGTGGATCATAACAAACTGTGGCTGACTCTGAGAAGAATGGGAATCCCAGAACACTTGATCGTGATAATGCGAAACCTATACTTGGACCAAGAGGCAGTCGTCAGAACAGAGCAAGGAAACACTGCATGGTTCAAAATTGGGAAGGGCATACACCAGGGATGTGTCCTATCTCCATACCTTTTCAACCTGTATGCAGAACAGATTATCCAGGGGGCTGGACTTTATGAGGAGAATTGTGGCGTCAGGATTGGTGGAAGATCTATCAATAATCTGCGTTATGCAGATGACACAACCCTGCTTGCCGAAACTGAGGAGGAAGGAGGACCTGAAGCACTTGCTGCAGAGGGTCAAGGATTGCAGTCTTCACTATGGATTGAGACTCAATATCAAGAAGACAAAGATTCTCACCACTGGACCTATTGGCAGCATCAGGATGGATGGTGAAGAGATTGAGATTGTCCACAACTTTAGTTTGCTTGGCTCCACAGTCAACACTCTTGACACCAGCAGCTAGGAAATTAAAAGACATATTGCCATGGGAGAGGCTGCTGTTAGGGACCTCTCCAAAGTACTGAAGAGCAATGGTGCCTCTCTGGAGACTAAGGTGCGTCTGATACAGACCATGGTCTTTGCAATCACTTGTTATGCATCAGAGAGTTGGACAATGACTAGGGAGGATAGAAAATTGATGCCTTTCAGCTGTGGTGCTGGAGAAGAGTATTGAGGGTACCATGGACTGCTAGCAAAACAAATAGGTTCATTCTGGAGAGGGTTAAACCAGGTGGCTCCTTGGAGGCAAGAATCCTGAGGCTTCGTCTGACATACTCTGGGCATGTTGTAAAGAGGGACTGGTCATTGGAGAGAGACATCATTCTTGGGAGGGTGGAGGGACAGCGCAGGAGAGGAAGGCCCTCTATGAGGTGGATTGATTCAGTGACTGGGGTAATTGGCATGGGAGTGTCAGAGACAGTGCGATTGGCACGGGACAGAGCAGGGTTTAGATCTGTTGTACATAGCGTCCTTATAAGTCGCAAGCAACTCAACGGCACACAACAACAACAGTTAATGTGGTCTCACAGTGCTGCATTGTTTGGTTTTCTTCATCATATCACTAGTGCTCAACAATCCATCACCTCTCAGTTGTAATTCTGATATTAGTATTTTCTGTGGCTTCATACACATCTGAAAGTTGGACAGTGAATAAGGAAGACTGAAGAAGAATCTATGTTTTTGAATTGTGCCTGGTGAAGAGTATTGGGTATCTCATGGACTACCAAGAGAAGAAACAAATCTGTCTTGGAAGAAATGCAACCAAAATGCTGCTTGCTGGCAAGGACATGAAATATCGTCTCACATGCTTTGGGTATGATGTCAAAGGAAGCAGTTCTTGGAAAAAGATAGCATGCTGAGAATGGTATAGGGTCCACAAACTAGAGGAAGACCCTCAACTAGATAGATTGATACAGTGACTGTAACAACGGGCTCAAGCATGTGTGGAGATTGTGAGGATGGCTCAAGACAGGGCAGGGTTTGGATCTGTTTTTCCTAAGGCTGTTATGAGTTGTAATGAACTCGGTGACACCTAACTACAAGCAGCCCATTTTTTCCCGTAATCAACACTAATTCTGCTAGTATCTTTTTAACAGTATTTCATTTTACAGTTATAGTTTGGCTCTGTCATTCCTGTGTTTCACATTCCAGAAGCAAGTCTTTTTGGTCAGGCTAAAAAGCAGCCTTGAAATGCATTCATGAGAAAGATGGGATAAATAATGTCGACTGCTTTAAAACAGATGAACGAGAAAACTATTTAAAAGGGATATGTGATTAGGTATTATTGTCATGACAGGAGTCCAGAATGAAGGCTGCAGTGGACCTGGGGACAAGAATTTTAAAACAATGAAAGAATTTTTCTTTTACTTTTCAAAAAGAAGAGTGTACTGGGAGAGAGGGGTGGGCAGGGAGAAAAGTGCAACAATGAATGAATGGGAATCCAAAGTCTCTGTAAATCTTCCTTAATATTAATAATAATAATTTTTTAAAAAGAAATGCATTCATGTCTGTCTTGTGTACCATCAAGTCTGTACCAACCCATAACTAACCTCTGGAAAGTATTAAGAGGCAGTTAATCACATGATAAGAGATTGTCCATATTTGTCCCACAGAGCAGCCAGTGGATTCGAATCACATACCTTAGGGATTGCAGCACAACTTCTTTCCACGAAGCTACTAGAGCTCCCTTGCATTCATCTCAGTCTTATTGGAGAGCGGTATGCTGTTCCTTTTGGCCTCTTCAGATTTAGTACAAAATAATACAGTCACCTTCTGTTCTTTGGCATCATCTAAGTTGCTATTTGTGTCAAATGCCTTTGTTTTCTTTCCACTATCTTTATCTTCTTAATGTTTTTCTCTTAAACAATTGCTTTTTTAAATATTTGAAACCTACACATGATACAAAGTACAAAAGGTACAAAAGGGTTTTCAGTGAAAAACAGAATCTCCCACTCTTATCTCTCAACCTTCCGTTCCTCTCCTAAGGAACCACAATTACCGATCTCTCTGCGTGTGAAAACAAAGGCATTACAATCTTTAAGAAAAACAACCAGAAAATCTGTACACAGTAATGTTGTTCTGGACCTTTCTATCATTCCCCGCCCCCCCCCCCTCCAATTAGTGACACGGAGCTGCCTCATTCTCTCTACTAGGCACTTAGAGTTGTGGCTTAATAGAACCAACATATGTTTTATGGACATTTAGGTTTTTAGCCTGCAGCCCTTTTGTTTTCATGGTCAGGAACTTTAAGTGTCTGAAGAGAGGTGAAGATGACAACTTCAAGGTGACCACAGACTCAGCAAAGGTTTAATCCACTGGACAACTTTCCCCACACTGATAAGTTGGCGAGTGTTAAACGAGTCTTGGCAGACTTCCTGTTAGATCTTGGACACTATTGAAGGAACACTGCCTATCTCCAGGCAGGATAAATCAGACCTATGGACAGCAGATTCTAAATTCTCCTCTTGCTTTCTCTGGATGATTTCTCTCCTCTCTTTGAGCGACATATGATACAAATGTTGCTGTGGATTAAGTTGTGCCCTGCCCTTCACCCCAGATTCGTGTGGAAAATCCTAACCACTGTATCTGTGGTTAGACTTCCACTGGGGAATAGTTTGTCTTTCCTATGTCAATGAGACAGTATTGGTGTAAAGTATACTTTGAGTTAGTCTCTTTTGGGTTATAAAGGAGATGAAGCAAGCCAATGGGGAGAGACAGATGCATAAGAAGACCACCAAAGAGCTGAGGAATGCTGGGCCCACATATGGTGAAAAAGAGCCAAGGATTTACCCCAAATCCAACAGAAACAGAGAGCTTCTCCTGGATCTAGGGCACTCACTTTAGCCTTCTGCCCTCCTGACCAGAGAATGTCAGGCGCTCTGGTGGCCTAGTGGTTAGAGGCTGCACCGCAATCATAAAGGTGTGTAGTTCAAATCTGCCAGCTGCTCTGCAGGAGAAAGGTGGGGAATCTCCTCCCTCAGAAAAACCTGATGGTGGGCCAGTTATGAATCAGTTCTGACTTGATGGCACACAGTGACAACAACCACCTATGACAATAAATTTCCATTTCTTAAAGTCATCCACTTCTGGTATCTCTATTATCACAACACTTGATAGCAAAGACAAATATAAAAACTAATGGTACCAAATACAGCCAGAAATGCACAACCTGGAGAGGATAAAATTGATGAATGGGACCTTCTAAAGATTAAACCCTTGGGTGCATCAAAACTTTTCCCAATAGAGTGAAAAGAAAACCTACTGGCTGAGGGGGGAAAAACCATTTGGTAGTACCTTTTCAGACAAGGGTCTCATAACAAAAGTTTACAGAATCCTACAGGGTCCTCCATAAGAAAAAGACTGATCACACAATTACAAATGAACAAAAGACATGAAAAGGCTTTTCACAGAGGAAGCTATTCGGATGGCCAACAGACACATGAAGAAATGCTCAAAATCACTGGCAATAAGAGAGATGCACAAAACCACAATGAGATCATCTCCAGTAGCAGAGGCAAAGTTTAATAGGACAGCAAGTAATAAATATTGGAGAGGATGTGGAGAAATAAGAATTCTTATACATTGTTTGTGGGATTGTAGAATGATGCAACCATTCTGGAAGATAGTTTGGCGTCCATATGACCTAGTTATTCAACTGCTTGGAATATACCCTGAGAAAATGAGAACTGAGGCACAAATGGAGACTTGTACACTAAATGTTCATAACAGTGTTATTCATCTTTACAAGAACATGGGGAAAACCCAAGTGTCCAGCCACAATCGAATGGATTGAGAAATTGTGGTATATTCACACAGGAGAAATGATTTAGTAAATCACAATCTAATTTGGTCTCAATATAAAGAAAACAAATTTCTTACCACTAGACCAATAGGCAATGTCATGATGGATAGAGAGGAGATTGAAACTGCCAATACTTCATCTTGCTTGGATCCATAATTAACACCCTTGGTATGAGCAGTCAAGAAATAAGGAGACACATTGCACTGGAAAAAATCTGCAGTTATGGACCTTTTCAAAATATTGAGGAATAGTGACATTAGGTTGAGGGCTAAGATGTGTCTGATTCAAGCCACAGTCTTTCCAACTACTAGCTATGCATTCGAGACCTGAACCTGAATAAGGATCACGGAAAAAGAATTGACGCCTTTGAGCTGTGGTATTAGAGAACAACATTGAACATTCCGTGGACAGCCAAGAAAACAAACAGATATGTCTTGAAGAGGGTGCAGCCAGAGTGCTCTTTGGAGGCAAGAATGACAAGACTTTGCCTCATATACTTTGAACATGTTTCTAGGAGGTGCTATTCCTTGCAGAGGGACATGATATTGGGAAGAGTGGAGTGTTGGTGAAAGAGAAGAAGCTCCTCAACCAGGTGGATTGACATGGTGACTGTTGCAATGGGCTCTGTGTGTCAGGAAGTGTGAGGATGGCACAGGACAGAACAGGGTTCAGATCTTCTTTTTCACAGGGATGCTATGAGTTGTGCTCGACTTAACGGCACTTAACAACAACAACCTATCTTGGGAGGCACTGAAGAGCATTATGCTTTGTGAACTAACTCAGCCTCATAAGGACAAATATTGTATAAGACCATTATTGTAGAATGAGTATGAGAATCTGAGGGGGGCAGGGGGAGCAGAGGTGTGAGGATGGGCAGGAGGCAGGGGGATTAATCATAGGGTCACACAATTTGATGGGTGGAGGGAAAGGTAGGTGAAACAAATAGGAAAGAGCTAGTGTGAAAAACAGTGTATATGAACTCTGTGTGTGCATGTGTATATGCAACAGTAAGTGGCATAACTTCATAACTTTTGGAGGTCAGAGGTTTATGTGCACTAGAGAACAAAAACAGATAGAAAAGGATGTGCATCAGGAATATCCTTTCCCCATACTTATTAAATCTGTACACTGAGCAAATAACTTCTAAAATTAGACTCTCTGAAGAGGACTGTGGCATCAGAATCAGAGGAAGCCTCATTAATAACCTGCATTATGCAGATGGCACAGCCTTACTTGCTGAAAGTGAGGAAAACCTGAAACACTTGCAGTAGAAGATCAAGTCTTCAGTATGGATCTCAACATCAAGAGAACAAAGATCCTTGCCACTGCACCAATAGACAACATCAAGATAGATGGAGAAAGGATTGATGTTGTCAATGATTTTGTATTACTTGAATCAACAATCAACACCCTTGGTGCAATCAGTCAAGAAATGAGAAGGCATGTTACAATGGGCAAGTCCACTGTCAGAGACGTCTTCAAAATACATAAAGGCAATGATGTAAATTTGAAGACTAAGGACTAACTAATTCAGGCCATGATCTTGTCACTCACTTGCTATGCATCTGAGAGCTGGACAATAAGGATGCTAGAAGAAGAATTGATGCCTTTGAGTTGTGGTGTTGGAGAAGCATAGTGAATATCCCATGGGCTTTCAAAAGCACAAATAGGTATGGTCTTTTAAAAAGCAGCCTGAGTTCTTCTTGGAGGCAGAGATGGTAAAGCTTTGTCTCACATATTTAGGACACGTTACTAGGAGAGGCTATTCCCTCGGAAAGGAACCCCACGCTTAGAAAGGGAGAGGGTCAGTGAAAAAGGAAGACTGTCAACACGACGGATTGGCATGATGACCGCAGTAATGGGCTCAAGTGTGTCAGAGATGAAGAGGGTGGCACGGGATGGGATGAGGTCCAAGTCTGTTGTTCATAAGGTCACTATGAGTCATATTTGACTTAATGGCATCTAACAAGAATGTTTGAACAGGGCTGTCACAGGGTCTGTAGACAGGAAAGGCTACTGAATTAAAGACAAGAGAAACAAAAAGAGCAAAGGCAAGCAGAAGTGACAACATTCAACATTGAGCCCACTGTGATAAGAGCAGAGAGCTCTGGTGGAATAGTCTCACACCTGGGAGTTACACTGTTATCCCCAAGGTAGATCCACCAGAGGCTTCTTGGGAGAAAGGTGGACAATTGTCTTTAGTATAAAAAAGTCTCTGGAAACCCACTGGAGGGTCAACAATGAGTCATAATTTTTGTGCATGATGACACCAAGTCATTCTTTCTTATTTTTTAACACTTTTAAACTTTTTTTATCATACTGTATCTACATCTTCAGAGAATATAATTATGGGAGCTCTGGTAGCCTAGTGGCAAGAAGCGGTGCTGCAATCCTGAAGAAGTATGGTTCAAATTCACCAGCTCCGCGGAGAAGGATGGGCAATCTCCTCCAATGTGATTAACTGAAAATCCATCAGAGGGTCAGCTATGGGTCAGTTATTATATACTATAAGTATTCCCCTTGTAATAACTCTTTCCTTTAATTGAGAAAAAAATGAGACTCCAGGAATTGATGGAACACCAGTTGACAGGTGTTAGCAAATAGCTGCAGTCCTGGACGTGCTTACCAATCTAAGTAAAAAAAAACTTAGAAGATAGCTACCTCGCCAACTGACTGGAAGAGATTTATGTTTGTTTCCATTCCAAAAATAAGTGACCTAATAGAATGCAGAAATTATAAAACAATATCATTACTATTATATGTAAGTAAATTATTGCTAAATATTGTATTTCAATAGTTGAAACAACTGAGAACTGAAAGAAATTCAAGCTGAGTTTAGAAGTAGAGGTCATGGCACAAAGAATATCATGATTAATGTTGGATGAATCTTGGCTGAAAGCAGAGAATACCATAAAGATGTTTATTTGTGTTTTATTGGCCACATAAATGCATTTAACTGTGTGAATTGTAACACATTATGGATAATATTGAGAAGACTGAGGTTCTCAGAATATTTAATTGTGCCCATGCAAAACCTATACCTAGACCAAGAAGTGATGATCCAAACAGAACAAGGAAACATTGCATGATTTAAAGTCAGGAAAGGTAATGTGTCAAGGTTGTCCTTTCTCCATACCTAGTCAATCTGTATGCTGAACAAATCATTCGAAAAACTGGACTCTGAAGAAGAATGTGGCGTTGGGATTGGTGGAAGACTCATCAACAATGTGTGTTATGCAAGTGACACAACTTGTTTGCAGAAAGTGAAGAGAACTTGAAACACTTGTAGTTCAAAGACAACAGCCTTCAATATGAATTGTATCCCAGTGTCAAGAAAACAAAAGATTGACATTTTCAAGGATTTCTTTTTACTTGGATCCACAATCAACACTCACGGTAACAGCCAGTAAATCAAAAGACATATAGTGTTGGGAAAATCTGCTATCAAGGACTTCTCCAAAATGCTAAAGAGCAATATTGTTATTGTTGCTGTTGTTAGGTATCATTGAGTCAAGTATGACTCACAGCGACCTTATGAACAGAAGATCTGAAACCAGTCCTGGCCTGCACCTCCTCCCTCCTCACACTTCCTGACACACAAGGGCCCATTGCAGCAGTCACCTTGTCCATCCAGCTGGTTGAGGGTCTTTCTCTCCTTCGCCGACCCTCCCCCCTTCCCAACATCATGTCCCTCTCCTAGGAATAGCACCTCCTAGTATTATGTCCAAAGTATGTGAGGCGAAGCCTCATCATTCTTGCCTCCAAAGAGCATTCTAGTGCAGCCTCTTCAAGACATATCTGTTTGTTTTCTTGGCCATCCATGGAATGTTCAATGCTCTCCAACATCACAGATCAAAGGCATCAATTCTTTTTTTAAAAAAAAATTCTTTTACTAATTTTAATAAACATGTACAGAGATTTTGGATTTCCATTCATTCATTGTTGCACTATTCTCTCTACTACCACCCCCAGTTCATTCCTCTCTTTTTTCCCCCATTGAAAGTCTGTTTTAATTGTCCCATTGCCACAGTGCTTGTCAAAACCAGTTCTGATTAACCTCCTTTGTCAGTGTGTTCTTTGCCATTCCCTATCACTCCTCCATGAGAGAGATTTCACCCTGATTCATACGGAGAAGGGGACAGCATAGTCTCTTAGCTACTTTCTGCTGAAAAGGGACATATCAATTCTTTTTTTTGTCATCGTTATTCATTGTTCAGGTGTTGGATGCATAGCTAGTAATCAGAAAGACTGTTGCCTGAATCAAATGCACTTTAGTCCTCAAACTAACATCAGTACTCCTCAATAATTTGGAATATTTTTTCCTATTTCCATGAAGGGTGATCCAACTGAATGTGGAAATTATCAAACAATATCATTGATATCACATGCAAGCAAAATACTGCTGAAGATCATTAAAAAAATGCTGGAATAGTACATAGGTAGAGAATTGCCGGAAGTTCAAGCAGGATTTAGAAGAGGCCCTGGCACCAGAAATATCATTACTGATGTCAGATGGATCCTGGCTAAATGTAAGGAATACCAGACAAATGTCTATTTGTGCTTTATTGACTATGCAAAGGCATGTGATTGTGCAGATCATAAAAAGTTGTGGCTGACATTGAGAAGAATGGTCATCCCAGAGCACTTGACTGTGCTCATGAGGAACCTATACGTGGACCAGGAGGCTGTTGTGTAAATGGAGCAGGGAACGCTGCATAGTTTGGAATTGGGAAGGAAAGTGTGTCAGGGTTGTATTCTATCTCCATACCTGTTCAATCTATATGCTGTGCAAATTATCCTAGAAGCTGGACTCTATGAAGAGGAGAGTAGCATCAGGATTCGAGGGAGACTCATCAATAATATGTGTTATGTAGATGACACAACCTTGCTTGCTGAAAGTGAGGAAGCTTTGGGGCACTTGTTGCAGAAGATCAAGGAATGCAGCCTTCAGTATAGATTATGTCTCACTATCAAGGAATCAAAGATTCTTACTACTGGACCAATAAGCAGTGTTATGATGGATGGAGAGGAGATTGAAACTGTCAATGACTTCATCTTGCTTGGGTCCACAATTAACACCCTTGGTACAAGCAGTCTGGAAATAAGGAGATGCATTGTAATGGAAAAATCTGCAGTTAGAGACCTCTCCAAATTATTGATGCGTAGTGATAAAGAGCAATGACATCAATTTAAAGACTAAGGTGTGTCTGATGCAAACATTAGTTTTTCAGTTGTTTCCTGTTCATGTGAAAGTTGGACAATGAATAAGGATGTCAGAAGAAGGATCAAAGTCTTAAACTGTAGTGCTGGAGAAGAATATTGAATGTTCTATGGGCTGTCAAAAGAACTAACAAATTTGTCTTAGAAGTGCAACCAAGGTGCTTCTTAGAGACAAGAAGAGGATACTGTTGTTAGGCACCGTCAAGTCAAGTACCACCCATAGAAATCCAGTGAATAACAGACCTGAACTCTATCCTTTCCTGTGCTGTCCTCACACACCCTGAAACAATAAAGCCCATTGAAGTGGTCACTGTGTCAACCCACCTGGTTGAGGGTCTTTCTCTTCTTTACCAGCCCTCTGCTTTTCTAAACATAATGTCCCTCTCCAAGGAATAACCCCTCCTAGCAACATTCCCAAAGTATGTGAGGTGAAGCTTTAACATCTTTGCCTTCAAAGAGTACTCTGGCTGCACTATCTGCAAGAAATATTTGTCTGTTCTTTTGGCAGTCCATAGGATGTTTAGTACTCTTCTCCAACACCACAGTTCAAAGACATCAGTTCTTCTTTTGTCATCCTTTTTTTTTTTAATTGCCCAGGTCTCAGATGCATAGCAAGTGATCTGAAAGGCCATGGCCTGAATCAGACACACCTTAGTCCTCAAACTAGCATCATTACTCCTCAATAATTTGGAGTGATCCTAGTGCAGTATGACTCCTGACTTCCTGACTGCTTGTACCAAGGGAATTGACTGTGGATCCAAGTAAATAAAGTTCTTGACAGTTTTAATCTTTTCTCCATCTATCATGATGCTGCCTATCAGTCTCATATATTTTGGGCACGTTTTCAGGAGGCACAAGTCCTTGGAAAAAGACATCATGCTGTGAAAGGTGACAGAGCGTCAGCAAAAAAGAGAGGGAGACCCGCAAGAAATAGATTGACACAATGACTGTAACAGTGGGCTTGAGTATATAAAAGGTAGCGAGGATGGTGACGGATAGGACGAGGTTCAGATTTGTTGTGCACAGAGTCACTATGAGTGGCAGTTGACTCGATGGCACCAAACAAACGTAGCAATCTTTCCCGTATAGCTTCCATTTGGCCTTAGTTTTAAGAGAAGGATGTTTAATGCCTATCACTAGTCTTTCTGTCAATGTTTCTTCAGTCATTTGCATCACCTGAAACACATTCTCTGTTCGATTACTGATGAAGAGCTAGTGGGACCATATTGGCAGAAGTCTTGCCTTTTGATTACAATCTGTGTATGATCTTTATGAGGAACTCTGGTGGCCTGATTCCTAACACAAAGGCCATGTCTCTTTGGCAGTTTGAAGTCACCAGTTGCTCCTGGCCAAATAGATGGGCAATCTACTCCCATGTGATTTCCAGCCAATGAAAGCCAATGGAAGGTCAGCTATGAGTTGATTCCTTTGAAATGACAATGTATGACCTTTATACTTAAAAGTCAACCTGCCTAGGTATAAAAGGGAGATCTGGTGGCCTAGTGGCAAGAAGCTGGGCTACAATCCCAAAGACACTTGTTTTGAGACCACCAGCTGCTTCATGGGAGAAGGATGGGCAATCTCCTCCTGTGTGATTAACTGCCTCTGAAAACCTACTGGAGGGCAAGCTAGGGGTCAGTTCCAAATCTATGGTACAAAACAACAACAAACAACATGTTTTCTTTTCCTAAATATTTTTAAAATATTATTCTATTTTCTTTCAGCATAAATCATTGCTGTCAGAAAGTCTGGTGACAATCTGACTATGTTGTTGTAGTTACTGGGCTAAAAGGCAGCATCATGATAGATAGAGAAAAACTGAAGTTGTTGATGATTTCATTGTTCTTGGATCCACAGTCAATATCCTTGGTACCAGCAGTCAGGAAACAAAAAGATTAGCTGCAGAAAATCTTCTGTCAAGGACCTCTCCAAGTGCTAAAGAAAAATGATGTCAGCCTAAAGACTAAGGTACACCTGGTCCAATTGTTTGCTATTTCTCAATTGTTTGCTATACATCTGAAAACTGGATAATGACTAAAAATTACAGATGAAAAATCTATGCCTATGCACACCCATGTTTATTGCAGCTTTGTTCACAATAGCAAGGAGTTGGAAACAACCTAAGTGCCCATCAACAAACGAATGGCTAGAGAAGCTGTGGTA
>NW_006399759.1:9502385-9517761 GCF_000299155.1 Elephantulus edwardii
AAAAAAAAAATCTATGCCTTTGAGTTATGGTGCTAGAGAAGAATATTGAACATACCATGGACAGCCAAGAGGACAAACAGGCCTGTCCTGGAGAGGGTGACGCCAGGTTGCTCCTTGGAAGCAAAGATTTTGAAACTCCATCTCGTATACTTTACGCATGTTGTCAAGAAGGACCAATTCTTGGAGGAAGACATCTTTCTTGGAAGGGTAGAGGGTCAGTGCAGGAGGGGAAGATCCTGATGAGATGGATTGACACAATGACTGTGGCAGCGGGGTCACGTGTGTCAGAGATGGTGAGGTTCATGCAGGATATGGAAGGTTTGGGCCCTTGTTCATGGGGTTGCTCTGAATCACAGTCAACTCTTCACTTACTTCAATTTTTGTTTGCCTATTTATTTTGACCTAGATGTTCAAAGAAATGTTTCCTCCTAAAGGAAATTTCACAGAACTGTTAAAATGCAAGGATGTTACTATAAGGGTCAAAAGGTGCATGATCCAATCCATGGTCATTTCAGTTGCCTCATATGCATGTAAAACGTCGACAATGCAAAGGAAGACCAGAGAAGAACTGACGTCTTTTAAATTGTGGTGTGAGCTACTAAAAATAATGAGTACGCCATGGACTGCCAAAAGAACAAACAAATCTGTCTTGGATGAAGTGTAGCCAGAATGCTCCTTAGAAGGTTACTCAGACTTTGTCTCACTTGCTTTAAGCTTGTTATCAAGAGTGCTGCTCCATGAAGAATGACATCACGCATGGTAAAAGGAAATGGTGAGTGAGTGGGTGGGGAGAGGAGTGCAGCAGTGAATGAATGGAATTCCAAAATCTCTGTAGATGTTCATTGAAATTAATAATAACAATAAAATGTAATAAAAATATTTTTTAAAAAAGAGAATACAAAAAAAAAAGGAAATGGTGAATGAGAAAGAAGAAGCCTCTCAGTGAGATGGATTGGTATCATGGTTCCAACAACAGTCTGAAACACCACATCAATTACAAGAATAGTACTGGACTAACAGTGTTTATTCATTGTATGTAAAGTTGCTATGAGTCAGAAGCAATTCAATGGCATCCAACAACACAACAATTTCATTAGACCTGTCTCCGTGTTCATCATACTGGGTCGGTTTTCCAATGTATATGGTAGGCCATTTCAATGATTTTTCTTTTATTCCAACTTTTTCAATAAGTTCAGTCCTTTAGTTTCTGGATTTTCCTGGCTCTGCTTTATGTTGCCTTTTCCTATCTTATATAATTTTAAGGTCTTTTAAGTTGAGTTTTTAAAAAATAATATTAACCTGTTCTTCTAAATTATTGGCTAATTTTCCAAGCATGTGTTCATTGTCTGGTGTTGGAATATTATCCTGGTCCATATTCTTTCTTTCTTTAAAATAACTACGTGTTTATATGTTTACTTTTACACGGAATTGGTTTCTCTGAATGTTTAAGAGGATAGTATAGTTTAGGAGAGTTTTTCTAATTTTGAAGTTCTAGAGCTCCCTCATCTGTTGATTTTCTGAAGTGTTAAAAAATCCAGAACTTCCTTAGCTTTTCTCACTCTCCCTGACCCCTGCTTTCATCTGTATCTTTTGCCTGTAATGTCCCATCCTGAGCAGGTAGACTCCCTGTTGGCAGTCCTAAGAGGTCAGAGGAACCTAGTGGGCTCGAGTTTATGTTAATGGAGCAGGAACCATTCAGCAAAGGATGAGAATGGATACATGACTTGAAGTATGCAATCATTGCCACTGAAGTAAAGATGCTGCAGTACTTGTTAAATATATGCTCTGCTACATGTATTATGAAACTACATACATTACACATGAAGTTGTTGTTATGCAACGCTGAGTCAAAATCAACTCATAGCTGATCTTCCAGCTGGTTTTCAGAAGCTGTAATTTTCAGAGAAGGAATTTTCCCATCTTTCTTCTGCACTGCAGCTGATGGATTCAAACTTTTTAACTGCCTCCCCTGGAGTTGGCAGCATAATTCCTTACCTCCTGGGCCCCTGAACCCTGATATAGCCCAAATCAAACCGACAACGATTGAGCCAAGTCTGGCTCAAAGTGAAATCTTCATCAGGTTTTCATTTGTTGTTGTTGATAAGTGCTGTTGAGTATGATTCACAGTGACCCTATGAAAGACAGATCTGAAACCTGTGCCGTCCTTATCAACATCAATACATTTGAGCTCATTGCCACCAACATTGTTTCAATTCATCTTATTGAGAGTCTTTCTCACCTTTGCTAAGCCTCCACCTTTCCAAGCATGATGTCCCTTTCTAAGCATGATGTCCCTTTCGAAGGAATGACCTCTTCTAGCAGCATATCCAAAGTAAGTGTGACGAAGCTTCACTATTCTTGCTTTCAAGGAGCGCTCTGGTCATACTTTTCCAAGACATTCCTGTTTGTTCTTTTGGCAGTTCATGGATATTCAGCATCCTTCTCCAACACTAGAGTTCAAAGGCTTGATTCTTCCCCTGTCATCCTTACTTATTACTCAGCTCTCAATTGCATAGTAGGTGATTGAAAAGACAGTAGTTTGAATCAGGTGCACTTTAGTCTTTAAACTGACATCATTGCCCTTCAAGACTTTGGAAGCATCCCTGACAGCAGACTTCCCCAATGCTGTACATCGCCTGATCCCTTGACTGCTGATACCAAGGGTGTTAATTGTAGCTTCTAGCAAGATGAAAGTGTTGACAGTTTCAGTCTTTTCTCCATCTACCTGTCATCTATTGTTCTAGTGGTGAGGATTTTTGTTTTCTTATTGTCTAGACGTAATCCATATTAAAGGTTGTAGATCTTGATCCCCTTGAAGCAAGCAAGGTTGTGTCATCTGCATAACACAGGTTGTTGATGAGCCTTCCACCAATGCTGATGCCATACTCTTTTTTCACAAAGTCTACTTTCTGGTGGCCTTAATGGTAAGGAGTCATGTTGTCCACCCAAAAGCATGTGGTTCAAATCCACCAACAGCACCTTGGAGAAAGATGGGCAATCACCTCTATGAAGTTCACAGCCTCTGAAAAGCTGGTGGCGATTCAGCTGTGAGTCAATTCTGACTTAACAGTACACAACAGTCATTTACATAGGAAGAGACTATTCATGTTTCTACTCTGGAGCAGCTTGTGGATTTGAACTGCTGACCTTTTGGTTAATTGTCCAACATGTTTATGCATTGTGCCACCAGAGCACACACTCTCTCTCTCAGCCTCTCTCTCCCCCTTCCTACCTCCTCCTCTTTCTCCTTTTCTAGTTTAGGGAAGCCAGACTATTCCAGTTCCCTCAGATTTTATACTGGATCTTTGTACTTAGCGAACTGCACTGCAGTGTGCTAACCCCTTCAATTTCAGCTACTGCTCTCAAATTGGCTCACCTTAAAGAGAACATCTGTGGGTAAGTTCGCAGTTTTCAGGTCTATCAGACATTCCTTACTTCCTTCTCTGTCTCCTGACTAGGTGTTGGTTCCACACATTTGCCCGCTTTCTTGTATGCTGGAGTTTGTGTCCTAAAGGTTGTCTGTGAATTCCTGGTTTTGCTGTCCTTGAAGTCATGTCATTACCTCATTCCTAGTGCTCTCCACTCCATCTAAAATATCACCATTTGCCCCTGCCCACAGGGATCTTCAACGGTGACCCTAGGAGGGGAAGAATGAGAATGGGGGGGACAGGAGGCACAGAAGCATGGAGACAAGTTGAAATTCCAATCAAGTCTCGATTTTCTTGAAAGCACTCACAGCTTATATACAGAAGCTCAATGGGGGGAGTGGAAAAGAGAAGTAAAGTTACTTAGCAGGGCGTTTCCAGTAAACCAAAACCTATCCTCTCAGGGTGGGGCAACATGTCCAGACATGTCCTTAGAGAACTACAAAATGGCTTCCGAGAATTACAAAATGGCTTCAGCTAAGTTGAACAAGCAGCTCCCAACAACCATTGTCATTTCTGTCTCTTCAGATAGATGTCAAATGAGTAAATAGACAATAGACAGGGATTTTCTCAAGTCTCCTTTGACCCACGGTGTCTTACATGTAACAGCATGAAGTGTTACTTGGCCTTATGTCATCCTCCCCTTCACTGACGTGTTCAACTTTCTTGTGCCCAGAACGAAAGTCAGGTGCCTTAGCTTGGTCCAGGTGGGCTCTCTCTGAATAACTACCTGGTTTTCAGGCTTCCCGTTTTATCTTAACTGTGGTAAAATAACTATAATAAAACATTATTTTAACACTTTTACATTAACAATTCAGTGACATAAATTATATTCTCTGCATTGTAGAAAAATCACTACCATCTGTTTCCAAATTTGTCTTCAATTCTTCTTTTTTAAAATTTTATTATTTTTTTGTGTGTACCATCAAATCGGATCTGACTGGTATAGGAGGAGATTGTCCCTCCTTCTCCAGCAGAGCAACTGGTGGATTTGAACCTCAGACCTCTGGGATAGCAATGCAGCTTCTTGCCACTAGGCCACCAGAGCTCCCTTGTCTTCAATTCTTAACAGAAATGCAGTGGCCCTTGAGAGAGCTCTGGTGGCCTAGTTCATAGAGAGTTTTGCTGCTAACCCAAAGGCTGAATTCCTTTGGCTGTTCAAATCTACCAGCTTCTCCTTGGGAGAAAGATGAGCCGTCTACTCCCACATGACTTACAGTCTCAGAAAGCCAGTGGAGGGTCAGTCATCAGTCAGAATCAATTTGATGAGAATGTCAATTTGTATCTCTTAAGTAGCTCTACTTCCCATTTGACCCTTATTGTTGCTGCTGCTGTGTGCGATCAAGTCAGAATTGGCCCATAGTTGACTCGCTAGTCTGTTTTCAGAGGCAGTTAATCACACAGGAGGAGACTGACCATCCTTCTTCCATGGAGTAATCAGTGGATTCGAATCATGTGCCTTCAGGATTGAAATACAACTTCTTACCGTGAGGCCACCAGAGAGAGCTCTGTGCATCCCTCGTATATTCTAATAACTTTGATCCTCAGGCATTTTTCCATTACAGGTACTTCTTATAAGAGAGATTTTCACAATTTGTTCCTTTTAGTCTGACTTACTCCACTTAGCATAATGCTTTCAAGGTTCACTCATGTTGTAGTGTCAATCAGGACTTCATTTTTTCCCCTATGATCAAATAATAATCTATTGTATGTATATACAACACTTTGTCCACTGTTGACCAGTTGTTCCCACCTTTTGGCTACTGTGAGTAATGTTTCTATGAAGAATAGTATACACATTATCACTTTCTACATCTTTACTAGACACTGATTGAGCTTCTCTTCTGTGCCAAGTCTTGTGCTGAGTACCAGGGCTGAAAATGAATAGAGGGACATGATCCTTGCTTTCAGCAAGCTTTCTGCCTCATGGGGAAGGCAGTCAAATAAAATCGTTATTTTGGTCAGATATGACAAGTGCCATCCTAAGGAAGTGCAGGACAGTTGTACAAGCCCATCTGAGAGACACCGCTAGTAGTCAGTAAGTAAAACACTGCTGTCACAGAAGACGTCTCAAAGGAAGTAACTCTCAACTTTATTTCTTGCAATTGCATCATTGCAGCTTTCAGGTGCATGATTCATCCTTCTCTCTATATCTTTTCTTCAAGGCTCATGTTATGTTACTTTCCAGATATCATACCCATGTTGGTCATCTCCTTCATGTTGTTGTTATTACTGTTGTTTTCAGGTGCCATCTAGTCGAGTATGACCCACAGTGACCCTGTGAATGGCAGACCTTAACCCTGTCCTATCCTGTGAAATCCTCACAATCTCTGACATCCTCAAATCCATTGCTGAGTTCACTGTGTCAATGCAGCTCATTGAGGTTCTCCCTCTCCTTCAACATCCCTCCACCTTTCCAAGCATGATGTTCCTCTTCAACATATAGCCTCTCATGTCAACCTGCCCAAAATATGTGAGACCAAGCTTCACCATCTTTGCCTCCAAGGAGCACTCTGGACACACCTTTTCCAAGACATGTCTATCTCTCTTTTTGCAGTCCATGAGATGTTCAGCACTCTTCTCCAATACCACATTTCAAAGGTATCAGTTCTTCTGTCATCCATGCACAGCAAGTGACCAAAAAGACCATGGCCTCAATCAGGTATACAAACTGACATCATTACTCCTCAACAATTTTAGAGAGGTCCTTAACTACAGACTTTTCCAGTGCGGTACATCTCCTGATCTCCTGGCTGCTAGGATCAAGTATGTTGATTGTGAATCTAAGTAAGATGAAATCATGACAGTTTCTTTCTTTTTTTTTCACCTATCATGATGTTGTTTACTGGTTCAATGGTTAGGATTTTTGTTTTCCTAATGCTGAGATGAAATCCCTATTGAAGGCTGCAGTCTTTGATCTTCCAGAGCAAGTGGTTAAAATCCTCCTCACAATCGTTATTATCTACTATCAAGTCAATTCCTGTTTACAGCAATTCTACATGACAGAGTAGGACTCTCCCATAGGCTCTTCCAGACTGTCATCTTTGAGGGATCAGAATATTAAATCTTTTTCCCACAAAGCTGCTGGATGAATTAGAACTGTTAGCCTTTCTAGTTAGCAGGTGAGGACATAATTGTTGTCCCACCAGGGCTTCTAATCTCCTTTCTAAGCCCTGATAATAATGCTAACTTGTTACAGAGGCTCTGCTACCTTGAATTTTTATATGTGTGTGTATACAATAACAACAACTACATAGAGAGAGCACTGTTGGCCTAGTGGATAGAAAGTTATGCTACCAAATCAAAGGTGGGTGATTTTAATCTGTGGCACTCAGGCCTGGTTTTGTTTTTGGTCAAACATTCTTCTAAGTGGTATAGCACTGGTCGGTCCATTTGCTGTACAGAGGTAACTTGTGGTTGCTGTGATGTTATACACTGTGACACTGATGTGTCAAATGCTATAATAGCTACCCATGGTGGACAGTGTTTAGTGGAGCTCTCCAATTAAAACAAGCTTGGAAGCAGGAATGGCATCCACTTCCAAAATTGCTTGCCTCTGGAAACTCTGTGAATGTGGAAAAGCAATGCAAGTTATACAGGTGTTTATGTCTTTCATTCAGAGTTGCTATAGGTCTATGGCTTGACGGCACTTAACAATAACATACGTGTGTGTGTGTGTGTGTGTGTATATATATATATATTTCTATTATTTATATTTATATGTTAAGCTGAATCATACAAAATATTGAATGTGCTTTTGACTGTGTGGATCACAACAAGCTGTGGCTGACTCAGAAGAATGGCAACCCCAGAATATTTGATTGTGTTTATGCAAATCCTATACTTGAAGAGGCAGTTGTCAGAACAGAGCAAGGAGACACTTCATGATTCAAAATTGGGAAGGATGTCTGCCAGGGATGTATTCTGTCTCCATACCTTTTCAATCTATATGCAGAACAGATCATCTGGGACACTGGGCTGTTCGAGGAGGAATGTGGCATCAGGATTAGAGGAAGATTCATCAACAATCTGTGTTATGCAGATGGCACAACCTTGCTTAATGAAACTGAGGATAACCTGAGGTACTTGCTGCAGAGGGTCAAGGACTACAGCCTTCAAATGGACTGAAGCTCAACATCAAGAAAACAAAGATGCTCACCAATTGGTAAGAATTCTGGGCCAATTGGTAGCATCATTATAGATGGTGAAGAGATTGAGATAGTTAACAGTTTTAGTTTGCCTGGCTCCACAGCCAGGATATTAAAAGATGAATTGCATTGGGAAAGTCAGCTGTGAGGGATCTCTCAAGAGTACTAAAGAGCAACAATGTCAGGATGGAGACTAAGGTGCTCCTGATCTGGGACATAGTTTTCACAATTGCTTGCTATTCATCAGAGAGCTGGACAATGACTAGGGATGATAGAAAGATAAGTGATGCCTTTGAGTTGTGGTGCTGGAGAAGAGTGTTGAACATATCATGGACTGCTAGGAGAACAAATAGGTTTTACCTAGAGAGGGTGAAACCAGGCTGCTCCTTGGAGTCAAGGATTCTGAAGCTTCGTCTAATATACTTTGGGCATGTTGCAAGGAGGGACCAGTCCTTGGAGAGGGACGCCATGTTTGGGAGAGTGGAAGGACGGCACAGGAGAGGAAGACCCTCGATGAGATGGATCGATTCTGTGACTGGAGTAATGGGAGTAGGTGTGTCAGAGACAGTGAGGTTGGCACAGGATAAAGCAGGGTTTAGGGCTCTGATGGTACATAACAACCACCACCACCACCATTTTTTTTACAAGTTCGACAGCTGACATCAATTTAATTAAATATCTAAATCACTTTTTAATTTTGAGAACAGAAAACTTTTGTGCATTAAAATCTCTTGGGATTTTTTACTAACTTATAAAATGTAAATTGTGTAAATTTTTATTTAAATTAACAACGATCATTTTTACCCACAAAAATTGTAGTGCTGTGTGTTCCGCTCACATGCCTTGAAATATTTGACTCTGATGGCCTTATGAGTGAGGAGTTGTGCTGCCAACCTAAAAGCACAGGGTTTGAATCCACCAGTGACTCCACAGGATAAAGGACAATCTCCTTCCATGTGATTTACAGTCTCTGAGAACCTGATAGAGTGTCAGCTCTGAGTCAATTCTGATTCCATGGAAACGACTTTGACTGATGCCTGTGTAACTTTATATACAACCTTTCAAGTTTGGCTCAGAGATACAAGTTTACAAACAGAGAAACAAATTATGTACTATCATACATCCTATAGAGTCATACAGTATAAATTCTTCTTTTTATATTTCATGTCCAGTCACATATATGCATACAAACACCAGATATAGCAAACTCATTTATAAATATCCTCACAAACCATCACTCAGTATACACATTGGCAGATGCACAAGATGTAAATCTACACATGCTCTCTCACACATATTCATAATACCCAACACACTGGAGTATGCACAGCCTCCCACACATGCATTTCCATACACACATTCGAACTCAAGTCAGAACAATTCTCAAACTTAACAGAGTCAGACACCTGTGTGTGTACCCTTTGAGGAAAGTTTCACTTATCAATTTATACTCTGTTCTTCTTTAACTCTTTCTTTCTCTCTTTAAATCTTTCTTTTTCAAGGAAGGGTGTGAGGGTGGATGGCAGGAAGTTGGAAAATTCAATAACTGATACATTGATATTAGAAGCCAACCACGACTCATAGTGACCCTATATATGACAGAGTGAAAACTTGTGATAATTGGGATGGGAGTGTCAGAGACAGTGCGAATGGCACAGGACAGAGCGGAGTTTAGGGCTGTTGTACATAGGGTCGCTATGAGTCGCAGGCGACTCGACGGCACATAACAACAACAACAACATATGAAAAAAGAAAGAAGTGGAATAGAATATTGACTGTATGAAAACTAGTAGCCTTTTTGACAATATTATCAGGTGAAACCTATTGGGTAGACAAATAAACTGAACCACTCCTATAGTATGGGAGGGAAGTGGGCACATTTATGTAAGTTAGAATTAATATCAGGCTCATGTTAGAACTTTTCTTGTAATTTGTACATAACTTGAGCCATGGCAATCCACTGGAAGAGCTCTTTACAGTGTGTGATGGTAAATAAACACCTAAAAGAATAATGGTAGATACTTCATGGCAGTGATCACATATGAATGCTGTGAATAGTTCTATGACTCCAAGATGAGCTAAGAACACAAAACAAAAATGTAGATCCTTCACCTAGAATTTTGCAACTGAGACCCAAGATGATGAGTAACGATATAAATACAGTCGATGCTGAAAAGTCAACTAGACTTAGTAATTGAATGCTTCAACACACACTTGAAAATCTATCTGCAATCTAAAGCTAAAATAAGAAAACTAAATTCTTGGACAATGTATAGAAAATCTCATTTAAACTTCATTTAAACCCTAACACAAGAAGCAAAAAAGTAAAGGGATATTGTGTTTTAAAAGATTGTTGCATTCTTTTTTATTTCCACAAAAAAGAAATGTGCTAAGAACAGTAAAACTCATGACACCTCAAATGGTAGATCATTTGTAATTCATCTAGAATTTTATCCTTGCCCTATTCTAAACCATCTTCACAATCTCCACCAGGCTCAAGGTCACTGTTACAGTCATTATGTAAATCTATTTCCTTTAATGTTTTCCTCTCTTTCAATGACCTTCTATCTTTCCCAGAATGATGACCTTTTAGAAAGACAACATGCTCCTCCCCCCAACTTGCTGCTCAGGACAGCATGCCCCTGCTGAAAATATGCCCCATGTATGTGCAATAAAGTCTTACCATTTTTGCCTCTAAGGAACACTCTGGCTACAGTTCTTTTAAAACAGAGGTGCTTGCTCTTTCGGCTGTCCATGGGAAATTCAGCACCCCTAGCCAACATCGCAATTCAAAGATATAGTTCTTCTTCGGTCTCCCTTCTTTACTATCCTACTTTCACAAGCATATGAAGTAATTGAAAATACTACTGTTTAGATCAGGTGCATCTTAGTGTTTAAATTTACATCCTTGCTCATTAGCACTTTAAAGAGGGCCTTGACAGCGGATTTTCCCAATGCAATATGCCATTCTGTTTCTTGGACTATACTTAAAATGAAGGCGCTCTTATGCCTTCATTCAAGGAACTGCACTTGTGAACCAAAAGGCATGTGGTTAGAATCCTTCCAGCGGCTCCACAGGAGAAAGATGGGCAGTCTCCTCCCATGCGATTTACTGCCTCTGAAAACTCACAGGAGGGTCAGCTGCAAGTTGATTCAGACTAAAGGCTACCCAATAACAACGACAATGCTTAAAATGAGCTCTGGTGATGGAGTCCGTAGCAAGCTGTGCTCCTATAGCAAAGGTGGCGCCTCTGGTGGTTGGGATTCCCCAGTGGCTCCTCTGGAGAAAGATGAACAATCTCCTCCTCTGCCATTTCCTGCCTCTGAAAATATGTTGGAGGATCAGCTCTGGGTGAGTTCTGACTCCACAGCAATGAGTGTATGCTTAAAATAAGAAGAGTAGGAAGTATTCTCGGGTGGGAATTCAGTTTTATCAGAAGTCTCCAACACCTGCTCTGAATACTCAGAGGCCATTTAGACCTGCCCCGTGAGTTAGGTTTCTCTTCAGGTCGAAGGTTATCAAATAAATAGGTGAGGTCAGCAAGGGAAGATAGGAAGAAAGATCAGATGATCCACTTCCAAACATCAGCCATTGAAATCCCAATGGAGCACAGATCCACCCAGGCACACATGGAGTCACCGTGAATCAGAGTTGACTAGTTGAGGGAGAAATGAGTGAGCTGTTAGTTCACCAGCTCCAGAGAAGGCTTTTTATAGTTAAAATCTCTGTCAGACCAACTTTCTTGCTGTGTTGAGCAACATGAAAACCAGGAATGAGTCATGGAAAGCTTGCACTAAAACAAGTTACAAGTAGATTTCCAGTAAACAATGGAAGGAAAATGATCTTTCTGTTAGCAGAGAGCCTGAGTGGGATCTGGAAGGGTAGAACCCTCTGCACAGGGTCTGTTCCTTTGTCTCTTGTGCTCCTTTCTCTGGCGGCTTTCCAGTCCTTCCTTGTTTCTCCACTGCACATTCTCTGTCTGGTTTCCATGGACACCAAAATCAAGCACAAGAACAGCATGAGAAACTCTGAGGCAAAAGAATCATCAGGCAAAGTCTGCTTTTCTAGCTTGTCTAGAAGAGTAGATAGAGATTGGTTTTGTAAACATTTTCGTATTATCAAAGTCAAAATCATTGCTCTGGAGTCTGAACCGACTCACAGCTGACCCTCCAGCAGGTTTTCAGAGGCTGTAAATCACATGGGATGAGAAGGCCCATCTTTCTATCAAGGAACAGCTGGTGGCTTCGAAGCACCACAGTGGTGTGGCCTTTCAAGCAGCAGCACAGCTCTCTGCTGACCATGTCACCAGAGCTCGCACACAGTGTCCCACACTTCAAATGTCAGGCGTACAGCTCAATGAAAAAGTGAGCACACCTATGTCACGACCACCCAGATTGAGGAAAGCAAGCAAGAATTCTTTACATATTATAAGTCCTTTATCAGCCACCATAATTTTACACGATAGTATATGTCATAGTACTGTTCTTTCTTCTTCTCACAGCCATGGAGTCAGCCATGACTCACAGCTGACTCTCCAGCAGGTTCCCAGGGCTCTAAATCACATGGGTGGCAGTGATTATCCATCTTTCTCCCCACCAGCACCATTGTTTGTTGTTATTCGGTGCCATTGAATAATGACTCCTCATAGATCTAAGAACCAGGTATCAGAAACTCAGTTTCCGGTAAAGTGCAGCTACCCCCACCCCACCCGCTTGAGTGGTTTTTAGCAAACAAACAACCCCCACCTGTGATAAATCACACCCTGATTAGTCAACTGCCATAAAGTGGAATTCTTCTTTGTAAGGGCACAAAGGATTTTCCCCGCATTACTGTATCTGAAGTACCCGATAAGATTCAAATAGGTTTCCAAACTGTTTCCCTGAGCTATGGCTAACCAATTCACAGTAGACTAGTACCTAAACTACTATAGATAGCCAATCGTAGCATGTATAGTTAGACAAAAGAGTAACAGAGGTATAAAAGGAGAAGCATATGCCATTTTGGGGCTCTCGGGTGGATGCTGCTGTGTCAGCACACGGGAGCCCGGGTTTGAACTCGAAATAAACTTTGTTAATTCAGCTAATTGGCTCGGCGATCTTTTTGGGGACTCACTCTGTTACAATAGAGACCCTGTGAACAACAGATGTGAACCCTGCCCTATCCTGGACCATCCTCATTATCCCTGTTCAAGCGGAGCCTGTTGGTACAGTCACTGTGTCAATCCACCTCACTGAGGGTCTTCTTCTTCCCTGACCCTCCACCTTTCCAAGCATGAAGCCCTTTAACAAGAGTTGGCCTCTCTCAACAACAAGATGAAGTTTTACCATCCTTGCTTCTAAGGAGCACCTTGGCTACACCTTTTCCAAGAGATACTTGTTCTTTTGGCAGTCTGTGAGGCATTTAGTACTCTAACACTAGCACTATTAGTAACACTTAAAATACTATTGTAATACTTAAAACATGGTAACAACTAAAATGTTCAACCAAGAGTGGCACCATAAATAAATTGAGGTATAATCTTGTCATAGAATGCTGTACTGCCACAATGCATGTCACAAACAATGTTGAATGAAGGAATGTTACAGACCAAGGGTAAAATTTTTTTAAATTATTAATAATGAGACAGACTACCAGGAATGATATAGAATAAAGCGTGAAAAACAGGGGGCCATGACTGAAGGCCATGCCTCTGAGTATTTATTGAGAATCATCAGAAAAGTAAACAAAGTAAAAGCATAAGGAAGTACGAAACAAAAACAAAGGATAATGGTGAAGTCTTTTGCCAATAAGGCCAAGTTCCTCTTTATGCTAATCTCAGGAGGGAGGGATTCAGTTAATGCAAACTAAGAACAATGTAGACTATTAGGGAACACCTTAGTGCCACAAGGTGACCTTCAGCTTGGTATTAAACCTCCCTCATATCCTGATAAAGCATTTGGTTTATTATTAATACTAAATTTGATATTAAACTTTCCACAAAGGAATCTGGCTACAAAAGAGTATAATTCTACCGTATAATTGTTTCTTCAAAAGAGTATATTCTACTGTAATTCTAATTAGATAAAACTAATTCACGGCCTTGGAGTCAGGATTCTGGTTATCCTTAGGGACAGTGTGACAATTAATATTGTGTGTCAATGTGATCATGGTTCTCAAAATAGTGTAACTACCTTCTATGTTTTCGAGTCTAACCTCTAGGTTGTTATTGAGGCAGGATTAGAAGTGGTTCTGTAAAGATAGGATCAGTAGAATATGATGAAGTGGGCATCTCCTTAGGGGACTGGCCTCTATTGACTATTTTTTTGAACTCTGTGGCAAAGCTGGAGAGCTTTTTACCAACCCTACATCCAGTTAGCAGCATGACATACTACCAGAGAACTGGTGTATTTGCTGAATTTAAACATATCAATTTCTCAAGCCAGACATCCAGGTCCCTCAGTGCCCTTCCAAGATGACCTTTGGATTCCTCTTCCTCTGAAGCCAGCAGCCTGAGATTCTCCTCGCTGGTCTGCAAAGGACTTGAATGCCTTAGCTTCCCCAGATGCCACTCACTTGAGTTTGGACATATAGTTCTGACTTGCCATCCTCTACAAGCATATGAGTCATTTCCTTCAAATAAATTATCTCTCTCTCTCTCTCCCCCCCCCTCCCTCTCTCTCCCTCCCTCCCTCCCAACTCAAAGGCACATGGTTCAAATCCACCAACTGCTCCTCAGAAGAAAAATGGACAATCTCCTCCAGTGTGATTTACTACCTCTGAAAACATGCCAGAGGGTCAGCTATGAGTTGACCCTAACTTGATAGCATATAAAAACAACACATATCCACACCTATCATTGGTTTTCTTTACTAACTGAAGACACAGTAAATAAAATGGAATTATAAGAAGGGTTTGTGGGGTACAGCTAAAATGCATGCCTAATCAGAAGAATGGTCTATCTTCTTTCAGTTCTCCATCACATTCAGCATATTTTCTAATTTTTATGGTTATTCACAACTTTTGTCAACATTTCTGCTGTATTTTTACTTAATTGTTAATGAGAATGACAGTAAAAGGCAGAATGCTCTGTGGCATAGCCCCAAAGATCTTCCCCTTCCTTTATCTATTACTTTTCATTCTCTTCCTTTCATTCCTTAAGTGTTTCATTAGGTAATTGAGTGTCATTAGCACTGCTTCCTCTGACACATCTTAATTGACTACATTGACAAGCCAGAATCTCTCTTTCATGAGAAGCCAGAGAAGTATGACTGAAGCTCCTGGAACTCTGGGAAAGAGTCTCTGTCAGACATAAACTTAGCACAAAGAAACTGAGAAGTCAATGAATTTGACATTCCAAGAACAGAAGGAAGATGGTATTGGAGCTGTTCTAGTAATCTACTTGGCCTGAGCTCAAATTCTTGGTGTGTTGATGTCTAATTCCTACCTGCCTCTATTAATGAGCATCATCTGCCAAGTTTTCTCTTTTTACCTCTTGTTGGTTTACTGGTTTCATTGATTTGGCACAATGAAGAAGACCTATGAATGGCAAGCTGGTACTGGCTCGGCTGTGGCTGTGGGCAGAGATCTTCTGTTCTCTGAACGTGAATCTCTCTATGGTCTGCCAGACTTCCCCACAGTTTATTGGTTGGGTTCAAAAACTAAGACTTCCAAGAGGATTTGAAGGAAATGACATTGCCCTTTATGAGCTTGTTTTAAAGATGAGAAAAACAGATGCTGCCCTGGACATGCTCACCAAGCTGTGCCAAGAAATCTGGAGAACAACCACTTGGCCAACTGACTGGAAGAGATCTATATTTGTTCCT
>NW_006399759.1:9519581-9526419 GCF_000299155.1 Elephantulus edwardii
CACAGCTGCCCCTCCCACATATTTTCAGAGGCAGTTAACTGCACAGGAAGATATTTCCCATAGAACAGCTGTTGGATTAAAACTACACGACCCTAGGATTGCAACACAGTTTCTTACTCTTAGACTACCAGAGCAGCATAGGGAGCTTTGGTGGCCAAGTAATAAAGAACTGCACTGTCAAACCAAAGATACTCAGTTTGAATCCACCAGCTGCTCCATGGGAGGATGAGAAATCTCCTCCCCTGTGATGAACTGTCTCTGAAAACCTGCTGGAAGGTCTGCTGTTGATGAGCTCTGTGGTGTTAGCCTAAAATTGGCTTTTTTTAGCCATTTCCTTAGCCATTTCTGGTCTCCAACTACCTTAACTGCAGGCACGTGGTCTTGCAAATCAGTAAGGTCTCACCAATCAGCATCAGCTGGAGAGACAATGTTGGATAGCACTCTCCAAAGTCTCCAAACTCGGGGGTGTGTGTGAAAACACCAAGACAGGAGCAGCAGCACAACTGGGTTGAAACATTCAGTGGCATCCAACCTGCCCCATTTCTCACCAGTTTCTGTGGGGGAAAAAACCATACTGTATACCTGCAGTCACGTGAATCATTCCCCTGACAGGTCTGAGTCTCTGTAGGACCTTCTAGCAAATTTTTTTCACTGAACCCAAAAGACCACAGAGACATTGAGGAACTGAGCCATTAACAGCAGACAGACATTATGGATTTAGGTAACTAGATGAGCATTTGACCTGATGCTTCTGATTAATAACATGGTATTAATTTTTAACACATAGTATAATTAAAACAAGTTCCAAATGGTCCCGTGCAATTAATTGTCCCTAAAAACCTGCTGGAGGGTCAGCGATGGGTCAGTTACAACGTATTGGTACACAATAACAACAGGCCAAAAATCCAGATTTAAAGTCATTGAATTCTTTAGGTTAGAGGTGCCACAGGGCTGTAATCAAGGCGTCAGATAGTTGAGCTCCCAAAAGGACCTTAGGGTTCACTTGCAAGCTTGTTATGATTGTTGGCAAAATTAAATTTCTTGCTGTTGTGTTCAGTTCCTTGAGGTTTTCCATTCTCATGACTAGGAGTCACTCTAAAGAGTTAAAGGCTGTTGTGAGGTTCTTGCTGTGTGACCCCCTCTATTTTCAAAGCCAGCTATGGAAAACCCTCTTGTACTGAATCCCTTTTTCTCTTTTAGTCTCTCAACAAGAAAAATCCCATTCCATCTGACAAACCAGGCTCACCAAAAATAACTTCCCTAACTGACAGTCAACTGTTTTGGGATCTCAATTGTTGTAAAAAATCTTCAATTTCTTCATCTTCTGTGTTAGTGATTAGCTTGTACATATGAATAATAGTTTTATTAACAAGCTTTTGTTGCAGGTGTATGGATTTTATCCAATTGCTAATAGTGTTGAACTTCAGGATATGTCTTGAAATGTCCTTTTTTGACAATAAATGTTACACCATCCCTCCTCAAGTTGTTATTATTGGCATGTTGTTGCTGATGTTGTTAGGTGCTGTCAAGACAGTAGACCATATTTTCAAAATTGCTAATACCATTCATGTCAGCTCATTAACTCCTAGCATATGGATTTACATAGTAAACCAAAATTATAAGGAAGAATACAACCCATATAAAAGCAGAAATTATAAAGTAGTTTTTCACCTGCTGAGACAACATTACTTGCATCCTAACAATAAGAAAAGACTAGATAATCTATGAAACTCCTGGCTTTTGAGCCTACTTGAGAACTGAGATATCTCTTGGTCAAGCTGCAAACCATTAAAAACCAGTTATTAACCAAAGGTAGAAGATTCAAGTTCACCTGGAGGTACCTCAGAAGAAAGGCCTGGCAATCTCAGCACTTTAGTGTATGCTAGATAATATAGAAATAGCACACTGCTACAGAAGGAATTTAAAGTTGAGATGCAAAGAAAACTTGCAGCAAAAACAATAACAACAAATTCCCTAAAACAGCTCTATTACTGGCTACATTGACTTAAGCTAGGCATTCTAATGGCCTGAAATAAAGAGAGGCAGGCTATTAATGGATTAAATAGTATTTATTTCAGTTTCTACACATAATGTTTTAATATGCATAATGTTTGACATTAACAACAACAATAAATAGCAAGACTTACAAAAGACTGATGCATTCTCAGTGCATCTAAACTCCAAAATCAATCTCCACACAGGTCTACGTGTTTCCTACTGCCAAAGAGGCCCTTTAGAGTAGTGAGAGAAGATCTTCACCCTGAAACCTACAGTGTCCCTTTTCAGCAGGAAGTAGCTAAGAGAATATGCCATCCCTTTTTCCTTATGAATCAGGGTGAAATCTCCCTCAGGGAGGAGTGATAGGGAATGGCAAAGGACACACTGACAGAGGAGATTAATCAGAACTGGTTTTGACAAGCACTGTGGCAATAGGACAATTAAAACAGACTTTCAATGGGGGGGGGAAGAGAGGAACGAACTGGGGTGGGGTAGAGAAGATAGTGCAACAATGAATGAATGGAAATCCAAAATCTCTGTAAATGGTCATTAAAATTAATAAAATAAAAAAAGAAAAGGAATAAAAGACTGATGCATTCTCAAGAGAGCAAATAGAGATGATATGGGTGTTGACACTCTCAAAAGACTTTTAAAAGGTTCTAGGAGAAAGAGTGTATTAATAAGGGTTGACTCAGCAGACAAGAAGTAATTGTTTGAACAGGTAAAACTTAATATAAATAAGTATTCAATAGTAACTATGGACAATATAAAATGTTATTAAGTGCCGTGCAGCTGACTATAATCCATAGTGATTTCATGGACAACAGATGGGAACTTTTTCCCCTCCCTGCACCATCCTCATGATCTCGGTCGTGGTCAAGCCCACAGTGTCACTGCATCTTGCTGAGGTTTTCTTCTCTTTCTCAAATAATTTACTTTTTCCAGCATGATTTTTCTCTCCAAGGATTGGTTTCTCCTGAGAAGATGCCCACAATGAGATCAACTCATCATCCTTGCTTTTAAGGAACACTCTGATTGTACTTCCTTCAAAACAGATGTGGACTGTGGATCCACATAAAACAAAATAATTTACTTCAATCTTTTCTCCATCTATTATGATGCTGCTTATCAGTCAAGTGGTGACTCTCTTTCTTTCTTGGTGTTGCGATGTATAACCCACGCAGGCTGTATAGTCTTTCATCTTCTGCAGTAAGTGATTCAAGTCTTCCTTTTCTGCAAGCTAGGTTCTGTCATACTTTGGACATGTTGCAAGGAGGGACAGGTCCTTGGAGAGAGACATCATGCTGGGTGGAGCAGAGGGACAGTGCAGGAGGGGAAGACCCTCTATGAGGTGGATTGATTCAGTGTCTGGGGTAATCAGGATGGGTGTATCGGAGACAGTGCGATTGGCACAGGATAGAGCAGGGTTTAGGGCTGTTATACATAGGGTCGCTATGAGTCGCAAGCGACTCAACGGCACATAGCAACAACAAACAATAGGTTCTGTCATTTGAATATCAAAGTTTGTTGATGAGTCTCCACTCCATTTTCCCCCTTCTTTTTCATATGGTCCACCTTCTCGAATGATTTGCTCAGAATGCATACTGAAAAGGTATGGAGAAAAGATGCATTCCTTGTCCTGTTTAAACAACTACTTCTTGGTCAATGAACAGGTTTCACAAAGGTACAATTAAGTGTTTAGGATTCCAATTCTTCCCAGTGTTGGTCATAATAAGCTATGATACACACAGTTAATTGCCTTTGAACAGTCAATAAAACACAAGTAAGTCTTTATGGTATGCTATGCTCCATCTAAGACCCATAAGGCACAAGCAATGATATTCCTTGTGCCATGGCCAATTCTGAATCCAGCTTGAATTTCTGATTGTTCCCTATCAATGCACTGTTCCAGCTGTATTGTTATAATCTTCTGAAAAATTTTACTTGCATGTGATATTATGATAATGTTTGATAATTCTTACACTCTGTTGGTTCATCTTTTTGGGGGGAAATGGAAACAAATATAAATCTCTTCTAGTCAGTCAATTGACCAAGTAGATGTCTTCTATATTTTTAAGCAGGGAATAGTGAGCATATCCAGGGTTGCATCTGTTTCCTGAAACACCTCAGTTGGTATTCCATCAATTTCTATGGCCTTATTTTTTTTGTCCACACCTTCAATGCAACTTGAACTTCTTTCATTACCAGTAGTTCTTGATCACATCCTACTCCTTGAAATTATTTCAAAGGGCAGGCCAAGAAGATAAAGCATATTGAAATATATATGCAAGGACCTGGAGTTAGAAAACCAAAAGGGAAGAACATGTTCCGCATTTCTCAAGCTGAAATATCTGGAGAACAAATCCCAGCCCTGAGTTGCAACACTGAAAGATTCTGGGAGCTAAATCTTGAATGATGAAGGAAGCATGAAAGAAGATGGAAGAAATAGAAACACTGTTCCAAAAATAATCGGTAGAAATGAAATAATTTAAGGAAGATGATCAGAAAGGGTTAAAGAATATTTTAAGGAGTAAAAGAAAAACAAATGTAGGAAGTGACTAGTTATTTTAGAGCTGAAAGGTATTTACCCAGGAAAAGAACACACAAAGAAAGAAGCCCCAGGATGAGATTCAGCACTTGTGAGAGAAAGTGCAGCTTTGGCTATGAGGCTAGAAAAGTTTTGGAGTGCTGTGAACTAGAGCTCATGTATTGGAATTAACTCTTTGTGGTACCTAGAGTCATCAGGGTAGACCAGAGATAGTTCATAATAAATAATCCATAGAATACTAGAGGAATGTGTCAGAAGTTTCTTGGAGTCACTCACAGAAGGGTTTGTGCCAATGAACTCTTGTCATGCCAGCCAGCAACTGTACTACTGAAAAAGCAACCAGAATCAAGAAAAGGAACTCCTTTTCTTTCTTCTGTTCTTATAAAAAAGCCTAACAGTGGCCAGCTGGCAAAGGATAAATGTCTAGTGTTTCAAAGCAGGACAAGTAAGGGTAGATTTGGGCTTGAGAATCCATAGATTGACACCAAACACTGCTTTAAATTTTTGAATATTCATATAATAATGAAATTGTGAAGACCATTTCCTGGATTAGGTGCACTTTAGTGTCTAGCCTGACATCGTTGTTCTTCAGTACTCTGGAGAGGTCCCTGACAGCAAATTTTCCCAGCGCAATTTGTCTTTTGATTTCCTGACTGCTGGTGTTAAGAGTGTTGATTGGTGTTAAGAGTGTTGTGGAGCTGAACAAGCTGTGATTGTTAAAAACCTCAATCTCTTCTCCATCTATCATGATGTTGCCAATCGTCCCAGTGATAAGAATCTTTGTATCCTTGATATTGAGCTTCAATCCATATTGAAGACTACAGTCCTTGACCTTCTGCAGCAAGCGCTTCAGGTCTTCTTCAGTTTCAGCAAGCAAGATTGTGTCATCTACATAATGTAGGTTGTTGAGAATCTTCCTCCAATCTTGATGCCACGTTCTTCCTCATAAAGCCCTGCTTCCCAAATGATCTGTTCTGCATTTAGATTGAAAGTGTATGGAAACATGATGCATCCCTGACACACTCCTTTCCTAATTTAAAACCATACAGTGTTTCCCTGCTCTGTTCTGAGAACTGCTTCCTGGTCCAAGTATAGGTTGTGAGTGTCACATCTCCAGACCAGCCCCAGGGAACAGGAAGGACCACAAATGGGACCAGCCAGCCTCCCTTGAACAGAGCCACAACCATGCCTTCCCTATGCTTTCTGTCTGACATTTTTGCCCATTTGCCTTCCAGATTAGGGCCCAAAGGCCACAGGAGATCACCAATATACAAAATCCTGTCAAGACATCACCAGCAACTAGTACAAGAGTGAAGTCAAGGACCTGCCACTGAACTGTCTCATAATGTAGAGAAAACAGGAACTTTGGGAGAAACACTGGTGTCTAAATACACCATGCAGAACCCCATAAGCTCAAGTGGAAGGGTACAGGTCAGCTCAGACTAGATGTAGACACCATTACTAGAAGGGAACAAAAGGTTTCTTGGATTTGCATTGAGGTGCTTTGACAGAAACACCATTGTCTAGATACAAGCAGAAGGCTACAGGACAGCTCAAACTGGTGTAGATGTCAGTTCGGGAAGGGAACAACAGGCTTTCTGGGTTGGCATTCAGGCACTTTGGGGGAAACACTGCTATCAGGCCCTCAGCCCTGTGGGCTTCAGGCCAAGAAAAGAGTACTAATATACAGATCCTTCACAAAACAGTGCTATATTCTGGATAATTATATAGTTACAACAACCTAACATCTACTAATAAAAGACTCACATAATGTCAGGAAAGCAGAAATCCGCTTCTGTAATCATGAGAAGGAAAAAAACCCCACTGTCCCTAAAAAAGCAGATCAAATGAATACCCCAGATAGAGAAAACCAAAAGAAATATGTTGATGTGGAGATATTAGAACAGCTACAGAAAAAGTTACAAATGTTGAAAGATATAATGAAAGCCAATAAGAGAGAAAATACCTCGGAGACAATCCAGAAGAAATATATTGATGAGGAGCAACTTGTACAGCTATGGAAGAAAATGCAAAAGATGGAAGAAAGAATTTACACTACAGATAGAGAGGTACAAGAACCTAAAAAATCATCACTAGATAGATAGTGAATACAGTACTGGAAATAACAGAAAAGCATGAAAATGCAATCCAGGATCCAAGATGGCGGTGGAGGCAGAGACAGCATGGTAAGCTGCGGGAGCAGCGAACCACTTAAAGCAAGGCCATTATGGCCTTCCACAGACTTCAGCTTATTGATAATTGAACACTTAAACAGTTGATGACTGGCCCTCA
>NW_006399759.1:9528464-9532068 GCF_000299155.1 Elephantulus edwardii
CCCAATAAAAAAAGAAAAAAGAAGAAAATGCAATCCAGAATATCAAGACGAAAATGGCAGACATATCCAACACACTGCTATGAGAAAAAAATATAACTAAAGAGATGGAACAGAGAGTCAGTGACCCAGAAGATAGAAGTCTCACTGGAAACATACTAGAAGAAAAAGCAGAGACGAAATTGTAAAGAAAATTAAGAACACATTAGAATTACGTGGGATGACATAAAAAAGAACAACATACATATGATTGGAATTCCAGAACACGGCAGTGACAGGGTAGTCCCTGAGAAAATTGTGGAAGTAGTAATAGAAGAAAACTTCACACGTATATTGAAGAATGGGGATACTAATCTCAGAATTCAAGAAGTACAGTGAACACCAAAGCAACCAGACTCATAAAGAAAAACAGCAAGACATTTATAGTCAAATTCTCCAAATTAAAAGATAAGAATGGAATTCTAAGAGCAGCATGAAAAAAACAGAGTCATCTACAAAGGGGAAACAACTAGATTAAGTTCTGATTCTCAGCAGAAACTATGTGAGCTAGAAGACAAAGGCATGGCATATACAGAAAGCTGAAAGAAAACAATTTGCCAGCCAAGGATCCTATATCCAGCCAAGCATTCCATCAAATATGAAGGAGAAATTAGATCCTTTGCAGAAAAGAAGGAACTTAAGAAGTTTGTGAAAACAAAACCAAAACTACAAGAAATTTTAAGTGAAGTCCTTCACGCAGAGATATCAAAGGAAAGTGGATGGACTATAGTAACAAGAAACAACAGAGAAAGAAACATGACAAAACAGAAAGAGTAAAACCTGGCCTGACAATAATCACATTTAATGTTAACAAATTAATTGCACCAATCAAAAGAAAAAGAGTATCAGAATGAATAAAAAAACAAAGCCCATCAATAAGTTGCCTACAAGAGATACATCTAAAAAAAGGAGAGAAAGACTCAAAATCAAAGTTGAAAAAAATATCAAGCAAATAGCAACCACAAAAAAGCTGGAGTGGCAATACTAATCTCAGATAAAATACTTTAGAATGAAAACCACCATAAAAGATAAGGATAGATGTTATATACTTATTAAAAGCACAATAGATCAAGATGACATGATCTTGGTCAACATTTATGTACCAAATGATAGACCTTTGATAATATTCCACCCTTCCAAGCATCATGTCCTTCTCCAAAGAATAGCCCCTTCTAGCAATATACCTATCATTTCTGCTTCCAAAGAGCACTCTGGATGCACCCTCTCCAAGACATATTTGTTTGGTTTTTTTGGCCATCCATTGAGTATCCAGTGCTCTTCTCCAACACCACAATTCAAAGGTGTCTATTCTTTTTCTGTCATTCTTATTCACTGTCTAGCTCTCAGATGCATAGCAAGTGATTGGAAAGATGATGGCCTGAATCAGACACACCTTAGTCCTCATACTGACATTATTCCTCAATAAATTGGAGAGATCTCTAACTGTAGATTTTCCAAGTGCAATGCATCTCCTTATTTCCTGACTATTGGTACTAAGGATGTTAATTGTGGATCCAGCAAGACGAAGTTGTTGACAGTTTCAATCTTTTCTCCATCCATCATGATGTTGCCTATAGGCTCAGTGGTAAGAACCTTAGTTTTCATTACATTGAGATGCAATCCGTACCAAAGGCTGCAATTCCTTGATCTTCTGCAACAAGTGCTTCAAGTCCTCCTCTATTTCAGCAAGCAAAGTTATGCCATCTGCATAACGCAGATTATTGATGAGTCTCTTTCCAATTCTGATGCCACCCTCCTCTTCAGAGTCGAGCTTCTCGAATAATTTGCTCAGCATACATATTAAATAGATATGGAAAGAAAATACACCTCTGATGCACTACCTTGTTCATTTTAAACCATGCAGTGTTCTGCTGTATTTGCACAACAGCCTCCTGGTCTGGGTACAGGTTCCTCATGAGCACAATCAAGTGCTCTGGGATTCCCATTCTTCTTAGTGTCGGCCACAACTTGTTATGATCCAGTCAAAGCCTTTGCATAGTCAACAAAACATAAATAGACATTCTTTTGGTATTCCTTACTTTAAGCCAGGATCCATCTGGCATCAGCCATGTCCCTGGTGCCATGGCCTCACCTAAATCCTGTTTGAAATTCTGGCAGTTCACTATGTACTGTTCAAGCTGTTATTGAATGATCTTCAGCATTATTTTACTTACATATGACATTAATGATTTTTTTTTCAATAGTTTCCACATTCAATTGGATTACCTTTCTTGGGAATGGGAACAAACATAGACTTTTCCAATTCGTTGACCAGACAGCTTTCCTCCAAATTTCCTGGCATAGTTTGGTGAGCGCATTCAAGGCTGCATCTCTTAATTGAAACAAGTTAATTGGTGTCCCACTGATTCCTGGGACCTTATTTTTTGCCGGTACCTTCAGTGCAGCTTTCACTTCCTCCTTCATTACCATTGGTTCCTGTTCATATGGTACTTTCTGAAAATTTTCAGTGTCAGTCAGTTCTTTCCTATACAGTGATTCTGTGTATTCCCTCCATTTTCTTTTGATGCTTTCAGAGTAATTCAATATATTGCCCATAGCATCTTTCAGTATTATGACTCCAGACTTAAATGTGTTTTTTTAGTTCTCTCAGTTTGAGAAATGCAGAGAGAGAGTTCTTCCCTTTTTATTCTCAAATTCAAGCTCTCCGTACATCATAATAGTTTTCTTTGTCCTCCTGAGCTGCCCTTTGAAATCTTCTGTTCAGCTCTTTTACTTCAACATATTTTCCTTTTGTTTGGCTTCTCGATGCTCCAGATCCATTTTTAGCGTCTCTTAAATGCCAGTAAGTTAACCATGACTCATAGTGACCCTCTGAACAATGGATCAGAACTCTGCCCTATCGAGAGCCAACTTCAAGTTCTCCTCCACTCACAAGTTTATTATTAAAGTCACTGTGTCAACCCATCTTGTTGAGGGTTGTCCTCTCTTTGGCTGGACCTCTACCTTTTCCAGCATGATGTCTTTTCCCAAGATCTAATCCCTCCTGACAACATGTCTAAAATCATAATCCTTGCTAATAAGGAGCAACCCAGTTGCACTTCCTTCAAGATAGATTTACTTGTTCATTTGGTAATCTATAGTATATTCCATAATCTTGAGCTACACCACAATTCAAGGATACGAATTCTTCTTTGTTCTTCTTTAGCCATTCTCTTATTTTCAAATACATAGGAAGCAATTGAAAATACTATGGCATGGATCAGATACACCTTAATATTTTATTTTTCTTTTATTTTATTAATTTTAATGAACATTTACAGATTTTGGATTTCCATTCATTCATTGTTGCAACTTTTCTCCCAGCCCAGCCCTCCCCCCAACCCAGTTCGCTCCTCTCTTTGAAAAGTAAAAGAAAAATTCTTTCTTTGGTATACAATCCCCCCGCACCCATCCCACCACCCCGAATACACTCCACTATACAACTTTAATTCTAGACTCTTGTAATAAGAATAATACCCTATCATATATCGCTTTTAAATTACTCTCTCCCTCATCTGTTTCAATGCAGTATACATAATTTATCCAGTTTTTTTCTGTCTTACCCCAA
>NW_006399759.1:9532361-9543190 GCF_000299155.1 Elephantulus edwardii
AGTATTGGAATTGCTGGGTCAAATGGTATCCCTTATTTGCAACTTTTTGAGAAAGCGCCACACCACTTTCCACAGTGGTTGCAACAACACCTTAGTCTTGAAACTGATATTGCTGCTCTTTTGCCCTTTGGAGAGCTCCATAACAGCAGATTTTCCCAAGGCAAAATGTCTTGTGATTTCTTGACTGCTGATGCCATGGGTAATGACTGTGAATCCAAGTGAAATGAAATAGTTGACAAATTTATTTTTCCACCACCCATTATGATGTTTGTTGTCTATTGTTCCAGCGGTGAGGATTTTTGTTTTCTCAATGGTGAGAAGTAATTCACACTGAGGGCTGCAATCTATACTAAGTGCTTCAAGTCTTCTTCACTTTCTGTAAGCAAACCCTGCTATCTGCAATTATGCAGATAGGTTGTTGAGGAGGAATCATCCTCCAATCTTGATACAACATTCTTTCATATAGTCCAGCTTCTTGACTATAGCTCACCTGAATTTAAAAAGCATCTCAAGAATAAAACTGAGGTATTAAACTCTATGATTGAAGACCAGAAGACTTGTGGGATGAATTTTACAATGTTATCAATAAGTGGAAGCAATTCACATCATAAGCATTTTTATACAAAGCCCAGAAGAATACACAATACTATTTCTATGGTATTCTAGCCAATCAAATGGAACCTAATCACATCAGAATACTCAAGGCAAACCCAAACTGAATAGTACTCTATAAATAACTGTCACTTTGAAAGACAAAGAAAAGCTATTATGGATAACATTATGAAGAATAGACATTTTAGATCAGTTATGTAATTGTGCTCATGTGGAAGCCATACATGGATCAAGAGGCAGCAATTTGAAGAGCAGAAGGTAATTCTGCATGGTTTCTAATTAGAAAATAACTGTGCCAGAGTTGTACCCTTTCATCATAGTTACTCAGTCTGTATAATGTCTGAGAAGTCTGTGGAAAATGCAGCATTGGAGGAAGACACAGTAACAACCGGCAAGATGTAGATAACCCCATCTTGCTTGCTGAAAGTTCTGAAGCACTTACTGATGAAGATAAAAAATGACAGTCTTCAGCATGGTTTCTGTTTCAACATTTTAAAAATAGTCACAACTCTAGACAAGCTCAAATTTACTAATATACCATAGAGCCTATAGAACATATAAACATCATGATTATCATGACAAGCAAAGATATAGTCAGGAATTTTATTTTACTTGGTTCCATAATGAGTAGCAATGGAAGCAGCAGTCAAGAAATCAAGAGATGCATTGCATTGGACACATACACTGCAAAATACTTGAGTTAAATATCAACGATATTACTTTGTTGATAACTAAAGTACACCTCATCTAAATCATTCTATTTTCTTTTTTTCCTTCCAAATCATGTTATTTTCAATAAGCTCATTTGTCTGCCAAAGCTAAACAATGTATTAGGAAGGCCAGGATGAATTGATGTCTTTGAACTGTGATGTTGGCAAAGAATACTGAATACACCACAGACATCTCAACAAACACATCTCTTGATAGAAGTACAGCCTGAATGCTCCTTAGAAGCAAGGATGGCAAGACTTCATCTCATATATTTTGCATATATTATTAAGAGACCCATCCTTTGACCATCCCCATACTCAGGGGATGATCTGTGAAAAAAGAGGAAAACCTCTTAATGAGATTCATTAAAGCAGTGGATGCAGCAATAGAGAGGATGGTGCGGAATCAGCTCTGCATTCTGTTATACGTGAGTGCACTGTTAACTAGTACCAACTTGAAGGCATCTAAAAGCAAAGACAGATGATAACTAGTGTTTCATCATATTTTTCATGGTGTACCTTGACCAAAAGAAATTCCAAGCAACATATTATTTATGTCCTAACAATTACTAGCCTCTTTAAGGACAGCAAAAAAGGGGGTAAGTGTTTTATTAATTCTTAAACGTAATTAATGAGAAGGCAGGTGGTTCAACCCCATCAGCTTTTGCACTGGAGAACGACGTGTAATCTCCTCTCAAGCGATTTACTGCCTCTGAAAATCCACTAAGGAGTCAGCTATGGGTCTGTTTTGATTCGACAGCACACACCACCACCACCTTTCTTGGGCCTTGAATAACTTCTCAAACCTGGAATCTGACTGGATACCGTTACCCTCATTTCCTGTTCCACACTGATTTTTTGCACTGCACTTGCATATCAGCCCAGGTACAAAAATCAGGAAAGATTAAAAAAAAAAAGACCTTTCAAAAGGAATATAGTGCCATCTATTGCTGAAACGATGAATTTCAAGACTGCAGTTTTGCATAGTGTCCAATTTACATTTCCATGAGTGCCCCAGATTTTTAAAATATCCTGCAGATATCCCCCATGAAAATTATCTGTGGAAGTAAGCGGAGGTGCTTACTGAGCTGGTTAAGAACCAACCACATAGGTTCTTCTGGAGTTCAATGTAATTTTCTTTTTATTTGGACAAATATGCCGTTGTTATGCAAGAGAAACTCTTTCATTTTAGAAAATACATATTGAAGTATTCATGGCAAAGAATTACTTTTTCAAATGATTCTCAAATAATTTAGAAACCTACGTATGGAGTATCTGTGTGTATGTATACAGAAATAGAAAGCAAGTGATCCACCACAGTTCATAAAATAAAGGATGAAAATGTTAACAATTGAAGAACTTGAATAAAGGATATAAAAGATATTTTGGTACTATTCCTGAACATTTTCTGTGAAATAATTTTGAAATAGAATTCTTTAAATTAAATAAAATACTGTAATTTTAGGTGTCTGTACACATGTAAGGAGTTCTGGTGGCCAAGTGGTAAGAAGCTGCACTGCAATCCCAAAGGCATGTGGTTCAAATCCACCAGCTGCTCCACAGGAGATGGTCAGTCTTCTCCCATGTAACTTACTGCCTCTGAAAACCTGCTTGAAGGTCAGCTATTGGTTGGTTACAACTTGACACATAACAACAGCATGCACATGTAGTAAAATAATACATTAAATGTCTACAAATTAAAAGTACCAATTTGGAGAGTTACACCTTTTAATCAAGAGAGAAACAGATATATGTGACTTGGGGAGGATGGATGTAGTACAAGTGACGCTTTTTCTTACGCTGCCTGGTGGATACATAGGTATTTAATATATTCTTTATATCTTGATTAAGAACCAACAAATTCTCTCATAACTTATCTATGTAAAATATTTCAAGTATTTAGATTCTTAATTCACAAAAATTAAAAAAGTAGATTGCTACTGTTTTAACAAATTCTACATTTTGTGTACATTAGCTCTTGAAATCCTCACCACACCCCATGCTTATGTCAGGTCAACCTAGAGCTAATTCTAAAACACATATCATATCTTCCAACTCTTTGTGGTGGTGGGAATGTTGTTACATGTATCAAGTCAGAACTGACTCACACATAGCTGACCTTCTAGGAGGTTTTTAGAGACTGTAAATCAAATGGGAGGAGATTATCCATCTTTCTCACACAGAACAGCTAGTGGATTCCAACAACATGTCTCTGAGTTGACAGAACAGCTCCCTACCCTCTAGGCCACCAGAGCTCCCTACTATATACCATATAACTCTTTCTCTGTTTCTCTGGCCTCAACCTTAGCAACTGTGACAATGGGTTTCAACATATAAGAGATTGTGAGGAGTGCAGGGGATAAGGCAAGGTTCACAGAGTCACTATGGGTTGTTGGTGACACAGTGACACCTAACAACAACATATACTACTAGCATATTCTCTTTTCCCAACTTCCATGCTTTTAAAGTCCAAGTGAATTTAACATATAAGCAACAGAAAATATGACTACCTATACTTAAAATTCCAAGTGCAAAGGGCTTGAATGTGTCTGAGATTGTGAGAATGGCACAGGATAGAACAGGATTCAGATCTGTTGTTCATAAGGTCAATATAAATTGGACTCGACTCGACGAAACCTGACAACAACAACAAACTTCAAAAATATCAGTATGAACAAAGGATAACAAATTGTAGTCTGCAACATGTTTTATTTATCTTATTTTCATATGATACCTAATAAGTTGAAGATTTGACATTTTGCAATTATTCTCTCATAATACAAGTTTTATTGTAGGGCTCAAGGTTAGTTATGAAAGAAAGATGTTTATTCATTTACTAGCAGGGAACCCCAAAACAACCCTCTATTGTAGAGTCAATTCTAATTCACATCAACCTTCCCTCAGGCTTCCAAGGCTATAAATCTTTACAGAAGGTCACTGTCTATCTTTCTCACAAACATCTGGGAGATATGAATGACAAACGTTTCAGTCACGCAACACATCAGACTATTCAAGTTCCTTAAATCTCACTAAAAGATCTCTTTAAAGATCTAGATTTAGAAAGAATCAAAGTATGCATCTAACTATTTTAAACTGTAAACTATCAAATATTTAAACTAGGACTTATACTTTATATTTGTAGAGAATTTGAGGTATCATTAAATAAAGTGGCAGTATTTGTTAAAAAAGTAACATAGAATAAGCTCTTTCTTAAAAAGCATTTCATGGTTTTAAACATTTTGCTATGATTTGCGTGAATGTTTGTGGAGCAAATTGATTTTCCGTTCAACAGTTCATAACATATTTTGTGACATTGGTTGTAATTACCACAACAGCACTTTGTTGACCTTCTGTGTTTCTTACTCTCATTCTCTCTTCTTTCCTTCTCCTTCCTGCCTGAGCTCTCTCTTGAACACAGGCTGCCTTTGCATACCTCCCTTGTGTTGTTCTTCACTTGACAGGCCTATAATTTGGCTGAGCCTTTCCTGCTTTATATAACTTTATCATTACTTATAAATAATAAAATTGTTATTACAATAAAAACAAATCCCTTGGAAATCTGCCTTACAAAAAATAATTTCGACAGTTTTAGTCTTTGCTGTCTCCTTGCAATACATCTGAGAACAGAAGCACTACCTTTGTGTTTGTGATTTACTGGGAAATTGAGAGCCATTCTTTTCTCGAACACCAAATAATGATTTTCCAAGTTCTATTTCTTTTCCGTAACTGAAGATATTACTTTGGTGGTCTTTCAAAACTCTACCTGCCAGGCTGATTTTTTCCAGTCCAGCAGCTTTTTCTCACTTGCTGGAATGAGAACTTTTAAAATAACTGTTTCAAAATTCGTTATTTTACTATCATATTGCCAAGTAAAGAGAGCTCTTGTGTCCTAATGGTAAGGAGCTGTGCTGCAATCCCGAAGCCACGCAGTTCAAATTTACCAGCTGCTCCGCGGAGTGCGGGGAGGATGGGCAATCTTCTCTCCTGTGATTAAACTGCCTCTGAAAGAAAACCCGCTGGTGGGCAAGCTGTGGGTCGGCCCGGTACACAACAACAACATTGCCAAGTAAAAGAATGTTGAGACCAGAACACGGCTTTTAAATCTAGATGAGTGGTAGGGACCAGAGGAAACTGAAAGAGCTACAATTATACACCTTAATAGATCTGAAAGGGAACATGATAGGCGTCATTAATCTGACTTGTTCTCCCACGTATGAGCCAATTACAGTAGAATATCAAAAAGACCAAATGACTGATCCTTACTCTAATTGATGGAGAAGTTGTTGCCTGTGAAACCTCAGATCTCTTTTCCAGTTTCAAGGCTCGACTTCCCCACTTCTGGCCTTGCCTCTCAAGGAAAAAGTGCCCGGGAGATTTAATATTGAAGTCAGGGAAGTCCCAGATTATTTTCTAGTTTGAAAATCTGACGTGGATTCATCTTCAACTAATCTATCATCTACTCCCCGTACGAGGATCTATTCAGAATAGCCTGCAAATGTCTACCACTCGACACTGTAAACAACAAATTCCTACTGTCCTGGAAACCCTAAAAGCATGCTGTACTGGCCATGGATAGTAATCCCAGCCAGCCCTCAACGGCGCCAGAGTGTCAAGAACCACAGCAACGACTGCTGTTAAGACCCCAGGAACAGTTAACTCCAACACTGTAATCATGGACGGGCGATGACGTCACGCCGCCCCTTCCAGGCATCGCGAGAGTTCCTCCTTCTCCCTCCCTCACCACCTGGTTCCCTGCGTTCCCAGCCCTGCGCCTGCTGCCAGGCGGCGGCTGGGATGGCGAGCCTGGCGGCTGAGGCGGTGACGCGAGTAGCGGTTCCGCCATTGGATGAGGAGGCCTGAGGGAAGGGCTGGCTTGGTGAACTAGAAGACACCGAAGCAGGTGGCCCTAAGAGAGCTAGGGCAATGGAGGCTAACATGCCGAAGCGGAAAGAGCCTGGCAAGTCCCTCCGCATCAAAGTCATCTCCATGGGCAACGCCGAAGTAGGAAAAGTGAGTACACCGTGCTGGGAGGGGCGGGACCTCAGCGACGAGGCGATTTGCTGATTGGCTAAATGGGCGGCCACTCAACAGCTTGGAACCCAGCCTCCTCCCCGCCCCTGAGCAGGCCCAAGTCGATTCCTAGGGGATGCAGTTCCAGGAGAACTAGCCTGACCTTTTTGACCTTTTGATTGTCCTCTAATATCTCTTTCCTTAAGATGCCTGGCTTGGCTTTTAACCCCAAAATGTACCCAAAAGAGTAAAAGGAGGCCCAGGTCTTAATGCCATATTAGCTGCATCGATACCATTGCAGTCTAGGTGACCACCCAGAACCTAATATGGAGAATAAAGTTTAACTAACCTATGCAGATGCTTGAGACAGAAAGGGATTTATTAGCGAGTATGTGAAGATCTACATTTCTAGCAAGTCTGACCAATCCAGATCTATTTCACAGATGAGATGTGGATTATGTCAAGGAGCCTGATAATCTCTTGTTTGTTTGCTTTTTGGGCGATGTCAGTCACCACATCCATTCTTTTACTATTTTTCTCAGCTCCATATGCTGGTATGTTATTTTGTTAGTTGCTGTCTAGTAGACTCATAGGAATTCTTTGAACAACAACTCTGAGCCATTTATCCTGTGCCATCCTCATCATCAACAATACAAGTGAGCTAATTTCAGTGACTCGCTACCTTTCCAAGTGTAATGTCCTTCTCCAAGGACTGCCCCCATCCCCTACAAGATGGCCAAAGTATGTGAGATGGAGTTTCACCATTCTTGCCTCCAGGGACCACCCTTGTTGCATTTTCACCAGGACAGACCATGGAATATTCAGTACTCTTCAACACCACAATTTAAAGACATTGATTGATTCTTCTTCTCTCATCCTTTGTCATTGTCCAGTTTTCAAAAGACCATGACTTTAATCAGGTGCACCTTAGTCTTTAAACTGACATCGTTGCTTGTTAATACTCTAAAGAGAGGTGTCCTTGTCAGCAGATTTTCCCAATACAACTTTTGGTTTCTTTTCTTGACTGCTGGTACGAAGGGTGATGATTGTGGATCCAAACTCTTCTTTAGTTGAGGTTGAAGGGAGCTCTGACGGCCTAATGGTAAGGAGTAGCACTGCCAATCCAAAGATAAGTAGTTAGAATCTACCAGCTCTTCTTCAGGATAAAGATGGGCAGTCTCTTTCTGTGCAATTGACTGCCTCTGAAACCTACTGGAGAGTCATTTATGAGTCGGTTTTGACTTAATGGTATGTAAGAACAAAAATGGTAGAGAGTGACAGTTCTTGAGTCACATAAATTAAGCCCTTGGCTACTAAAGTCAATTACTAATTGAAAGCTGGACTTTTATTCCCATTCAGACTCAGCTGGGAATATAGGGCTGGTAATCTGCTTCCAGAATGTCAAAGTTCTGAAAACCCTGTGAAGCATTTGTCCTCTGTCATGGCATTGACTCAAGGGCATGAGCAGCAATAGTTTGGGGAGGGAGAATAAGACCAGATACAGTTGCCTCCTGTTCACTCAGGTTGTCCTTCCAGGTAAGTGAAAACTGTTAAGAACTCACCAGTGTCGTCCAATCAGTGATAGAGACAAAATTAGAACATTATCTCCTATACATTTCCATTACAGTTCCTGTACACTGTTGCAATAGATACTGTCAAAATAAAAATTTTTTGACTCATGCCTGAACATAGGAGTTCAATAAATGTTTATTAGTATCTTTCCTTTCCTTTTAAATACGGCCTCTAGAAGGTTATACACTAAACTTGCTAACTGAACAAGCCACACTCTTATTTAACGTTGTTCTAAATGTGTTAACCAATGTAATTAGACAAGAGAAAGAAATAAAGTACCAGAAATAGAAGACAGAACTATTTTCTGCTAATGATACATTCATTTAATCTGATTCCCAAAGACATTAATAAAAAACTTATTGTAAATAATATGAAAATTCATAGGGAAAAATGTAATAGTTTTACTATCTACATATTTCCAAGGAGTATGTCTTTCTCCAGAGGCTGGCCCCTATGGATAACATGCTTATAGTATGTGAGATGAAGTCTTACCATACTTGCTTCTAAGTCACATTTTAGCTGCACTTTTTCCAAGACAGATTTTTGTTGTTTTTGTTCTTTTGGCAGTCCATGGCCAGCAACACAATTCAAAGGCATCAGTTCTTCTTTGGTATTCCTTATACATGACCTAATTTTCCTAATGTGTAGGAAGCAATGGAGAATACCATGGCTTAGACTTTAAAGACTAAGGTGCACCTCCCCCAGGCCATGGTATTTACCATGCTCTTTATATCCTTCAGAGCAAGCATGCTATCCTTGCTCTTTAGTATTTCCAAGAGGTCCTTGGCAGCAGACTGGCTCAGTACAATCTGTTTATTTCCTGACTGATGCTTCAATGAGTATTTATTGTGGAGTCGAGTGAAATTAAATCCTTGTCAACATTAATCGTTTCTCCATTTACCATGATGTTGTTTATAGGTCCAGCTGAGAGGATTTTTGTTGTAGTAATGTTGAGGTAGGTTGGACAATGACTAGAGATAATAGAAGGATAATTGATGCCTTTGAACTGTGGTGCTGGAGAAGAGTGTTGAATATACCATGGACTGCTAAGAAAATGAACAGGTTTATCATGGAGAGGGTTAAATCAGGCTGCTCCTTGAAGGCAAGGATTCTGAAGCTTTGTCTGACATACTTTGGGCATGTTGCAAGGAGCGACAGGTCCTTGGAGAGGGACATCATGCTTGAGAGGGTGGAGGGACAGTGCAGGAGAGGAAGACACTCTATGAGGTAGATTGATTCCGTGACTGGAGTATTAGGGGTGGGTGTATCAGAGACAGTGAGACTGGCACAGGACAGAGCAGGGTTTAGGGCTTTGCACGTAGGGTCACTATGAGTCACAGGCAACTCAACAGCGTGTAACAACAAAAACAATGTGGAGGCATAACCCATAGTAGTCTTTGATCTTCTCCAGTAAGTACTTCAAGTTCTTTTCACCTTTCAGTTGCACCTCTAACCAAAAGGGCAGTAATCTCTTCCTATAAAGATTTATAGCCTTGGGAACACAATGAAACATTGCTCTGTGTGAAAATTGACTTGCAACCATGTTTCTACCAAGTCTCCCTTCCTCTGGAGGCTCTGCTGAAACCTATCCACCATGGCATGCCCTGCTAGTATTTGAAATACCAGTCACCTAGCTTCTAGTGTCACAGCAACATGCAAAACACCTGAGTGCAACAGACTGAAAGATGAATGGTTACACAGGAAAGTAGAAGTAATTTAATAAACACTGTTTATAGCTGCCTACTATTCAGATGTGGGGGAAGGCATTTAATTGTATTGTGCTCCTTTCTTGAAAATAAATTCTCGGCAAATAAAAATGTAGATAGTTGTAACTTTATAAAATTATAGTTTTTCTCATGTTGTAAAAGTAACATCATTTTAAAGAATTTGGGGGATATAAAAAGATAGAGAAATATCCCTTGGATCAAAGAGGAAATAAAGACAAATAACAAAATAGCTGGGAAGCAATGAACAGGTGAGACTATACCAGACTCTTCAAGACAAAACTAAGATGTAGTCAAAGAAAATATGTTTTTAAAATATAATGCTAGAGGATGGACCAGAGCAAGGGCGGCAGGCTGCCAAAAGCCAGCCACTGAAGCAGGCTGCCTAAAGCACACATGATAGCTGGAATTTGAGTAAGGTCACATTGCATGCCCAATCAGCAAGAGTCTGCACACAAGCTCACCCAGTGTGCGTCTGTGTGCCTGCCCTGCACCCAGCATGAGTCTCCACATCTGTCTTGCACATAGGCCTACACCCCGAACCCTTGGCCTGCACTCCGTGGCCACACCTCTGCCCCGCATCTGCACCCCTTGACCATGCCCACACCTGTACCTCTAAGCTCTGCCATATATCTACTCACATCCAGTCAGCTAACTGCCTTTAGTCCAGAAAGCCTTGGTCTGCAACAGTTATAAATAGAAGATGCTGTTTTCACAGGCCCTGAACAGAAACTTCACTGCTCCATCCTTCTCTGGAGCAGTCACTTCAAAGCAAGAACCTATCATTGCCTCAGACATGAAAAACTCTACCATAGCAATGTCACAAAAGAAGCAGGCTACATCACATAGTACATAAGGCCAAATCAAGATGTCATCCTGCAAAAGTGACACTGTATCAAAGGATTTCCTGAAGCCTGAAAGTCTGATGGATCTTTCTGACACAGAATTCAAAAGAACAATAATTGACTCTTTTCTATGGGTGAAAGAAATACAGGACACTGCTAGAAAAAACCAAGAGAAGCTAAAACAACAACAACAACAAAAAAAAACCCAACCCAAAACAATGCAGATAAAATAAACAACGCATTGGAAAGACAAAAAACCATGATCCAAAATGTGAGGTCCAATGTCTCAGATGTTGTCAACTTGATGGAGTGACACATAAAGAGAGTTGAAGAGATGGAACACAGAACCAGTGAAA
>NW_006399759.1:9544240-9545415 GCF_000299155.1 Elephantulus edwardii
ACAAGATAGAATTACCAGACAGAGACTCAGTAAAGATGCTGAAGAATTAAACTACACAATAAACTAATAGGCTGATGCACCCCCCCAAAAAAGCACCTTCTTCTCCAACATGCATGGAATGTTCTCCAGAATAGATCACATTTTAGGTCACAAGGCAAACATTAATAAATTAAAAAAATAAAAATAATGCAAAATTTTTTTCAGACCCCAGTGCTACAAAATTTGAAATTAATAACAAGAGGATAAAGTAGAGGGGGAAAAACCCAACATACATTTGGATGCTGAACAACATCTTGGTTGAACATGAGTGGGTACTAGAAGAAATAAAAAATGAAATTAAAAAGTTTCTTGAAACAAATAACAATTAAAAAACCACTTACCAAAACCTCTGGGAAATAGCCAAAGCAGTAATCAGAGATCAATTTATAGCAATAAGCAAACACATCAAAGGCAGGGGAAAAAATGACCATAGACTCCCTAACCCAATATCTCCAACAATTTGAAAAAGAACAGCAAGAAAAGCCATCAGCCTCTGAAAAAACTGAAAGTAAAAATTAGAGCGGAAATAAATGAATAAAAAACCAAAAAACAATTGAGACCATCAACAAAAGTAGGAGTTGGTTCTTTGAAAAGGTCATTAATATTGATAAACTACTAGCAAAACTAACAAAGAAAAAGACACATATTCCAAATAAAAGATGAAATGGGCAATGTTCCTACAGAACCAACTAAAATACAATGGCTAAGAGTGGAATATTATGGAAAACTATACTCAAACATATAGGAAAACGTAGAGGAAATTGACAAATATTTAGAAATTCACAACTTACCTAAACTGACACCAATCGAAATTGAGCATCTGAACAGACCCATTACAAAAGAAGAAATTGAAAAGGTAATAAAACATCATCTTGCCAAAAAAAGCCTTGAACAAGAGGGTTTTACAAGTGAATTTTATCAAACATTCAGAGAGGAACTGTCACCAATTCTACATAAACTATTTCAGAAAATATAAAAAGATGGAATTCTGCCACACTCACTCTATGAAGAAATATATCCTTGACACCAAAATCAGGTAAAGACACTACCAAAATTAAAAACAAAACCAAACAACAACAACAACAAAAAATAAAACCCACAAAACTATAGGCCAGTATCTCTCATGAACATAGATT
>NW_006399759.1:9545715-9546336 GCF_000299155.1 Elephantulus edwardii
TGAGACCCTGCTTGAAGAAGCCATTGCCTGTGCAGAAAAGATTGCCAACAATTCCAAAATTGTCGTAGCGATGGCCAAAGAGTCCGTGAATGCAGCTTTTGAAATGACATTAACAGAAGGAAATAAGCTGGAGAAGAAACTCTTTTATTCCACCTTTGCTACTAATGACCGGAAAGAAGGGATGACTGCGTTCGTGGAAAAGAGAAAGGCCAATTTCAAGGATCAATGAGAGCCAGGTGACCATGCCTTAAAGCCTTCATCTAAGGAGAAAAAGTAACATCTTCTGTCTGAGAAGCAAATAAATCGTTCTCTCAAAGGATGCTAAAAAAAAATTCCAAAGTCCAAAAACTTCTCCAAGAGGGTAAAAAGGGAAGCCACAGATTGGGGGGAAAAATATTTGGCAATGTCATGTCTGATAAGGGACTTATATCTAGAGTTTATAGAATACTCAAACACAAGATAAAGGTAAACAAACCAGTTGAAAAATGGGCACAGGATATAAACAGACACTTCACCACAGAAGACATTCAGATGGCAAACAAACACATGAAGAAGTGTTCAAAATCCCTAGTTCTAAGAGAGATGCAAATCAAAGCAACTATGAGATATCATCTCACCCCA